>NC_088404.1:5530482-5640482 GCF_034236695.1 Oncorhynchus nerka
TAGGGCAAACAGATCTGGGTCTAGTCACCACGTTGATTCATTCTGTAAAGCGGACAGATCTGGGTCTAGTCACCACGGGGTGATTCATTCTGTAAAGGGCAAACAGATCTGGGTCTAGTCACCACGGGGTGATTCATTCTGTAAAGCAAACAGATCTGGGTCTAGTCACCACAGGGTGATTCATTCTGTAAAGCAAACAGATCTGGGTCTAGTCACCACGGGGTGATTCATTCTGTAAAGCAAACAGATCTGGGTCTAGTCACCACGGGGTGATTCATTCTGTAAAGCAGGCAAACAGATCTGGGTCTAGTCACCACGGGGTGATTCATTCTGTAAAGCAAACAGATCTGGGTCTAGTCACCACGGGGTGATTCATTCTGTAAAGCAAACAGATCTGGGTCTAGTCACCACAGGGTGATTCATTCTGTAAATAGGGCAAACAGATCTGGGTCTAGTCACCACGGGGTGATTCATTCTGTAAAGCGGACAGATCTGGGTCTAGTCACCACGGGGTGATTCATTCTGTAAATAGGGCAAACAGATCTGGGTCTAGTCACCACAGGGTGATTCATTCTGTAAATAGGGCAAACAGATCTGGGTCTAGTCACCACAGGGTGATTCATTCTGTAAAGCAAACAGATCTGGGTCTAGTCACCACGGGGTG
This sequence comes from Oncorhynchus nerka, assembly GCF_034236695.1. Lineage (NCBI taxonomy): Eukaryota > Metazoa > Chordata > Actinopteri > Salmoniformes > Salmonidae > Oncorhynchus > Oncorhynchus nerka. The sequence continues at coordinate 5,531,147 of NC_088404.1, forward strand.
ATTCATTCTGTAAAGCAAACAGATCTGGGTCTAGTCACCACGGGGTGATTCATTCTGTAAAGCAAACAGATCTGGGTCTAGTCACCACAGGGTGATTCATTCTGTAAATAGGGCAAACAGATCTGGGTCTAGTCACCACAGGGTGATTCATTCTGTAAAGCAAACAGATCTGGGTCTAGTCACCACGGGGTGATTCATTCTGTAAAGCAAACAGATCTGGGTCTAGTCACCACGGGGTGATTCATTCTGTAAATAGCAAACAGATCTGGGTCTAGTCACCACAGGGTGATTCATTCTGTAAAGCAAACAGATCTGGGTCTAGTCACCACGGGGTGATTCATTCTGTAAAGCAAACAGATCTGGGTCTAGTCACCACAGGGTGATTCATTCTGTAAAGCAAACAGATCTGGGTCTAGTCACCACGGGGTGATTCATTCTGTAAAGCAAACAGAACTGGGTCTAGTCACCACGGGGTGATTCATTCTGTAAAGCAAACAGATCTGGGTCTAGTCACCACGGGGTGATTCATTCTGTAAAGCGGACAGATCTGGGTCTAGTCACCACGGGGTGATTCATTCTGTAAAGCGGACAGATCTGGGTCTAGTCACCACGGGGTGATTCATTCTGTAAAGCAAACAGATCTGGGTCTAGTCACCATGGGGTGATTCATTCTGTAAATAGGGCAAACAGATCTGGGTCTAGTCACCACGGGGTGATTCATTCTGTAAAGCAGGCAAACAGATCTGGGTCTAGTCACCACGGGGTGATTCATTCTGTAAAGCAAACAGATCTGGGTCTAGTCACCACGGGGTGATTCATTCTGTAAAGCAGGCAAACAGATCTGGGTCTAGTCACCACAGGGTGATTCATTCTGTAAAGCAGGCAAACAGATCTGGGTCTAGTCACCACGGGGTGATTCATTCTGTAAAGCAGGCAAACAGATCTGGGTCTAGTCACCACGGGGTGATTCATTCTGTAAAGCAGACAGATGTGTTTACCTTTCCACTGTCGCTGGATCCATCCTTGGTTGTTCCATCTTTGGCAACGAAACACACTGCCGTTTCATGGAAGGATCTGACTCGGACTCTGGGAGGCAGGTGAGCTTCACAAGAACCAGGTCTGCTCAAAGCATACAGTTGAATACGAGAACAAGACAGTCCTGTACAACAGAAACACCATGCAACCAAATGTTTAGGCCTATGTTATCATAATCCATAAACTTTGTAGTTTTTATTTCTGGATGGCCATGATTCATATATATTAGGTCAGGTCAACTTTCCCGTTCCATAGATATAGAATGATTCGTTCAAATTCTATGCCTCCTCTATCAGCCAATCATTAGATCAGCCTTTCCCGGAAATCATTAATCATCACGTAGCCTAAGGTGTTGTTTACCATGTCAATATCAACATCTGGCATTACGGAAATACAGCTAGCTGTGCGCTACATGTGACATCGCGCACAATTCTCACACCTAAAATGTATCAAAGTAATGCAACAGGACGTCCTGTTAAAAATTTAAAAAAAGTTTAGCTAGAGACGCGTTTAGATTACTATTATTATCTATGACAATTTATTAAGATTACAAAGTGTCGTTACCTCTGTGTGCTGAATTCAAGAATATCCTCACGGCCGATGTGCATGTACAGGACATACTTTAGTCAATCAATGTCTAGCAAATAAACACAGATAAAACAGGATGAACTACTAACCAGCATGAATCAACCCGGGCAATTGTTAGGTACTGTAGATACCTAGGACACAGTTAGATAGTTAAGTAAACAAAGTCACGTAAACATCTGACGGAACTAAACGGAACAATATAACGAACTAGTTATTCAGGTTCACCCGTCAACAAGTAGTGGTCCTCAGCTACGTGACTTACAAGTTATTACACAAACGTGAAAATACAAAAATAACACCCTTATAGCTGGAAGGCCGAGGCCGGACTTGGAAGCCAGTGGGGCAACTAGTCCATTTATTTTATGTAGGAAACACGGCTAGCGACAGAAAAACAAGTGAGCATTCCGGATTAGAGGTCATTTAGCTAACTTAGTTACCCGGTGAAACATAACTAAAACATGTCAACTGGTTAGCTATGTGACATGTTTAAGAGACGCACAATGTGGCTTAACAATATATAGTTTACTAGAAAACAAAACCTTACCTTTTTTGAATTGTACACGAAGCACGATGGAACCAAAACAAGGCTTGACAAGTTTCTTCCCGGAGCACAATTTGCTCGAGTCACTGCGACTGTGTAGGTTTATTAGCAGGTCAACGATGTCATTCATACCAATGTGTCACCGTCCAGATATAATGGGGATAAACCGCTTCAACTCATACCGCGTTTACACATGCAATTCGGAACTAGGAACTTCCAGACTTGCTGATTGGTTAGACTCCTCACGTGTATAACGACAGGCCAGATAAGGTTTCCCAACCTCATAACTAGCTAGTAATCAATTTCAGGCTTTCAATCAAGTTAAGAGTAGCTAGCGTGTATAACTATTTTAGCTGACATGGTTGGTAGACTTTAGAAAAGCAACCAACAACGAAAATGTACTGAATAAGACTCACAGTCCTTTCAATATTTGATCAGAGAAGCATATTTTGTTAATTAAAAAAAAAATAGCCACCAGTCAGGAGGATACAGACAGCTCAAGCAAGAGGTATGGAGAAAAATATACACCATTTTTTTTAATACATAGAATTAAGAATAATAATGCACAATTCTCCAATTTAAGGATGGCCTAGACCCCCACCCCCCATAGGCCCCGGCACCACGAGCCCCCTCCGTGTTAGTTTTATGTCTCTGTATAAAACTAGGGAAAAAGTTAAAATAATTGAGTGCCAGGTTGGCGCAAAATCTGTGGTCTAAGACACTGCATCTCAGTGCGAAAGGTGTCACTACAGTCTCTGGTTCAAATCCAGGCTGTATCACATCCGGCTGTGATTGGTAGTCCCATATTTTTTTTATTTTCTTCCTGGATTGGCTTCCGCTGTGATTTTGAATGATTTTTTAAAAATGTATTTATTATTAATGTAATGACCTGACTAGCTCATAAATGAACAATTGTCCAGACAGAAGCTTGAGTTTGCGAATTGACGGTTTATTGAACCAACTTTACACAGGCTACTGTTTGGGCCGTAGCACACGCCAAATAGATAACCCACAATCCAACCGTGACCTTCTCTTGTGAAGCCCAGATGTAAGAGAGAGAGAACAAAGGCTGAACCTGGTCTTAACTTCCAATGCCCAACCCCCCCTCCACGCCACTCCGCCAACCACCAGGATGCCCGGCATCAGAACATTCCAGGCATTCCCGTGATTGGCAGATAGCAGGTTGATTGACATGTCGGACCCCGCGAACACCGGGTACTGGTCAGTACAACACAACCACCTCCTAGCCTAGCACATAACACACAGCTGTCTGTGCGGGTCGCTACATTATTATTAATAATTTTTTAGGTCTATTTGTTTGGCAAGACCGCTACAGGATACATCTCACCGTAGTAGGCTGTAGGCTATGTTTTGGTTATTTGAGTCTACATTCACCTTTTGTTTACTGTGTTTTTAACTAGCCTAAATATAGATTGTGTCGTGTCTTTATTGATCTGATGTTCTGTTTACTGAGCCTTGTTCTGTTCGCGTTGTTACAGAATTTAGTTTTTTTCTATTTGTTTGTTTTGAGGTCAGACTTTAGTGTATGTAGTGTATTGCATTATCAAACTTTGAAAGGGAATGAGGGCTGGATTTACAGTTGATTGAATTGAGGATCAGATAGAGAATTACTGTAAAATATGAAAAGAAAACATGTTTTTTATTGGTAATTGTACAAAATGAATGAGAAGAAGAAAAATATTGATGAAAAATATTATACAAAAATGTATATTTTATGACACTCAAATTCTTAAAAAATTAGAACACAGTCACATGTTGGCTTGATGGGTGTTGGCTTGATGGGTGTTGGCTTGATGGGTGTTGGCTTGATGGGTGTTGGCTTGATGGGCGTTGGCTTGATGGGTGTTGGCTTGATGGGCGTTGGCTTGATGGGTGTTGTTGGGTGTTGGCTTGATGGGCGTTGGCTTGTTGGCTTGATGGGTGTTGGGGCTTGATGGGCGTTGGCTTGGGTTGGGTGTTGGCTTGATGGGTGGGCGATGGGTGTTGCTTGTTGGGTGTTGGCTTGATGGGTGTTGGCTTGTTGGGTGTTGGCTTGATGGGTGTTGGCTTGATGGGTGTTGGCTTGATGGGTGTTGGCTTGTTGGGTGTTGGCTTGATGGGTGTTGGCTTGATGGGTGTTGGCTTGATGGGTGTTGGCTTGATGGGTGTTGGCTTGATGGGTGTTGGCTTGTTGGGTGTTGGCTTGATGGGCGTTGGCTTGTTGGGCGTTGGCTTGATGGGTGTTGGCTTGATGGGTGTGTGCTCTGATTGTTAATAGAACCTTCTCTGCATTGGTTACATTCAAGGTGTCACTACTTGTGACTGACTGTATTCTCCTAGGCAGAATGTCTCCCACGATCATAAGATTTATTTACGACCATAACATGTGACTAGACTTTTTTGATCCAAAGTAAAATAAGCCTTGCATATTTTCACATAGCTGTTGTCCCACATGTACAAAAGTTGATTTTCGGGATAATATGACAACATGGCCATTATACCATTGGCTGATCTGAGATCCAAACTTACATTCAAAGGTTTCTCTTTCATTAAGTCAAAGGCATGTGTGACTTTTGTATCTTTGGTGTCAGTCAGATACAGAACTCCACATGCAACAAAGGCATTCCCAGCGTTCGGTACAGGATAGGACGTGCTAACCACAGACGACACAGAAAACCTCTTCTGGTTTAACTTGGCCACCATCACGGTTCCATTGATAACTGAAGCATATATGAGCCACAGTCCGTTCTCGTCCACAGCAAACTTAAAGTACGTCTTGGAGTTGTGGAAGAGATAGGTTCGATTGTGGTAAAGAGCATTCTCAATGGCCAGTGTCTGTAATCTCCTGGTCTTCAGGTTATCCCTGTAAAAGCAAAATATTGAGAATGGATAAAACACTTAGAATCATGTACAAGATTTTGAAAAAATATCTGATAATATAAGTGTTGCTTTAAACTGCAGTAAAGAAACACTTACTTGACAACTTTCGAGGTCCCTGCATTGTGATAGTAAACAGACCCATTGTAGATGATGTGGCCACAACCCTGGTAGAACTTCCTCATGTCAATAGACCTGCTGTTAGGAAATGATGCAATGCTCTTGTACTCCTGCAAGACTCGACCTGAAAGCCAAATGTAAATCGCACACACAGTATCTTTCTACTGGAAATGGATTCATTGTTGCAACTTATATAAACTTGATGTATTGTACCAGATGATTTATTTCTTTGACCTTGAGTTTTCCCTATTATAAAAACACGGTTCCTCAATATTACTGGTATTTCCTTTACGACTTGCCAAAAGCACTGTACCTGAAAAGTGCTCAGCCATCCAAATGTGGTTATCGTTCACCCGGGCTGCATCTTGCATCCAAACTCCAAATGTAGTTTCCATTTTAGTGACGTTTGGAAAGCACGTTATGCTTTTGATAATGTATTCTATGGATACGAAAGAGAAACATGGAAATTAAATAATGACAATGTTTGAAATCATTTCACTCAGCAACAGTTTCCACTAGGGGGCGCTCACGAGTAAAGGTTGAAGGTATAGTACAGTAGTACAAACTAAGCTTCCAGGCTGTACCTTTTAAATGCTGTGGTTACATTGGAGGGAACAGTGAAGACTTTTTAAGGCCTTCTGTTGACAAAATGCAACCAATTATGAAGAACAATAATCTACCTTCAACATCCCAATTGAACCCCCAGTGTTGCCTATGAACAAATAGTTTTGATACCAGCTTTCCAAACAGGTTCTTCTTTCGCATCCTCTCTGTCGGTTACATTCAAGGTGTCATTGGGGGGAATAGGGAAGATGCAATCAATTTTAATACCTTCACCATCCTAATTCAACCCCTTTATAGATTTAAATAGTTTCATACCAGTTTTCCTAAATGCTGCTTCTTCCACAATCTCGGTTGTGTTCAAAGGTCCTTCTTCCACAATTTCAGTTACGTTCAAAGGTCCTTCTTCCACAATCTCAGTTACGTTCAAAGGTCCTTCTTCCACAATCTCAGTTACGTTCAAAGGTCCTTCTTCCACAATCTCAGTTATGTTCAAAGGTCCTTCTTCCACAATCTCGGTTGCGTTCAAAGGTCCTTCTTCCACAATCTCGCGGTCAGTTGCATTCAAAGGTCCTTCTTCCACAATCTCGGTTGCGTTCAAAGGTCCTTCTTCCACAATCTCGGTTGCGTTCAAATGTCCTTCTTCCACAATCTCGGTTGCGTTCAAATGTCCTTCTTCCACAATCTCGGTTGCGTTCAAATGTCCTTCTTCCACAATCTCGGTTGCGTTCAAATGTCCTTCTTCCACAATCTCGGTTGCGTTCAAATGTCCTTCTTCCACAATCTCGGTTGCGTTCAAATGTCCTTCTTCCACAATCTCGCTGTCAGTTGCGTTCAAATGTCCTTCTTCCACAATCTCTGTTGCGTTCAAAGGTCCTTCTTCCACAATCTCGGTTGCGTTCAAAGGTCCTTCTTCCACAATCTCGGTTGCGTTCAAATGTCCTTCTTCCACAATCTCGCTGTCAGTTGCGTTCAAAGGTCCTTCTTCCACAATCTCGGTTGCGTTCAAATGTCCTTCTTCCACAATCTCGGTTGCGTTCAAATGTCCTTCTTCCACAATCTCGGTTGCGTTCAAAGGTCCTTCTTCCACAATCTCGGTTGCGTTCAAAGGTCCTTCTTCCACAATCTCGGTTGCGTTCAAAGGTCCTTCTTCCACAATCTCGGTTGCGTTCAAAGGTCCTTCTTCCACAATCTCGGTTGCGTTCAAATGTCCTTCTTCCACAATCTCGGTTGCGTTCAAAGGTCCTTCTTCCACAATCTCGGTTGCGTTCAAAGGTCCTTCTTCCACAATCTCTGTTGCGTTCAAAGGTCCTTCTTCCACAATCTCGGTTGCATTCAAAGGTCCTTCTTCCACAATCTCGGTTGTGTTCAAAGGTCCTTCTTCCACAATCTCGGTTGCGTTCAAAGGTCCGTCTTCCACAATCTCAGTTGCGTTCAAAGGTCCTTCTTCCACAATCTCGGTTGCGTTCAAAGGTCCTTCTTCCACAATCTCGGTTGCGTTCAAAGGTCCTTCTTCCACAATCTCGGTGTGAGTTGCGTTCCAAGGTCCTTCTTCCACAATCTCGGTGTATGTCATTTGTCGGTTATTTAATTCCTCGTTCTCGGTGTCAGTTACATTCATGTCATTACTTGCAACCAGATTCGCTGACTCTAAGGGGAGAGAGATGCAACAGTGTTGTTGTTTTTACACTGAGGAATAAACTTATGTTCATACAAGGTGATTCTGAGTTGTTGTTGGTGGTGGAATCTCTGCCAGGACAGTATGCTCACCCGAAGACATGTTGGCTTGATGGATGTGTGCCCTGATGGTTCTATTAACAGTCTCTGCGTTGGTTACATTTAAGATGTCGCTGCTTGTGGCTGCATTCTCTGTACCTAAGAGTGTAGAGAAAAATGGAACAGTGTTTTACAGTGAGGATGAATGCATGTCATTGTTGGTGGAATCTCTGAACCGCATACTCACCCAGAGAGTCAGATATGTTGTCTTGATGGAAACAGGTGTTCTCTAACAACTGTGCTCTCATGGTCCTATTTCTAGAGGGTTCTGGGTCCTCTAAGGTCGCTGGGGGGCCAGGTAGACCAGGGGGACCGGCAGGGCCAGGAGGGCCCCTTGGACCCGGAGGCCCTTCAAACACAACCAGAGGAACAGGATCTGAACAAGCTTCTCAGAAAAACATTTACAGTATGTAATACAATTATGATCATTGCAAGTAAAACATCAATTGTAACTATCTGCAAAATAAGTGTTTAGTAGCTCAAATGTAGTTGAGGATGATCTAGTAAGATGAACTAGCAGGGTGAGCTAGTAAGATGAACTAGTAGGGTGAGCTAGTAAGATGAACTAGTAGGGTGAGCTAGTAAGATGAACTAGCAGGGTGAGCTAGTAAGATGAACTAGCAGGGTGAGCTAGTAAGATGAACTAGTAGGGTGATCTAGTAAGATGAACTAGTAGGGTGATCTAGTAAGATGAACTAGTAGGGTGAGCTAGTAAGATGAACTAGTAGGGTGAGCTAGTAAGATGAACTAGCAGGGTGAGCTAGTAAGATGAACTAGCAGGGTGAGCTAGTAAGATGAACTAGTAGGGTGAGCTAGTAAGATGAACTAGCAGGGTGAGCTAGTAAGATGAACTAGTAGGGTGAGCTAGTAAGATGAACTAGCAGGGTGAGCTAGTAAGATGAACTAGTAGGGTGAGCTAGTAAGATGAACTAGTAGGGTGATATAGTAAGATGAACTAGCAGGGTGAGCTAGTAAGATGAACTAGTAGGGTGATCTAGTAGGGTGAGCTAGTAAGATGAACTAGTAGGGTGAGCTAGTAAGATGAACTAGCAGGGTGAGCTAGTAAGATGAACTAGCAGGGTGAGCTAGTAAGATGAGCTAGTAAGATGAACTAGTAGGGTGATCTAGTAAGATGAGCTAGTAAGGTGAGCTAGTAAGATGAACTAGTAGGGTGATCTAGTAAGATGAGCTAGGGTGAGCTAGGATGAACTAGTAGGGTGAGCTAGTAAGATGAGCTAGTAAGATGAGCTAGTAAGATGAACTAGTAGGGTGAACTAGTAGGGTGATCTAGTAGGGTGATCTAGTAAGGTGAACTAGTAGGGTGATCTAGTAAGGTGAACTAGTAAGGTGAACTAGTAAGGTTAACTAGTAGGGTGATCTAGTAGGGTGGGCTAGTAAGATGAACTAGCAGGGTGAGCTAGTAAGGTGAACTAGTAGGGTGATCTAGTAAGGTGAACTAGTAGGGTGAGCTAGTAAGGTGAGCTAGTAGGGGGATTAAGCTAGTAAAATGAACTAGTAGGGGGATTAAGCTAGTAAAATGAACTAGTAGGGGGATTAAGCTAGTAAGATGAACTAGCAGGGTGAGCTAGTAAGATTAACTAGTAAGATTAACTAGTAGGGTGATCTAGTAGGGTGATCTAGTAAGGTGATCTAGTAGGGTGAGCTAGTAAGATGAACTAGTAGGGTGAGCTAGTAGGGTGAGCTAGCAAGGTGAGCTAGTAGGGTGAGCTAGTAGGGTGATCTAGTAGGGTGAGCTAGCAAGGTGAGCTAGCAAGGTGATCTAGTAGGGTGAGCTAGCAAGGTGAGCTAGCAAGGTGATCTAGTAGGGTGATCTAGTAGGGTGAGCTAGTAGGGTGAGCTAGTAGGGTGAGCTAGTAGGGTGAGCTAGTAAAATGAACTAGTAGGGGGATTAAGCTAGTAAAATGAACTAGTAGGGGGATTAAATTAGTAAAATGAACTAGTAGGGGGATTAAGATAGTAAAATGAACTAGTAGGGGGATTAAGATAGTAAAATGAACTAGTAGGGGGATTAAGCTAGTAAAATGAACTAGTAGGGGGATTAAGATAGTAAAATGAACTAGTAGGGGGATTAAATTAGTAAAATGAACTAGTAGGGGGATTAAGCTAGTAAAATGAACTAGTAGGGGGATTAAATTAGTAAAATGAACTAGTAGGGGGATTAAGCTAGTAAAATGAACTAGTAGGGGGATTAAATTAGTAAAATGAACTAGTAGGGGGATTAAGCTAGTAAGGTGAGCTAGTAAGATGAACTAGTAGGGTGAGCTAGTAAAATGGATTTTTAAGAGAATGAGAACTCTACCCTCTTTTACCCTCTATGAAGATGTCATTGGAGGTCTCGTCCTTCAGTCCTGGAGGTCCAGGGTCTCCCACGTCTCCTTTCACCCCAGGCTCCCCTCTCTCTCCAGGGGGACCTGGACAGGCAAGGGGTCATCATGATAGTTATGGATGGATTTTTTTATTTATTTACTGATTTCTTTAAATTATTTAGTTTCGTTAGGTCTGTACCAGTGGAGGCTGGTGTCACTTTGAATTGGAAGATGGAATCATTGTCATGGCTGTATAATAGAATGAATTACAAGTCCTCCAATTTAAGGTGACACCAGCCTCCACTGGTCTGCACATGTACAGTGCCTTGCGAAAGTATTCGGCCCCCTTGAACTTTGCGACCTTTTGCCACATTTCAGGCTTCAAACATAAAGATATAAAACTGTATTTTTTTGTGAAGAATCAACAACAAGTGGGACACAATCATGAAGTGGAACGACATTTATTGGATATTTCAAACTTTTTTAACAAATCAAAAACTGAAAAATTGGGCGTGCAAAATTATTCAGCCCCATTAAGTTAATATTTTGTAGCGCCACCTTTTGCTGCGATTACAGCTGTAAGTCGTTCGGGGTATGTCTCTATCAGTTTTGCACATCGAGAGACTGAAATTGTTTCCCATTCCTCCTTGCAAAACAGCTCGAGCTCAGTGAGGTTGGATGGAGAGCATTTGTGAACAGCAGTTTTCAGTTCTTTCCACAGATTCTCGATTGGATTCAGGTCTGGACTTTGACTTGGCCATTCTAACACCTGGATATGTTTATTTTTGAACCATTCCATTGTAGATTTTGCTTTATGTTTTGGATCATTGTCTTGTTGGAAGACAAATCTCCGTCCCAGTCTCAGGTCTTTTGCAGACTCCATCAGGTTTTCTTCCAGAAGGGTCCTGTATTTGGCTCCATCCATCTTCCCATCAATTTTAACCATCTTCCCTGTCCCTGCTGAAGAAAAGCAGGCCCAAACCATGATGCTGCCACCACCATGTTTGACAGTGGGGATGGTGTGTTCAGGGTGATGAGCTGTGTTGCTTTTACGCCAAACATAACGTTTTGCATTGTTGCCAAAAAGTTCAATTATGGTTTCATCTGACCAGAGAACCTTCTTCCACATGTTTGGTGTGTCTCCCAGCTGGCTTGTGGCAAACTTTAAACAACACTTTTTATGGATATCTTTAAGAAATGGCTTTCTTCTTGCCACTCTTCCATAAAGGCCAGATTTGTGCAATATACGACTGATTGTTGTCCTATGGACAGAGTCTCCCACCTCAGCTGTAGATCTCTGCAGTTCATCCAGAGTGATCATGGGCCTCTTGGCTGCATCTCTGATCAGTCTTCTCCTTGTATGAGCTGAAAGTTTAGAGGCACGGCCAGGTCTTGGTAGATTTGCAGTGGTCTGATACTCCTTCCATTTCAATATTATCGCTTCCACAGTGCTCCTTGGGAAGTTTAAAGCTTGGGAAATCTTTTTGTATCCAAATCCGGCTTTAAACTTCTTCACAACAGTATCCCGGACCTGCCTGGTGTGTTCCTTGTTCTTCATGATGCTCTCTGCGCTTTTAACGGACCTCTGAGACTATCACAGTGCAGGTGCATTTATACGGAGACTTGATTACACACAGGTGGATTGTATTTATCATCATTAGTCATTTAGGTCAACATTGGATCATTCAGAGATCCTCACTGAACTTCTGGAGAGAGTTTGCTGCACTGAAAGTAAAGGGGCTGAATAATTTTGCACGCCCAATTTTTCAGTTTTTGATTTGTTAAAAAAGTTTGAAATATCCAATAAATGTCGTTCCACTTCATGATTGTGTCCCACTTGTTGTTGATTCTTCACAAAAAAAATACAGTTTTATATCTTTATGTTTGAAGCCTGAAATGTGGCAAAAGGTCACAAAGTTCAAGGGGGCCGAATACTTTCGCAAGGCACTGTATAATCGAGCACTTGTGCATGGACAAAAAAAATCACATACCACGACAGTGTCTGACCTTTTTTCCCTCGTCTCCCTGCAGGTCCAGGTGGTCCTGATATGCCTTCCGTAGCATTGACTCCTGGCTTCCCATCCACACCCGGAGTGCCTTGAACAGATACCATCCTGTATGATCATCGATAACTACATGTATGACTAGAAGCATTTAAAAAAAAAAAAATGTTTTTAGAACATTCGGCCGGTAACCGAAAGGTTGCTGGATCAAATACCCCGAGCTGATATGGTACAAAATCTATCGTTCTGCCCCCTGAGCAAGTTAGTTAACCCACTGTTCCCCGGGCCCTGAACAAGGCAATTAACCACTGTTCCCCGGGCCCTGAACAAGGCAGTTAACCCACTGTTCCCCGGGCCCTGAACAAGGCAGTTATCCCACTGTTCCCCGGGCCCTGAACAAGGCAGTTAACCCACTGTTCCCCAGGCCCTGGACAAGGCAGTTAACCCACTGTTCCCCGGGCCCTGAACAAGGCAGTTAACCCACTGTTCCCCGGGCCCTGAACAAGGCAGTTAACCCACTGTTCCCTGGGCCCTGAACAAGGCAATTAACCCACTGTTCCCCGGGCCCTGAACAAGGCAGTTAACCCACTGTTCCCCGGGGCGCCCGAAGACGTAGATGTCGATTAAGGCAGCCCCCCCCCCCTTCACCTCTCTGATTTAGAGGGGGGTTGGGTTAAATGCAGAAGACACATTTCAGTTGAAGGCTTTCAGTTGGACAACTGACTAGGTATCCCCCCCATTTTCCCTTTTGTCATGCTTTGATTGATGCAAAGTGTTCTTGATTGTTTTACCTGGAGGTCCTGGTGAGCCTGTAATGTAGGATGGAATGAATGGTTAGGAATGGACCTTTTTGTATTCATGTCCATGTCATTGTGCAATAGGCAACATGCAGCGTTTCAATGAGGTACTGTCTGTATTAAGGCTGTTGCTAATGTTTTTTTATTTTAATAATTGTAGTTTTCAAAAAAACAAAATGTGTTTTTCTTACCTGTCTGTTACCTGTCTGTTACCTGTCTGTTACCTGTCTGTTACCTGTCTACCTGTCTGTTACCTGTCTACCTGTTACCTGTCTACCTGTTACCTGTCTGTTACCTGTCTACCTGTTACCTGTCTGTTACCTGTCTACCTGTTACCTGTCTGTTACCTGTCTACCTGTTACATGTCTGTTACCTGTCTACCTGTTACCTGTCTACCTGTCTGTTACCTGTCTACCTGTCTGTTACCTGTCTGTTACCTGTCTGTTACCTGTCTACCTGTTACCTGTCTACCTGTCTGTTACCTGTCTACCTGTTACCTGTCTGTTACCTGTCTACCTGTTACATGTCTGTTACCTGTCTACCTGTTACCTGTCTACCTGTCTGTTACCTGTCTGTTACCTGTCTACCTGTCTGTTACCTGTCTGTTACTTGTCTGTTACTTGTCTGTTACCTGTCTACCTGTTACCTGTCTGTTACCTGTCTACCTGTTAACTGTCTGTTACCTGTCTGTTACCTGTCTACCTGTTACCTGTCTGTTACCTGTCTACCTGTTAACTGTCTTACCTGTCTACCTGTCTGTTACCTGTCTGTTACCTGTCTACCTGTTACCTGTCTGTTACCTGTCTGTTACCTGTCTACCTGTTACCTGTCTGTTACCTGTCTACCTGTTACCTGACTGTTACATGTCTGTTACCTGTCTACCTGTCTGTTACCTGTCTGTTACCTGTCTACCTGTTACCTGTCTACCTGTCTGTTACCTGTCTACCTGTCTGTTACCTGTCTACCTGTTACCTGTCTACCTGTTACCTGTCTGTTACCTGTCTACCTGTCTGTTACCTGTCTACCTGTTACCTGTCTGTTACCTGTCTCCCTGTTACCTGTCTGTTACCTGTCTGTTACATGTCTACCTGTTACCTGTCTGTTACCTGTCTACCTGTCTGTTACCTGTCTACCTGTTACCTGTCTACCTGTCTGTTACCTGTCTACCTGTCTGTTACCTGTCTACCTGTTACCTGTCTGTTACCTGTCTGTTACCTGTCTCCCTGTTACCTGTCTGTTACCTGTCTGTTACCTGTCTACCTGTTACCTGTCTACCTGTTACCTGTCTGTTACCTGTCTACCTGTTACCTGTCTGTTACCTGTCTGTTACCTGTCTACCTGTTACCTGTCTGTTACCTGTCTACCTGTTACCTGTCTGTTACCTGTCTACCTGTTACATGTCTGTTACCTGTCTACCTGTTACATGTCTGTTACCTGTCTACCTGTTACCTGTCTACCTGTTACCTGTCTACCTGTCTGTTACCTGTCTACCTGTCTGTTACCTGTCTACCTGTCTGTTACCTGTCTACCTGTCTGTTACCTGTCTGTTACTTGTCTGTTACTTGTCTGTTACCTGTCTACCTGTTACCTGTCTGTTACCTGTCTGTTACCTGTCTACCTGTTACCTGTCTGTTACCTGTCTACCTGTTACCTGTCTACCTGTTACCTGTCTGTTACCTGTCTACCTGTTACCTGTCTACCTGTCTACCTGTCTGTTACCTGTCTACCTGTCTGTTACCTGTCTACCTGTTACCTGTCTGTTACCTGTCTACCTGTTACCTGTCTGTTACCTGTCTACCTGTCTGTTACCTGTCTACCTGTCTGTTACCTGTCTACCTGTTACCTGTCTGTTACCTGTCTCCCTGTTACCTGTCTGTTACCTGTCTGTTACCTGTCTGTTACCTGTCTACCTGTTACCTGTCTGTTACGTGTCTGTTACATGTCTACCTGTTACCTGTCTGTTACCTGTCTACCTGTCTGTTACCTGTCTGTTACCTGTCTACCTGTTACCTGTCTACCTGTCTGTTACCTGTCTACCTGTCTGTTACCTGTCTACCTGTCTGTTACCTGTCTACCTGTTACCTGTCTACCTGTTACCTGTCTACCTGTCTGTTACCTGTCTACCTGTCTGTTACCTGTCTCCCTGTTACCTGTCTGTTACCTGTCTGTTACCTGTCTGTTACCTGTCTACCTGTTACCTGTCTGTTACCTGTCTACCTGTCTGTTACCTGTCTACCTGTTACCTGTCTGTTACCTGTCTGTTACCTGTCTACCTGTCTGTTACCTGTTTACCTGTCTACCTGTCTGTTACCTGTCTGTTACTTGTCTGTTACCTGTCTACCTGTTACCTGTCTACCTGTCTACCTGTTAACTGTCTGTTACCTGTCTGTTACCTGTCTACCTGTTAACTGTCTGTTA
Source organism: Oncorhynchus nerka (assembly GCF_034236695.1). Classification (NCBI taxonomy): domain Eukaryota; kingdom Metazoa; phylum Chordata; class Actinopteri; order Salmoniformes; family Salmonidae; genus Oncorhynchus; species Oncorhynchus nerka. Next base: position 5,546,190 of record NC_088404.1, read on the forward strand.
ACTGTCTGTTACCTGTCTGTTACCTGTCTACCTGTCTGTTACCTGTTACCTGTCTGTTACCTGTCTACCTGTCTGTTACCTGTCTACCTGTTACCTGTCTGTTACCTCTCTGTTACCTGTCTACCTGTTACCTGTCTGTTACCTCTCTGTTACCTGTCTACCTGTTACCTGTCTGTTACCTGTTACCTGTCTACCTGTCTGTTACCTGTCTACCTGTCTGTTACCTGTCTACCTGTTACCTGTCTGTTACCTGTCTACCTGTTACCTGTCTGTTACCTGTCTGTTACCTGTCTACCTGTTACCTGTCTGTTACCTGTCTACCTGTTACCTGTCTGTTACCTGTCTACCTGTTACCTGTCTGTTACCTGTCTGTTACCTGTCTGTTACCTGTCTACCTGTTACCTGTCTACCTGTTACCTGTCTGTTACCTGTCTACCTGTTACCTGTCTACCTGTTACCTGTCTACCTGTTACCTGTCTGTTACCTGTCTCCCTGTTACCTGTCTCTACCTGTCTGTTACCTGTCTACCTGTCTACCTGTTACCTGTCTACCTGTTACCTGTCTGTTACCTGTCTGTTACCTGTCTACCTGTTACCTGTCTGTTACCTGTCTACCTGTTACCTGTGTACCCTAGATATTAGAAGAGCTATTTCAACAACAACGCACCTGTGAAACACATGTCTTTTGTGCTGTTACATAGTTCCAACAGGACCTTGATCTGAAAGACACAAGTGAAGGGAAACGGTGACAATAACAGCAACTTAAGGGACACTACAGCTTGGATCTTTCATTTAAAGACCCTTGCTCCCTTCGGTCTCAACACCTTTATTTAACCAGGTAGGCTAGTTGAGAACACCTTTATTTAACCAGGTAGGCTAGTTGAGAACACCTTTATTTAACCAGGTAGGCTAGTTGAGAACACCTTTTATTTAACCAGGTAGGCTAGTTGAGAACACCTTTTATTTAACCAGGTAGGCTAGTTGAGAACACCTTTATTTAACCAGGTAGGCTAGTTGAGAACACCTTTTATTTAACCAGGTAGGCAAGTTGAGAACACCTTTTATTTAACCAGGTAGGCTAGTTGAGAACACCTTTTATTTAACCAGGTAGGCTAGTTGAGAACACCTTTTATTTAACCAGGTAGGCAAGTTGAGAACAAGTTCTCATTTACAACTGCGATCTGGCCAAGATAAAGCATAGCAGTGTGAACAGATAACACAGAGTTACACATGGAGTAAACAACAACACAGAGTTACACATGGAGTAAACAACAACACAGAGTTACACATGGAGTAAACAACAACACAGAGTTACACATGGAGTTAAACAATAAACAAGTCAATTACACAGTAGAATTTGTATTTTTTATTTATTTAAAAAAGAGTCTATATACATTGTGTGCAAAAGGCGTGAGGAGGTAGGCGAATAATTACAATTTAGCAGATTAACACTGGGGTGATAAATGATCAGATGGTCATGTACAGGTAGAGATATTGGTGTGCAAAAGAGCAGAAAAGTAAATAAATAAAAACAGTATGGGGATGAGGTAGGTAAATTGGGTGGGCTATTTACTGATAGACGATGTACAGCTGCAGCGATCGGTTAGCTGCTCAGATAGCAGATGTTTAAAGTTGGTGAGGGAGATAAAAGTCTCCAACTTCAGCGATTTTTGCAATTCGTTCCAGATCTGAAGACATTCTTGTGATTATTGTGATTTTGTAAATGTTTGTAGGCTTACGTAGCGAAATTGTATCTATTATCGTACGCTATCCATTTATGTTTTTTTGTATGCTATTTTAATATATGAGAATTAACCAATGATATCAGGCCACCCCCGGCCATGATTACAGACACCTGTGTGTGTCTTCTAACACTATATAAACTAGTCACAAGTGGGTCCCTTTGTGGTTTTAGCCCAGAGGATAGGATGAGTTTGTCAGAGTACCAAATGGAACCCTATTCCCTATATAGTGCACTACTTTAGACCAGGGTCCTATATAACCTTTTCTAAAAGTAGTGCACTATACAGGGAATAGGATATATTTCAGACGCATGCTCAGTTTTCCTCCTCTTAATCATATATCCACAGACTTCCAATGAGATTATTCTTGGCACGGGAAGGACATTTTCTGCTAATCCCAGAAGACTGAAAAGAGGAAATGACTCTGAACATATGGAGAGTGAGAATACTAAACTATTCCAGCTTGAATCTTCTTTCCTCGAAAACAAACTCTACAGTAACTTAACGTTGTGTAATCATAAATGATGATCTACATGCATAAGAAAAAAAACGTGTGACAAGTCACAGCTGGTCTTGTCTTAAACTGTAGCAGAGTCTTGTTCCAGTTTAGACTCTACATACCACATAACTTATGGTATGATCCAATGTGGCTCTCAGCACTTGCAACACCAGGGTTTTTGTTGGGTTCAATTCCCACCGGGGGGGATCAGTACGAGAAAGGAGTATAAAAATATATCCAGTCACTAAATTACAAAAATAACCTACAATAACTATCTACCTGGGACGGCAGGGTAGCCTAGTGGTTAGAGTGGAGGGGCGGCAGGGTAGCCTAGTGGTTAGAGTGGAGGGGCGGCAGGGTAGCCTAGTGGTTAGAGTGGAGGGGCGGCAGGTAGCCTAGTGGTTAGAGTGGAGGGGCGGCAGGTAGCCTAGTGGTTAGAGTGGAGGGGCGGCAGGTAGCCTAGTGGTTAGAGTGGAGGGGCGGCAGGGTAGCCTAGTGGTTAGAGTGGAGGGGTGGCAGGTAGCCTAGTGGTTAGAGTGGAGGGGCGGCAGGTAGCCGAGTGGTTAGAGTGGAGGGGCGACAGGGTAGCCTAGTGGTTAGAGTGGAGGGGCGGCAGGGTAGCCTAGTGGTTTGAGCGTTGGACTAGTAACTGAAAAGTTGCAAGATCGAATCCCCCGAGCTAACAAGGTAAAAATTTGTCGTTCTGCCCCTGAACAAGGCAGTTAACCCACTGTTTCCTAGGCCGTCATTGTAAATAAGAATTTGTTCTTAACTGACTTGCCTAGTTAAATAAAGGTAAAAAATAAATCAAAAATAACCTACTATAACTCACTTAATAGACACATAACATACTGCCTCTAATTCATGTAGTAAATATTTCTGAAGATTCTTACCGGGACCATAGAGTATGTCATCATTATCATCATGTCCCTGTCGGCACGTTTCTGCTGTCGCTTAGTCTGGTGTTTCCCAGCCTGGCTCCTCTTATTGCGGGGTCGGCCATGCTGCAGCTCCCTTTCTGCCTCCTCTCTGCCTGGGTCTTCCCTGCTCGTCCTGTGGGGTGATGTCTGCAACCCAGATTCCGCTGAGAGCACCTGCAACCTATCAGTCTCTTCTCCAGGGTCCCTGCTGGTCCTGTGGGAAGCTTCCTCTCCAGGGTCCCTGCTGGTCCTGTGGGAAGCTTCCTCTCCGGGGTCCATGCTGGTCCTGTGGGAAGCTTCCTCTCCGGGGTCCCTGCTGGTCCTGTGGGAAGCTTCCTCTCCGGGGTCCCTGCTGGTCCTGTGGGAAGCTTCCTCTCCGGGGTCCCTGCTGGTCCTGTGGGAAGCTTCCTCTCCGGGGTCCCTGCTGGTCCTGTGGGAAGCTTCCTCTCCGGGGTCCATGCTGGTCCTGTGGGAAGCTTCCTCTCCGGGGTCCATGCTGGTCCTGTGGGAAGCTTCCTCTCCAGGGTCCCCGCTGGCCCGGAGGGATACTGCTGCAGAATGATGCAGCACGGCGCCAGAAGTCTCTGAGAGCACCTGGAGCTGTAGATCCAACCGGGCAAGGTGGGCTGACAGGTGCATGTGTTGCACCAGAAGGAACACCAAGCCTGCAGAGCTCAGGACCGTAAGAGCACAAGTCCCCAACAAGAAAACTCGTAACATCCCTGGGAGTCCCAGACAACCACCTCCCTCCCTCATCATCCTACTTTCTGAGTCCTGACAATTCCCCCCCCACAATAATAATAAAAAAAAAGTTAAATATGCTACCAGCAAGATTTTTAGTTCACTGTTTCCTCTCCAGACGTGTTCCACTAGTCCCTACTGACACACACAGCACGGTGATCTAGGCGCATACATCCGATACGCATACACAGAACTCAGTGATCTAGACGCTGGATCTTACATCCACCGAGGCACAAACATACTACGTTACAGACAGTTGTATGCTATTGCTAGGTAACAAACGAGAGACAGTTCTTCTGTAATTCTATTGGAAGAAATCCGAAGAAAAGTTGTCATGAAGCTGTCCGAAGGCACAGAACAATTTGTCTTTTCTTTTCTGAGTGTCAAGCGAGATTTCATTGCGCAACTCTGGAAACTTCTGGAGAACAGCTTCGCGTCAAATGTCTTTTGACTCGATTTATCAAACGCAGCAGTGACCATATATGGGGACATGAAATGGATTCAGCCGCATAGGGACTTTTCCTTTTATCATTCTAATTTCACATTCTTATTGTGGTGTTTTTTTGGAGGGGGGGGGGGTTGATTTATTGCCAAGTGCATGCTGCTTGAAAATAAAAAAAATTGCAAAAAGTTTTTTCAAGATAATTCTGAACAAGGAAAGCATTCTTTAAGTGAACAAGTGAGACTTGAACTGAGCCTATTGAATGATGAGCACATAGACCAGTACGCTCTGTTATAAGACTTTCTTTGTTTCTGAAAGGCTGAAAGCACCATGTTAACATCCTTACACACAGTAATATCCATAATTGTACTGGCACGTCATTTCCACATAATTATTTTCCTGTAGCACCAATCCACAATGGCACAGAGTAGGAGTGTTGATATCAGTTCTCTCTGTCGGTCACTCAGTATAACATACAGTGATATCAGTTCTCTGTCGGTCACTCAGTATAACATACAGTGATATCAGTTCTCTGTCTGTCAGTCACTCAGTATAACATACAGTGATATCAGTTCTCTGTCAGTCACTCAGTATAACATACAGTGATATCAGTTCTCTGTCAGTCACTCAGTATAACATACAGTGATATCAGTTCTCTCTCTGTCGGTCACTCAGTATAACATACAGTGATATCAGTTCTCTCTCTGTCGGTCACTCAGTATAACATACAGTGATATCACTTCTCTGTCGGTCACTCAGTATAACATACAGTGATATCAGTTCTCTGTCAGTCACTCAGTATAACATACAGTGATATCAGTTCTCTCTCTGTCGGTCACTCAGTATAACATACAGTGATATCAGTTCTCTCTCTGTCGGTCACTCAGTATAACATACAGTGATATCAGTTCTCTCTCTGTCGGTCACTCAGCATAACATACAGTGATATCAGTTCTCTGTCGGTCACTCAGTATAACATACAGTGATATCAGTTCTCTCTCTGTCGGTCACTCAGTATAACATACAGTGATATCAGTTCTCTGTCGGTCACTCAGTATAACATACAGTGGTATCAGTTCTCTCTCTGTCGGTCACTCAGTATAACATACAGTGATATCAGTTCTCTCTCTGTCAGTCACTCAGTATAACATACAGTGATATCAGTTCTCTCTCTGTCAGTCACTCAGTATAACATACAGTGATATCAGTTCTCTCTCTGTCAGTCACTCAGTATAACATACAGTCATATCAGTTCTCTCTCTGTCGGTCACTCAGTATAACATACAGTCATATCAGTTCTCTCTCTGTCGGTCACTCAGTATAACATACAGTGATATCAGTTCTCTCTCTGTCGGTCACTCAGTATAACATACAGTGATATCAGTTCTCTGTCGGTCACTCAGTATAACATACAGTGATATCAGTTCTCTGTCGGTCACTCAGTATAACATACAGTGATATCAGTTCTCTGTCGGTCACTCAGTTTTTTTTATTTTTTATTTCACCTTTATTTAACCAGGTAGGCTAGTTGAGAACAGGTTCTCATTTGCAACTGCGACCTGGCCAAGATAAAGCAAAGCAGTGTGAACAGACAACACAGAGTTACACATGGAATAAACAATTAACAAGTCAATAACACAGTAGAAAAAAAAATGGGCAGTCTATATACAATGTGTGCAAAAGGCATGAGGAGGTAGGCGAATAATACAATTTTGCAGATTAACACTGGGGTGATAAATGATCAGATGGTCATGTACAGGTAGAGATATTGGTGTGCAAAAGAGCAGAAAAGTAAATAAATAAATAAAAAAACAGTATGGGAATGAGGTAGGTGAAAATGGGTGGGCTATTTAACAATAGACTATGTACAGCTGCAGCGATCGGTTAGCTGCTCGGATAGCTGATGTTTGAAGTTGGTGAGGGAGATAAAAGTCTCCAACTTCAGCGATTTTTGCAGTTCGTTCCAGTCACAGGCAGCAGAGTACTGGAATGAAAGGCGGCCAAATGAGGTGTTGGCTTTAGGGATGATCAGTGAGATACACCTGCTGGAGCGTGTGCTACGGATGGGTGTTGCCATCGTGACCAATGAACTGAGATAAGGCGGAGCTTTACCTAGCATGGACTTGTAGATGACCTGAGCCAGTGGGTCTGGCGACGAATATGTAGCGAGGGCCAGCCGACTAGAGCATACAAGTCGCAGTGGTGGGTGGTATAAGGTGCTTTGGTGACAAAACGGATGGCACTATGATAGACTGCATCCAGTTTGCTGAGTAGAGTGTTGGAAGCCATTTTGTAGATGACATCGCCGAAATCGAGGATCGGTAGGATAGTCAGTTTTACTAGGGTAAGCTTGGCGGCGTGAGTGAAGGAGGCTTTGTTGCGGAATAGAAAGCCGACTCTTGATTTGATTTTCGATTGGAGATGTTTGATGTGAGTCTGGAAGGAGAGTTTGCAGTCTAGCCAGACACCTAGGTACTTATAGATGTCCACATATTCAAGGTCGGAACCATCCAGGGTGGTGATGCTAGTCGGGCATGCGGGTGCAGGCAGCGATCGGTTGAAAAGCATGCATTTGGTTTTACTCGCGTTTAAGAGCAGTTGGAGGCCACGGAAGGAGTGCTGTATGGCATTGAAGCTCGTTTGGAGGTTAGATAGCACAGTGTCCAATGACGGGCCGAAAGTATATAGAATGGTGTCGTCTGCGTAGAGGTGGATCAGGGAATCGCCCGCAGCAAGAGCAACATCATTGATATATACAGAGAAAAGAGTCGGCCCGAGAATTGAACCCTGTGGCACCCCCATAGAGACTGCCAGAGGACCGGACAGCAGTATAACATACAGTGATATCAGTTCTCTCTCTGTCGGTCACTCAGTATAACATACAGTGATATCAGTTCTCTGTCGGTCACTCAGTATAACATACAGTGATATCAGTTCTCTCTCTGTCGGTCACTCAGTATAACATACAGTGATATCAGTTCTCTGTCGGTCACTCAGTATAACATACAGTGATATCAGTTCTCTGTCAGTCACTCAGTATAACATACAGTGATATCAGTTCTCTCTCTGTCAGTCACTCAGTATAACATACAGTGATATCAGTTCTCTCTCTGTCGGTCACTCAGTGATATCAGTTCTCTGTCGGTCACTCAGTATAACATACAGTGATATCAGTTCTCTGTCAGTCACTCAGTATAACATACAGTGATATCAGTTCTCTGTCAGTCACTCAGTATAACATACAGTGATATCAGTTCTCTCTCTGTCGGTCACTCAGTATAACATACAGTGATATCAGTTCTCTGTCAGTCACTCAGTATAACATACAGTGATATCAGTTCTCTCTCTGTCGGTCACTCAGTATAACATACAGTGATAACATACAGTGATATCAGTTCTCTGTCTGTCGGTCACTCAGTATAACATACAGTGATATCAGTTCTCTCTGTCAGTCACTCAGTATAACATACAGTGATATCAGTTCTCTGTCGTCAGTCACTCAGTATAACATACAGTGATATCAGTTCTCTGTCGGTCACTCAGTATAACATACAGTGATATCAGTTCTCTGTCGGTCACTCAGTATAACATACAGTGATATCAGTTCTCTCTCTGTCGGTCACTCAGTATAACATACAGTGATATCAGTTCTCTCTCTGTCGGTCACTCAGTATAACATACAGTGATATCAGTTCTCTGTCTGTCAGTCACTCAGTATAACATACAGTGATATCAGTTCTCTCTCTGTCAGTCACTCAGTATAACATAGTGATATCAGTTCTCTGTCGGTCACTCAGTATAACATACAGTGATATCAGTTCTCTGTCGGTCACTCAGTATAACATACAGTGATATCAGTTCTCTGTCGGTCACTCAGTATAACATACAGTGATATCAGTTCTCTCTCTGTCGGTCACTCAGTATAACATACAGTGATATCAGTTCTCTGTCGGTCACTCAGTATAACATACAGTGATATCAGTTCTCTCTCTGTCGGTCACTCAGCATAACATACAGTGATATCAGTTCTCTGTCGGTCACTCAGTATAACATACAGTGATATCAGTTCTCTCTCTGTCGGTCACTCAGTATAACATACAGTGATATCAGTTCTCTCTCTGTCAGTCACTCAGTATAACATACAGTGATATCAGTTCTCTCTCTGTCAGTCACTCAGTATAACATACAGTGATATCAGTTCTCTCTCTGTCAGTCACTCAGTATAACATACAGTGATATCAGTTCTCTGTCGGTCACTCAGCATAACACAAGAGGGCCTTCAGAAAGTATTCACGACTCTTGGCTTTTTCCACATTTAGTGTTACAGCCTGAATTTACATTTGATTAAATTTATATTTTTTTTGTCACTGGCTTACACACAATAATGTCAAATTGGAATTATGTTTTTAATTTTGTTTTACAAATTAATTACAAATGAAAAGCTCAAATGTATTCAACCTTTTGTTATAGCAAGACTAAGTTTAAAAATAATAATAATAATAATTTATTTCACCTGTATTTAACCAGGTAGGCCAGCTGAGAACAAGTTCTCATTTACAACTGCGACCTGGCCAAGATAAAGCAAAGCAGTGCGACACAAACAACAACACAGAGTTACACATGGAATAAACAAGCGTACAGTCAATAACACAATAGAAAAAAAAGAAGGTCTATATACAGTGTTTGCAAATGGCGTGAGGAGGTCAGGCAATAAATAGGCCATAGTAGCAAAGTAATTACAATTTAGCAAATGAACACTGGAGTGATAGATGAGCAGATGGTGATGTGCAAGTAGAAATAATGGTGTGCAAAAGAGCAGAAAAGTAAATAAAAACAATATGGGGATGAGGTAGGTAGATTGGGTGGGCTATTTACAGATGGACTATGTACAGCAAGTTCAGGAATGAAAATATGCTTAACAAGTCTCATAATAGGTTGTGGCAAAGAAATTAACTTCATGTCCAGAATACAAATCATTATGTTTGGGGAAAATCCAATGCAACACATCACTGAGTACCACTCTTCATATTTTCAAGCATGGTGGTGGCTGAATCATGTTATGAGTATGCTTGTCATCGGCAAAGACTAAGGAGTTTTTCAGGATAAAAAGAAATGGAATGGAGCTAAGCACAAAATCTTAAGAGGAAAATCTGGTTCAGTCTGCTTTCCAACAGACACCGAGATACAAATTCACCTTTCAGCAGGACAATAACCTAAAACACAAGGCCAAATCTACAGTGTAGTTGCTTACCAAGATGTCATTGAATGTTCCTGAGTAGCTTAGTTACAGTTTTGACTAAAATCCGCTTGAAAATGGCTGTCTAGTGTAACAGTATAGCTTTCCTCCATCGCTCACGACTTTTGTGGAGCGATGGAGGAAAGCTATACTGTTATGGGTAACGATGCTTCGTGGGTGTGAGTTGTTGACGTGTGCAGAGGATCCCTGGTTCGAGCCCAGGTAGGGGCGAGGAGAGGGATGGAAGCAATACTGTTACACTAGCAATGATCAACTGAACTTGAAGAATTTTTTAAAGAATAATGTGCAAATATTGTACAATCCAAAGCTCTTAGAGACTTACCCAGAAAGAATCCCAGCTGCAATTGCTGCCAAAGGTTATTATAACATTGACCCAGGGGGTTGAATACTTGTCTAATCAATATACCATTTTACATGTTGAGTTAATTTTTTTCCAGTATGTACAGTACCAGTCAAACATTTGGACACCTACTCATTCAAGGGTTTTTCTTGATTTTCACAATTTTCTACATTGTAGAATAATAGTGAAGACATAAAAACTATGAAATAACACATATGGAATCATGTAGTAACCTAAAAAGTGTTAAACAAATCAAAATATATTTTAGATTCGTTCAAAGTAGCCACTCGTCGCCTTGACGACAGCTTTGCACACTCTTGGCATTCTCTCAACCAGCTTCATGAGGAATGCTTTTGCAACAGTCTTGAAGGAGTTCCCACATATGCTGAGCACTTGTTGGCTACTTTTTCTTCACTCTGCGGTCCAACTCATCCCAAACCATCTCAATTGGGTTGAGGTCGGGTGATTGTGGAGGCCAGGTCATCTGATGCAGCACTCCATCACTCTCCTTCTTGGTCAAACAGCCCTTACACAGCCTGGAGGTGTGTTTCAGGTCATTGTCCTGTTGAAAAACAAATGATAGTCCCACTAAGCGCAAACCAGATGGGATGGTGTATCGCTGCAGAATGCTGTGGAAGCCATGCTGGTTAAGTGTGCCTTTAATTATAAATATATCACTGACAGTGTCACCAGCAAAGCACCATCACACCTCCTCCTCCATGCTTCACGGTGGGAACCACACATGCGAAGATCATCCGTTCACCTACTCTGCATCTCACAGAGACACGGCAGTTGAAACCAAAAATCTCAAATTTGGACTCATCAGACCAAAGGACAATTTTCCACCGGTCTAATGTCCATTGCTTGTGTTTCTTGGTACGAGCAAGTCTCTTATTATTATTGGTGTCCTTTAGAAGTGGTTTCTTTGCAGCAATTCGACCATGAAGGCCTGATTCACGCGGTCTCCTCTGAACAGTTGACATTGAGATGTGTCTGTTACTTGAAATCTGTGGCGCATTTATTTGGGCTGAAGTGCAGTTAACTCTAATGAACTTATCCTCTGCAGCAGAGGTAACTCTGGGTCTTCCTTTCCTGTGGCGGTCCTCATGAGAGACAGTTAACTCTAATGAACTTATCCTCTGCAGCAGAGGTAACTCTGGGTCTTCCTTTCCTGTGGCGGTCCTTGTGAGAGCCAGTTAACTCTAATGAACTGATCCTCTGCAGCAGAGGTAACTCTGGGTCTTCCTTTCCTGTGGCGGTCCTCATGAGAGTCAGTTTCATGAATAGTGTAGGGAATCATTCTATCTAAATCGCCACCAAAATATCTCTATAGCTGTTTGAAGCTAGTGGAACAAAAAAAACAGCTCTCCCAGTTTGACAACAGATGTCACGCAGGCGGCAGAAATCAGTAGGCGAATATCACAGCGGTCCCATTGCCAATCTCGCCACTTGCTGTTAAGTAACACTGTGAAAACACTTATCATTCCACTATTAGCGCCAGCTATGTTATCAACAAAATATGGGTTTTCATCCAAATAGGTGACAGATTTTCATGCGAATATTCTTCAAACCTGCATAAAAACAATATGCGCATTTTCCCACCAGAGATGTTTCCATCAAATGGACTTGTTCAAGAGAGCGTAACGTTAGCCGAGCAGAGTGGGGAGTGGCGCGTGCCCAAAGGCTGGAGCGTCGGCCTTCTCGCCTGCTCCAGTAGCGCTCACTTCACGAGCTCAGGGCATGCCCGGCCCAGCATGCATCTGTAGTCTACTTGTGTACTGCTATAGCACCTTGCTTTAACTACTGTCTTGGAGTTCGCTTTATATGTTCATACAAAAACTGATAAAAACACAATGGTGCAAAATCAAGGTGACTTACAAAGATGTGTGGTGATGTAATGTCCACAACTAAAGAAGCATTGTGGAATCTGAAAAGACACGTATCCTGAAAGCATGATGGTATACTTACTATGTGCATATGCTAAAAGAAAGGAACGAGGTGGGTAGATAACTAAGTGTGTCATTGTAGCAAATTTTTAAAATCTGCTTTCAAAAGTTTTGTTCATTTTTGTTCTATTATCCATACAATAGGCCTGGTATATTCCCACATTCAAGGAGCTTTCCATTTTGATTGGGTAATTTTGCCTAAAAACCTTAGAGATAGAAAAAAAGCTCTGCATCTCTGGCCAGCCTGGCAAGAGAGGCCTAAAGGGTGTTGAGCATCCCCAGTGGCTCTGCAAGTCTGGAGAGGATATTCTCCACTGCTGTCCGGCCCTCCAGGAACCATCGTATGAGCCTGAAGCCCCAGACTGGCCAAACTGCTGTTTCTAAAAATGAATTCAAAGGCACTGTAGACTGAGCCTAATAAGGCATTTTTAATTTAATTTGTATTTAATTCTAAGTAAGTCACAGTCACATGCGAAAGTTATAGACTAGAATAATGATTTAATACAGCGAAGGGTTGTTTAAATGCTGAGCGCTTTATTGTCCCTACAGGCCTATTGTGTCGCACTCGCAAATTATTCACAATGTATTTCTTTGTAGGCTATAGCTTTGAAATAATATAGCCTAAATAATTCATTTCCGTTCCTTCTTAGTCTCCCTGTCTGGCGCCTGGTCTGTTTAGTGTTTATATGCTGGTGAATATGGCATGTATCTGAAATGAGCGCTTCTTACATTCACCATTTCATGTTCATAAAAAAATACTTTTCAAATCATATGGTTCGGTTTCAATACTTCAAAACTAAAAACGGCAGGTCCAGGTAGTCACAAAAATAAAGGGTGTTGGTTAAATTGTGATTTTAATGAATGGAGCGAATTTGGAGAGGCTGTTGTTTTCCTGTGAGCACAGAGCGGTTTTTAGCGGAGTCCTGAGAAAGGATGTGAAGTGCCCTGAGCAGCAGTGCTCCGTGAGTGATGAGAGGGATTTCCGACCGCTCATATACTCTGGTTGCTGATAAAAAGGCTGTGCGTGACGACGTGGTACACATACAAAATATCTTTTGCGGTTAAATTCCCATGTATTTCATTTAAAAAAAAATGCAAGTTAAATGGGTTTCCATCACATTTAACTATACTGATGGTTTTCTCACAAAGAATGTTGAGTTATGTAGCTAGTGTGCCCTTTAGTGTGCCCTCTGGTAATTGGCACTTTCGCTCGAGCCATCCGCTTGAGGATACAGTGTGGGCAGATAGCCTGTTGGCTGGAGCACACGTATAGCCGACATGAGATTATTGACAAAAAGAGCGAGATTGTTTTTATTTATCAAGTGGCAACCTGATCATGTCACCAGAATAACCCTAGATTTAATGGAAAGGAGCATCAAACTCACCACCCTGTGAAGTTAATAACTTAATCTTCACGTTTTAATGTCACATGTACAAGTCTGGTAAATTCTAAACCCAACAATGCAGTAATCATAATTTACTTCATCTGTAGTGATAGTTGGCAGTACCACACTTCATCGCGTTACTCAAACCATAAAACATTTTCCACCGATATTTCTCTCATAATTCATTTTACCCGCACAAAAGAAATCCCACCTTGTCTAGTGTATTTGGCTTTAAAGACATTTAGAAAGTTCACCGAAAAATGTTCAGTTTCCATCAGGCCTGTCATTGAAAAAATGTTTTGTCACCATGTACTTTTCTCGCATTAAAAGTTTTAATGTAAATCTGGTTATTTTCTGAAATTACAACGCAAAAATGTTTAAAAAAATAATAATTCCTGTGTTGCACCTTTAAATTACTGTCTCCACAAAGTATTTTCGCCGCAGGCGATACGTGTAACTCAAAGCCTTTCACATTCAAATTAGGCAATGCAAAATGTATGTCATTAAACGAGACTTTAGTCACAAACCTGCTAATCTATTGACCTTTCCTTCCGCTTTGAAAACCAAATCTAGAGTTGTTCGTGAGCGCGCATGCGTCCGTTTCAAACGGGAGATTTCTTCCTGGTGCTCTGCTATGTCGTTTTTTCAGTAACCACGGATAATTCCAAATTAACTGCGGTTTAATTTTTAGTTTGGATTTATTCTGCGTTCAAAATAACTGGGAATGTTAGCTAGAAAATGCGGTATCCAGACACTATTAGGGCTGCAGAGTCTCTATCCTAAAGGCACAGCCCAAGACCATGCTGTTCATAAAAACTGTGAAGGGCCGCTGCTAAATCTGTTCTCCTGTCGAACGGATCGGACGACACCTGTTCTGTGTTTTGGATCATTTTGTATTCATTTATATTTTTTGGACCTTGGGTGTTGAGAAAAGTGCTTTACAAATTAAATGTATTATTATTATATTCCCTCGGCGACGATAGAAAATAGACTTTTAACCATAGACTTGGTTTTCTCATTCATCTGTGACGAGCTAGTATGCTGTGTTCACAACAACTGTGAACTCGAAAGCCCCGAATTCCGACTTCAGTGTATTCAAGTGGGAGCTCGGAAAAAAAACAAGCGCCGACTGGGAAAAATCGTTTATACATATTTTTTTCCCCGATACATATTTTAATAGGCTACATCAGTGGAGGCTGCTGAGGGGAGAATGGCTCATAATAATACCTGGAATGGAGTATAATGGATGGAATGGAATGTTATCAAACCCATGAAAACTATGTTTTTGATGCCACTCCATTGACTCCATTCCAGCCATTATTATGAGCTGTCCTCGCTAGCAAACAAATAGCTGATTTGCCCTACTCGGGTGCAGCGCAAATGTCAAAGTGTAGGGAGAGAGGATTGATATACAATCATATGATGTGGTGATCAAAAATATTAACTGTTTAGTTTGCAAACTCACCAGCAATGGGGCATCAAGCAACAATTACTAGCATAGTCCTACTGGTCTTTTGGTACGTCAAAATGGCTTGAAATGGATGATTGACTTATTATGGAGCTTTCATTTGAATTTATTGTTACAATGTAATTAATACATGAACAATATGTGTTGTCGACAAAATATGTCTGTCTGGTACCAACAATAAATAGACAAATATTTTGTGACAGTGTGTCTATAAGGTTAAATCAACACAAAGAATGGTTCTGAGATATTGAGCATCAAAGTTTTCACATCCCAGATCTCAGAACTGTTTAGTAGTGAATTCTTCTTTCATAAAGTCATTAATGAAAAGGGTAGCTAAAACACAAATGTCAATCCGGGTTCAGCCATAATGTTCTGACACTTCTGAATTAAACATAATCCAGTTTTTAAGAGGACTGAAGAGGGAGAATAATCTGCTTCTGGTTGGGTAGAAACTGTATTATATAAGGACTTTTAGTTGTCGTTGCATGTGTATCTACCAGGGGCCAGACTGTCATGCATCAGCCTGGGGAGAGGAACTGGAGACAGAGATTATTTCAGAATGACCAGCAGCTGATCTGTTATTTTTCTTTTTAAATATAATCTTTATTTAACTAGGCAAGTCAGCTAAGAACAAATTATTATTTACAGCCTACCTCGGCCAAACCCTTAAGGCGCTGGGGCAATTGTGCGCCGCCCTACGGGACTCCCAATCACAGCCCGGATGTGATGCAGCCTGGATTTAAACCAGGTACTGTAGTGACGCCTCTTGCACTGAGATCGCTGCGCCACTCAGGAGTTATGATTAGGTACAAATAATTCGAATACCTTTTTGAATACGTGCTAGAATAACACTATTTTACCAATAGATAGTCAGAACACGTCATCAAATACATTAAGAAATGTATTACGATCATCAGACAAATTACTGTCATCGCTGAACAACGATGTGACAACATTATTTAGGCTACTTAAACATTTCTGACAGTGTTTTTTTGTTGTTGTGGCTTGCTTTACATTATTGCTGGCTAGACCAGGATTTCTCAAACTCCTTGGACCTTGGGCTCCACCTGGGTGCACTTTTAGTTTTTTTTTTGCCCTAAACCAAAACTTGCACTTGCAGTTTTTCATCCCCCCCCACACTTAAAATTAACTTTTTCAAAATTCTTACTTCACAGACATATAAATAACCATTTAAAGATCTATTATATATGTGACTAAATCCTTTTTGACAAAAGAAATGGCAGAACCTTATAGTTCCAAGGTCTCAATTTGTAGTTGACAATTCATTGCATGTATAGATTTTAATTTAAGACTTGTGAATCGACTCGACTTAAGAATGAACAACGTGGACTTAGACCTTGTGACTTGAGACTTGCTTGTGTCTCCTGTAATAGTGACTTGGTCCCACCTCTGGTAAATATGTTACAAAATAAATCCGATCATCATCGACATCATTGTCATATTGAGATATATGTAAAAACATATTTTTGCTTTGATTTAAAAAATTTGACTTAAAATCACAGAAATTCCAAATATGGCAACCACAACAACAGAAATAAACACAAAATCGATAGTCCAAATTAATTTTATTACTTTTGTGTGATATAGGTGAATAGTTTATTGTATTATGTAACTTTGTATATACACTAAACTACAATATAATAATTACAATAAATTATCAAATTACAATCATCAGAATAATTACATGAACAGGAATACATAAGTCTAAGAATTTAAATAAGTAGTTATTCACAAAAGGTTGTATATTCATGTCAGCTAGATATTATCTAGTGTTGGTCATGTGAACATCTCAAGCATTAGGTGAAATCCACAGGTGGAAAGGAACTCGAAGGGTCAAGTATTAGAATGGAAAATGTGGTATCAACCAAGAGGATTTGTCCTGGTATCAACCAAGAGGATTTGTCCTGGCATCAACCAAGAGGATTTGTCCTGGCATCAACCAAGAGGATTTGTCCTGGCATCAACCAAGAGGATTTGTCCTGGCATCAACCAAGATGACTTAGTGACTCTTGAGGGTTTGGTTCCAAATGTATGAATTGTTTTTCCATCATATCTCAAATCTAAACATGGCATCATACTACATCTTATACATTAGGTTATCGAAGACATTCTTCCTCTAAATATTTTACTCTCTGTATATTCACCACTAGATTCATTTCAAACTTTGTTATTCATCACCATCTACTTCACACTAGTTCTCTTTGGACCATCTGCTTAAGACTAGAGTAGCTATATCATCATTCTGTGTGTGATTATGAATGTCATTAAGATATATTGACCTTGCGCGATCTAAAATACTTAATGTGATACGTTATTAAAGCTCGTAATAAAAGTGTATCTTTTGCAGGGTTTTTTGTTTGATAATGACTGTTTAAGACCACGGTTCAAATGTACCCTGACACACCACTACAGTCAGACAATGCCTGCCCTTTACCACTGTATCTATGTTCAACTGAATCTGAACCTAGGATTGTAATTCAAGCAGAGGGGAACGTGTCTGTCTCTTAGTTTACAACTGGATCCCATCTATCTACCATTGAGGTTAGTTGTTCCTCTTCTGTGTCGTTTTCCTTAAGCCCAGATCTGAAGAAAAAAATCATTTTAAAACATAAACTTACTTCACCATAAAAAGAGACCATGATGCTGTTCTCTAGAAATACAAATGGAGAGGGTGGACACCAGGGAAAACCCGGATGGATAGAAGAATAGAATGACAAGATAGATTGGATAGATGGATAGATAGGAGTAGGCAATACTAATAATTTGTCTTTTGGGAATATAACGCAGGTGATAACCCCTATCCCTCACCCTGAGAGTGTGGTCCCATGACCCCGAGCAGAAGGCTGTTCCGTCAGGAGACAGACGCAGAGTGCTGAAGAGAAGGTTAATGTGATGCTGTTCATATTCAGCTTAGTGACATGGAATTCTGGAATCGTGTCCAAACAGGATGGACACCCTCGTCCCTAAAGTGTAGACTAGTTAGTGACATTCAAGACATCCCTGGTTACACGTTGATGGTGTAGTCGACTTTAGTGACATGGAATCAGCCATGGATCACTAAAGTGTAACAGTTAGCCGGAATCACTGAAGAAGAAAAAAGTGACATGGATCACTAAAGTGTACATGTCCTCTTTCAACAACGTAGATGCAATACATCGTTTCTGAAGAGAAGGTTAATGTGATGCTGTTCATATTCAGCTTAGTGACATGGAATCACTAAAGTGTGGACTAGTTAGTGACATGGAATCACTAAAGTGTATACTAGTTAGTGACATGGATCACTAAAGTGTAGACTGGTTAGTGACATGGAATCACTAAAGTGTAGACTAGTTAGTGACATGGATCACTAAAGTGTATACTAGTTAGTGACATGGATCACTAAAGTGTAGACTGGTTAGTGACATGGAATCACTAAAGTGTAGACTGGTTAGTGACATGGATCACTAAAGTGTAGACTGGTTAGTGACATGGAATCACTAAAGTGTAGATTAGTTAGTGACATGGATAACTAAAGTGTAGACTGGTTAGTGACATGGATCACTAAAGTGTAGACTGGTTAGTGACATGGAATCACTAAAGTGTAGATTAGTTAGTGACATGGATAACTAAAGTGTAGACTGGTTAGTGACATGGATCACTAAAGTGTAGACTGGTTAGTGACATGGAATCACTAAAGTGTAGACTGGTTAGTGACATGGATCACTAAAGTGTAGACTGGTTAGTGACATGGAATCACTAAAGTGTAGACTAGTTAGTGACATGGAATCACTAAAGTGTAGACTGGTTAATGACATGGAATCACTAAAGTGTAGACTGGTTAGTGACATGGAATCACTAAAGTGTAGATTAGTTAGTGACATGGATCACTAAAGTGTAGACTGGTTAGTGACATGGAATCACTAAAGTGTAGACTGGTTAGTGACATGGATCACTAAAGTGTAGACTGGTTAGTGACATGGAATCACTAAAGTGTAGACTGGTTAGTGACATGGAATCACTAAAGTGTAGACTGGTTAGTGACATGGGATCACTAAAGTGTAGACTAGTTAGTGACATGGAATCACTAAAGTGTAGACTGGTTAATGACATGGACCACTAAAGTGTAGACTGGTTAGTGACATGGATCACTAAAGTGTAGACTAGTTAGTGACATGGAATCACTAAAGTGTAGACTAGTTAGTGACATGGAATCACTAAAGTGTAGACTGGTTAGTGACATGGAATCACTAAAGTGTAGACTAGTTAGTGACATGGAATCACTAAAGTGTAGACTGGTTAGTGACATGGAATCACTAAAGTGTAGACTGGTTAGTGACATGGAATCACTAAAATGTAGACACTAAAATGTAGACTGGTTAGTGACATGGAATCACTAAAGTGTAGACTAGTTAGTGACATGGATCACTAAAGTGTAGACTAGTTAGTGACATGGAATCACTAAAGTGTAGACTGGTTAGTGACATGGAATCACTAAAGTGTAGACTGGTTAGTGACATGGAATCACTAAAGTGTAGACTAGTTAGTGACATGGATCACTAAAGTGTAGACTAGTTAGTGACATGGAATCACTAAAGTGTAGACTAGTTAGTGACATGGATCACTAAAGTGTAGACTAGTTAGTGACATGGAATCACTAAAGTGTAGACTAGTTAGTGACATGGATCACTAAAGTGTAGACTAGTTAGTGACATGGAATCACTAAAGTGTAGACTAGTTAGTGACATGGATCACTAAAGTGACATGGAGACTAGTTAGTGACATGGAATCACTAAAGTGTAGACTAGTTAGTGACATGGATCACTAAAGTGTAGACTAGTTAGTGACATGGAATCACTAAAGTGTAGACTAGTTAGTGACATGGATCACTAAAGTGTAGACTAGTTAGTGACATGGATCACTAAAGTGTAGACTAGTTAAACAGAAGAAAGGTAAAAGCACGTGTACTAGATGAAGTTCATGAATACAGTATCTTACCACTGAGAGAGAAGTCAACACTGGAGGCACCAAATATGATGCTCTCTTTGGAATAAATGGCCACTTCTCTGTCTGCTCTCAGGTCATAGAGACGACACTGAAACAAACAACATGCATTAATAACTAGATTTATTTTATTTTATTTTTTATTTTTTTTGCAAATGGGTTAAAAGCATTCAACGTCAAAAGTACTTCATGATCTTCGACATTGAAAGGCAGCATCAACATGTGATCAAGCAGTAAACGGTATTGATGAGAACTTACTGTGGCATCATCAGAACCTGAGGCAAATGCATCTCCACTGGGGTAGTACCTGATGCCAAGGAAGGAGACAAACGCCAGGTAATATTATAACGGACCATACATAATTAGCTTGGTTTTACAGGGACATTGCCAGCTAGTTTTCAACTGCAGTCTCCTGGGGCTCACTTATGATTAAATACAGGGGGTATTAAACACAGTGTTTCAGTGTCTATAAGTCCCTTGGGATTCATTCATAATCTCCTTACCTGACACTGTTGATGTCTGAGTCGTGGGTTTCGAAGGACTGAATGCACTGGCCTGAGCGCATGTCCCATACATTGGCCTTCTTGTCACAACCCTGTGTTTAGACACACAGAAGATTAAGGAATTCATTAATTATTGCTAAAACTTTTTTGAAAGGTTTAAACCCAAAATAGGGTTTAACTTCCAAGTGGCTTTTCCTGGTTAAATAAAAGGTTAAATGAAAAATATCCACATTATGTCAAATGTAACACAGTATCTTTGCATTCTGGACCACACAAACAGGGGTTTGAATCTCAAGCCTGCCACGATTTCTTCACTATCATTTCAAATCTCTCTCTCTGAATAAAAAATATATTTTATTTTTTATTTTTTAAATACGAAAGGAAAGTGAAAAAAGGTCAAAGACAATGCTTAGAGGAGGTCAGGCTGTTTATTCACAATTTCTCTATTGCGGGACAATAAAGTGAAATGCTCCTAGTCTTCTCCTCACCCCAGAGACGAAGGTGTTGCCGGTCTCAGAAGGAGCCAGGTCCAGACACAGAACATCAGCGCTGTGTCCATGGAAACTCTGCAACAGCTGACCGCTCTCCACATCCCATAATGCACAGGTTCCGTCTCCGCTCGACGTCAGGATCTGGAACACAAAAGGGGGGGGTTAATCACAAACTGCATCTTGGGATCACAACATAATACACGTTCTCATATAGGGGTGAAAACTAACAGCCACTTAGTCATTCATTAAATGTCAATTCGAGACGAAGTGAAAATGTGATTTAAGTGAAGGTTAGGATTCACCCCATAATGTACACATGGGACTGGTTTCCCAGACCTATATTAGGCTCATTTCAGGACAAAAAAATACTCTATATTGAATATGTCAGGGAAACCAGCCCCTAGAGAGCAAAGGACAACTACACTACTACAAGTAGTAAGGTCAGAGGGAAGCCATTTTAATAACTTTGGCTGTTCAGAATTCAGATTCAGAATTCTATGACACTGTCCCATAAATAGAAGAGTCTTGGCCCGAGGCTAAAGCATGTGACTAAACACAGCCAATGGGGAACATTAGAATGTTGTGAATTATTAAACAAGAATGGCAGTTCTTTCCAGGGCGGGAATAGAGTGCAGTGATTTCCCATTACTCATCTGCCATAGGAAAGTAGTAGAAATGCAGATGCCTCATCCTAATTTGATCATCCTGTTGTTGCAGAAATGTTCCTGCACATCAGGAAATGCAAACTTGTAGTGATTTTGAGGTTTAAAAAGGCTTCTAAAGTTTGTAATTTCCACTTTAAAATGTCAGATTTGATTTGCCCAAACGAAAAATGTAGGAATCCCTACCAAAAACAATCCATGAATTATAATCCATATAACAATTCACATTTTCTGTTGCTGCAGGATTATTTTCCCGATGTGTGAAACTGGCTCAAATTATGACACGGCATATCAGTGGCTTTTTCTTTTAAACTGATTTTGCAGCAATCGAGTAATTCAACAATTTATAGAAAGGAGCGAATTACAAACCTTGTTAAAGACTATAACAAAATATACAAATGGGGCAACAACAAAAAATAATTACATCAGACTAAGAAAAATGTATTCTCTAACCTGCATGTCTGAGTTGGTGAAGCTACAGGCAGATAAGTAGTTGGTGTGCATGGCGACAGACTTCTTCTTCGCTGCCAGGTTCTCATTCTTGTCCAACGACAGAGGGTACACTGAGCACTTGTTGTCCAGACCACTGAAACACAATCAATACATCACATTTTATTTATAAACTCTCTTATAACGTCAACAGTTGTGACAGTGTTGCTTCACAGTAACCGGGCCAAGACCCAAAAGTGCACAGTGGGAAAATGGAGCGTGTGGGTGGAGCAGGGGGGGGACTTACCCACAGGCCACTGCACATCCAGGAGTACAGGAACTTACCCACAGGCCACTGCACATCCAGGAGTACAGGAACTTACCCACAGGCCACTGCACATCCAGGAGTACAGGAACTTACCCACAGGCCACTGCACATCCAGGAGTACAGGAACTTACCCACAGGCCACTGCACATCCAGGAGTACAGGAACTTACCCACAGGCCACTGCACATCCAGGAGTACAGGAACTTACCCACAGGCCACTGCACATCCAGGAGTACAGGAACTTACCCACAGGCCACTGCACATCCAGGAGTACAGGAACTTACCCACAGGCCACTGCACATCCAGGAGTACAGGAACTTACCCACAGGCCACTGCACATCCAGAGGGGGCGTAGGCACAGGCCATCACCCAGGTGCACGGCATGGTCACTGCGTGCTCCTAGAGGACACCACATTAGAGGACACCACATTATAAAAGCAGCATCATCGTGGTCACTGCGTGCTCCTAGAGGACACCACATTATAAAAGCAGCATCATCGTGGTCACTGCGTGCTCCTAGAGGACAAAACAAATTTGATTTGATTTGACTGTGTAATTGTTGTGATGCAAAAGAGACCATGGTTTCAATGGGACTCAAAAGTAAAAATATATATTGAAAAATTGCGCACTACTTTTGGCTAATATTTAGAATGAGGTGTTCACGGTAGGGCACAGACACAGTTTAGGGTTCTTATAAAAAAATGTTTTTACCTTAATCGATGCACGGTGGATGTTTTTCAATATACTGTAATTCTGATGGTTCAACGCATGAAATGCTTCAGCTCAGGTTTTGGTACATGTTCCCTGTTCAAATCAATCATCAATCCGTTACAAAGGTGTCTACAGTGTTTGCATTCAAGGTCATGATTTATCAAAGGGCGTTAGCGTACAGCAGGGACATCCAGGTGTCTATGATACCGTGACTTCAGAAGGTGTCTACAGTGTTTGCATTCAAGGTCATGATTTATCAAAGGGCGTTAGCATACAGCAGGGACATCCAGGTGTCTATGATACCGTGACTTCAGAAGGTGTCTACAGTGTTTGCATTCAAGGTCATGATTTATCAAAGGGCGTTAGCATACAGCAGGGACATCCAGGTGTCTATGATACCGTGACTTCAGAAGGTGTCTACAGTGCCTTGCGAAAGTATTCGGCCCCCTTGAACTTTGCGACCTTTTGCCACATTTCAGGCTTCAAACATAAAGATATAAAACTGTATTTTTTTGTGAAGAATCAACAACAAGTGGGACACAATCATGAAGTGGAACGACATTTATTGGATATTTCAAACTTTTTTAACAAATCAAAAACTGAAAAATTGGGTGTGCAAAATTATTCAGCCCCCTTAAGTTAATACTTTGTAGCGCCACCTTTTGCTGCGATTACAGCTGTAAGTTGCTTGGCGTATGTCTCTATCAGTTTTGCACATCGAGAGACTGAAAAATTTTCCCATTCCTCCTTGCAAAACAGCTCGAGCTCAGTGAGGTTGGATGGAGAGCATTTGTGAACAGCAGTTTTCAGTTCTTTCCACAGATTCTCGATTGGATTCAGGTATGGACTTTGACTTGGCCATTCTAACACCTGGATATGTTTATTTTTGAACCATTCCATTGTAGATTTTGCTTTATGTTTTGGATCATTGTCTTGTTGGAAGACAAATCTCCGTCCCAGTCTCAGGTCTTTTGCAGACTCCATCAGGTTTTCTTCCAGAATGGTCCTGTATTTGGCTCCATCCATCTTCCCATCAATTTTAACCATCTTCCCTGTCCCTGCTGAAGAAAAGCAGGCCCAAACCATGATGCTGCCACCACCATGTTTGACAGTGGGGATGGTGTGTTCAGGGTGATGAGCTGTGTTGCTTTTGCGACAAACATAACATTTTGCATTGTTGCCAAAAAGTTCAATTTTGGTTTCATCTGACCAGAACACCTTCTTCCACATGTTTGGTGTGTCTCCCAGGTGGCTTGTGGCAAACTTTAAACAACACTTTTTATGGATATCTTTAAGAAATGGCTTTCTTCTTGCCACTCTTCCATAAAGGCCAGATTTGTGCAATATACGACTGATTGTTGTCCTATGGACAGAGTCTCCCACCTCAGCTGTAGATCTCTGCAGTTCATCCAGAGTGATCATGGGCCTCTTGGCTGCATCTCTGATCAGTCTTCTCCTTGTATGAGCTGAAAGTTTAGAGGGACGGCCAGGTCTTGGTAGATTTGCAGTGGTCTGATACTCCTTCCATTTCAATATTATCGCTTGCACAGTGCTCCTTGGGATGTTTAAAGCTTGGGAAATATTTTTGTATCCAAATCCGGCTTTAAACTTCTTCACAACAGTATCTCGGACCTGCCTGGTGTGTTCCTTGTTCTTCATGATGCTCTCTGCGCTTTTAACGGACCTCTGAGACTATCACAGTGCAGGTGCATTTATACGGAGACTTGATTACACACAGGTGGATTGTATTTATCATCATTTGTCATTTAGGTCAACATTGGATCATTCAGAGATCCTCACTGACCTTCTGGAGAGAGTTTGCTGCACTGAAAGTAAAGGGGCTGAATAATTTTGCACGCCCAATTTTTCAGTTTTTGATTTGTTAAAAAAGTTTGAAATATCCAATAAATGTTGTTCCACTTCATGATTGTGTCCCACTTGTTGTTGATTCTTCACAAAAAAATACAGTTGTATATCTTTATGTTTGAAGCCTGAAATGTGGCAAAAGGTCGCAAAGTTCAAGGGGGCCGAATACTTTTGCAAGGCACTGTATAATACCGTGACATCCAGGCGTGTCTATAATACCGTGACATTCAGAAGGTGTCTATAATACCGGGACATTCAGAAGGTGTCTATAATACCGGGACATTCAGAAGTTGTCTATAATACCGGGACATTCAGAAGGTGTCTATAATACCGGGACATTCAGGGGTGTCTATAATACCGTGACATTCAGGGGTGTCTATAATACCGGGACATTCAGGTGTCTATAATACCGTGACATTCAGGGGTGGCTATAATACCGGGACATTCAGGGGTGTCTATAATACCGTGACATTCAGGGGTGTCTATAATACCGGGACATTCAGAAGGTGTCTATAATACCGTGACATTCAGGGGTGTCTATAATACCGGGACATTCAGAAGGTGTCTATAATACCAGGACATTCAGGGGTGTCTATAATACCGGGACATTCAGAAGGTGTCTATAATACCGTGACATTCAGAAGGTGTCTATACATTCAGAAGGTGTCTATAATACCAGGGGTGTCTATAATACCGTGACATTCAGGGGTGTCTATAATACCGGGACATTCAGAAGGTGTCTATAATACCAGGACATTCAGGTGTCTATAATACCGTGACATTCAGGGGTGTCTATAATACCGTGACATTCAGGTGTCTATGATACAGTGACATTCAGGGGTGTCTATAATACCGTGACATTCAGGGGTGTCTATAATACCAGGACATTCAGGTGTCTATGATACCGGAACATTCAGGGGTGTCTATAATACCGTGACATTCAGGGGTGTCTATAATACCGGGACATTCAGGGGTGTCTATAATACCGTGACATTCAGGGGTGTCTATAATACTGTGACATTCAGGGGTGTCTATAATACCGGGACATTCAGGGGTGTCTATAATACCGTGACATTCAGGGGTGTCTATAATACCGTGACATCCAGGTGTCTATAATACCGGGACATTCAGGGGTGTCTATAATACCGGGACATTCAGGGGTGTCTATAATACCGTGACATTCAGGGGTGTCTATAATACCGGGACATTCAGGGGTGTCTATAATACCGGGACATTCAGGGGTGTCTATAATACCGTGACATTCAGGGGTGTCTATAATACCAGGACATCCAGGTGTCTATGATACAGTGACATTCAGGGGTGTCTATAATACCAGGACATCCAGGTGTCTATGATACAGTGACATTCAGGGGTGTCTATAATACCGGGACATTCAGGGGTGTCTATAATACCGGGACATTCAGGGGTGTCTATAATACCGTGACATTCAGGGGTGTCTATAATACCGGGACATTCAGGGGTGTCTATAATACCGTGACATTCAGGGGTGTCTATAATACCGTGACATCCAGGTGTCTATAATACCGGGACATTCAGGGGTGTCTATAATACCGGGACATTCAGGGGTGTCTATAATACCGTGACATTCAGGGGTGTCTATAATACCGGGACATTCAGGGGTGTCTATAATACCGGGACATTCAGGGGTGTCTATAATACCGTGACATTCAGGGGTGTCTATAATACCAGGACATCCAGGTGTCTATGATACAGTGACATTCAGGGGTGTCTATAATACCGTGACATTCAGGGGTGTCTATAATACCGGGACATCCAGGGGTGTCTATAATACCGGGACATTCAGGGGTGTCTATAATACCAGGACATCCAGGTGTCTATAATACCGGGACATCCAGGTGTCTATAATACCGTGACATTCAGGTGTCTATAATACCGTGACATTCAGGTGTCTATAATACCGGGACATTCAGGGGTGTCTATAATACCAGGACATCCAGGTGTCTATAATACCAGGACATCCAGGTGTCTATAATACCGTGACATTCAGGGGTGTCTATAATACCGGGACATTCAGAAGGTGTTAATATATAAACTTATACAATTATTTCTCATTCAGGGCAGTGGTGACCTGTCATTCAGGGCAGTGGTGACCTGTCATTCAGGGCAGTGGTGATCTGTCATTCAGGGCAGTGGTGACCTGTCATTCAGGGCAGTGGTGACCTGTCATTCAGGGCAGTGGTGATCTGTCATTCAGGGCAGTGGTGATCTGTCATTCAGGGCAGTGGCGATCTGTCATTCAGGGCAGTGGTGATCTGTCATTCAGGGCAGTGGTGATCTGTCATTCAGGGCAGTGGCGATCTGTCATTCAGGGCAGTGGTGACCTGTCATTCAGGGCAGTGGTGACCTGTCATTCAGGGCAGTGGCGATCTGTCATTCAGGGCAGTGGTGATCTGTCATTCAGGGCAGTGGCGATCTGTCATTCAGGGCGTAGCCCCACCTGTTTTTTTGCCCCACATTTTTTGCAAAATAAATAAATAATTGTATTTCTTTAGAGTTTGTCTATTTTGCATATTATTTTGGAATTAACACGTTTTTTATTTTATTTTAATTTTTTTATTATTTGCAAACTGATATGTGACATAATAAAAAAATTATAAAAAAATAAAAAAAGCTGCATACAAACATTTTTCTTGAGTAAGGCAGCTCCAGAATGCAGGTGTTTCAGCCTAGCTCAGTGCTTTCTGTGATGGTGGGGCAGACAGCGGATAATACGGAGCATTGCGCCGTGATTGGCTCAGTGTTCTGTCACTCATGGTGGACACTACTAAGGTTAGACCTCGAAAAATCAAGCCCCTTGGGTGCTGCTATAGAGTTACAGTAGAAGTGCCCATCCATATATAGCCCATGTCTCTAACACTGTCTGGCCAAAAATAATGACATGTCATACTCTTTTTGGCCTGACAGCATCAAATACATGGGCAACACATACGGAGACAGAGAGGCGCTGTTTCACTCGCTCTGATGTTTTCTCCTGTGAGATTGATGAGTCTGGGGGAAAATTATCAATATATTCAGAGATGACGTATCAGATCTCAGATGTTGTTTTGGGGGGGGCACTGTGGTGGCCAATCAGATTTCAAAAGGTGGCCGTGGCCACACAGGGCACTGGCCACCCTGGGCACCGCTACAGGTCCATAGGGCACTGGTCAGTAGTGCAACATGTAGGGACTAGGGTTCCAGTTGGGATGCACAAAATGCTCTCATTCATCCAAAATCAGATGAAATAACTGCAGAAGTCTTGCTATCTCTCCAAGCATTTGTCAACTCTAAAGCCTTTCTGGACAGAGAAAAAAAAAAGAAGGTTCCCTACCTTGTTAGTGGTGAAGGCATCCCATACAATCACTTTTCCATCCTGAAAAGAAGTTAGATTAGGAAAAAACATTAGAAGTGGCCTAAGATTCTTTACATTTCCAACAAAATGTTACAAATGTGATAACTACTGAAAGCAGTGCATATTATTTTAAACTAGTTTAAAAAAAACTAATGGACAGCGACCGTCAATATCTCAGATGTGACTACTGAAATATACACACATCTGTTTCAGGAGCTTTTCCCGAACCTCAAATTTCAGCGATGATGAGCTTTACAATAAGAGAGGAAGAGGTCGAAGCGAGAGAGGTTTATTCCGACGAAAATCTGTCCACGAAAAATAAGACCACAAAGTGAGGAATTTTTGTATGGAGTGTCGAAATTTGGTCAGCAATTTTTATTTTTTAATTGCTCATTTGCTATGCGAGGCTAATTTGATTGAATATAAGTTTCATAATGGTTAGGTTATTACGAATGCACTGATATAAAGTGGACGCATGTGGCATTTCGGCCACTTTTGAAAAAAAATAATAATAATTATATCGGAGTTGTGCCTGTTGTTCACATGCACATCTGCCCTCACATTGGCTAGAATGGTCCCACCTGATCTCGACTCCTCCCGCCCGCCTTCCATCTTTGAAGACATGTATTTCCATTGTTAGAGCGGTCACTCGACTATCTTGTCAATATGATAGAAAATCTTTCTTTTTAACCATTCATTCCAGGACCATGGACAGCGACCGTCCATATATCAAGAGCTGCGACTGCATGAATGCATCTTTTAGGTCTTTTGAAACCTACCCAATAATCTAATGCTCACCTGTGATGAGCTGACGATCCTCCTCTTGTCCTTACACCAGTCCATGCAGAGAACTTTGTTTCCATGTCCCTTCAGAGTACGCCGGGTCTTCATGATAAACTGGCCCAGTCCATCCACCTTCTCTGCCACCTGGTGGACTGTAGTAGGGACCAAGATCCTATGTTACTGTACTGTAGTGTAGTAGGGACCAAGATCCTACGTTACTGTACTGTAGTAGGGACCAAGATCCTACGTTACTGTACTGTAGTAGGGACCAAGATCCTATGTTACTGTACTGTAGTAGGGACCAAGATCCTATGCTACTGTACTGTTGTAGGGACCAAGATCCTATGTTACTGTACTGTAGTAGGGACCAAGATCCTATGCTACTGTACTGTTGTAGGGACCAAGATCCTATGTTACTGTACTGTACTAGGGACCAAGATCCTATGTTACTGTACTGTACTGTAGTAGGGACCAAAATCCTACGTTACTGTACTGTAGTAGGGACCAAGATCCTATGTTACTGTACTGTAGTAGAGACCAAGATCCTAGGCTAGTGTACTGTAGTAGGGACCAAGATCCTATGTTACTGTACTGTAGTAGGGACCAAGATCCTATGTTACTGTACTGTAGTAGGGACCAAGATCCTATGTTACTGTACTGTAGTAGAGACCAAGATCCTAGGCTAGTGTACTGTAGTAGGGACCAAGATCCTATGTTACTGTACTGTAGTAGGGACCAAGATCCTAGGCTAGTGTACTGTAGTAGGGACCAAGATCCTATGTTACTGTACTGTAGTAGGGACCAAGATCCAACATTACTGTAGTAGGGACCAAGATCCTACGTTACTGTACTGTAGTAGGGACCAAGATCCTATGTTACTGTACTGTAGTAGGGACCAAGATCCTAGGCTAATGTACTGTAGTACGGACCAAGATCCTAGGTTACTGTACTGTAGTAGAGACCAAGATCCTAGGCTAGTGTACTGTAGTAGGGACCAAGATCCTACGTTACTGTACTGTAGTTGGGACCAAGATCCTATGTTACTGTACTGTAGTAGGGACCAAGATCCAACATTACTGTACTAGGGAGTAGGGACCAAGATCCTACATTACTGTAGTGTAGTAGGGACCAAGATCCAACATTACTGTACTGTAGTTGGGACCAATATCCTACATTACTGTACTGTAGTAGGGACCAAGATCCAACATTACTGTACTGTAGTTGGGACCAAGATCCTATGTTACTGTAGTAGGGACCAAGATCCTACATTACTGTACT
This sequence comes from Oncorhynchus nerka, assembly GCF_034236695.1. Classification (NCBI taxonomy): domain Eukaryota; kingdom Metazoa; phylum Chordata; class Actinopteri; order Salmoniformes; family Salmonidae; genus Oncorhynchus; species Oncorhynchus nerka. The sequence continues at coordinate 5,576,353 of NC_088404.1, forward strand.
GTAGTAGGGACCAATATCCTACGTTACTGTACTGTAGTTGGGACCAAGATCCTACGTTACTGTACTAGGGAGTAAGGACCAAGATCTTACATTACTGTACTAGGGAGTAGGGACCAATATCTTACATTACTGTACTAGGGAGTAGGGACCAAGATCCTACATTACTGTACTGTAGTAGGGACCAAGATCCTATGTTACTGTACTGTAGTAGGGACCAAGATCATATGTTACTGTGCTGTAGTAAGGACCAAGATCCAACATTACTCTACTGTAGTTGGGACCAAGATCCTACGTTACTGTACTGTAGTTGTGAGTAGGGACCAAGATCCTACATTACTGTACTAGGGAGTAAGGACCAAGATCCTACATTACTGTACTAGGGAGTAGGGACCAATATCCTACATTACTGTACTAGGGAGTAGGGACCAAGATCCTACGTTACTGTACTGTAGTTGGGACCAAGATCCTATGTTACTGTACTGTAGTAGGGACCAAGATCCTATGTTACTGTACTGTAGTAGGGACCAAGATCCTACGTTACTGTACTGTAGTAGGGACCAAGATCCTACGTTACTGTACTGTAGTAGGGACCAAGATCCTATGTTACTGTACTGTAGTAGGGACCAAGATCCTACGTTACTGTACTGTAGTAGGGACCAAGATCCAACATTACTGTACTGTAGTAGGGACGAATATCCGACGTTAGTCTACTGTTGTTATAGGGACGAATATCCGACGTTAGCCTACTGTTGTTATAGGGACGAATATCCGATGTCTGCTTATGGTGGTCATACCATGAGCTGAGTAGGGTCTTAAATGTGTTCTAGCATAAAAACATCCCACCGGGTTGGGGATTCATATTAAACCGCAGTAAACGGTTAGAGATGTTAAAATTAATCTCTCTGATCTCAACGAGGTCGACAAACTAAAGCATAAATCAAGGATGAATAATGTTTTAAGCACCATCTCGGCTATAATAAAACTGTGCTTTTGAGTGTGAAAAGAAATAGCAAATAGTGGAGTAAATTCCACCAAAGCCTAGGCTATATATGTCTAATTGCAGCCGGAAATGCATCTTGTCATTTGAACAAATCCGAGTGATATTAATACATAGGCGAGCAAGTGGCTACAAATATAATAACCGTTTACAAATGAATGAAGAATTATCTATTTTCTTCGTATGACCGAGTCAGTGCTCTGATAATAGCAATATGACAAATTCACAATATAGGCCTATTATATCTATATATATATTCTGATATGGTCGTGTTGACATTTTGCATGCAGTACTATTCGGAAGGCAGTGTTTTGATTCGCGGGGCCTTCCCTCTCGTCTCATTTTCAGCACCACTCACGTTCAACATCATGCAGCTTCGCTCTTTCGTCCTCGAGCTTCGTTTTCAACGTGTCGGATTCCGCTTTTAGGTTGGTGAGAGTCTCATTCGGTTGTACCTCCTGTGTAGCCATTTCAGGGTTTGTGGAAAATATCATATATATTCCCGTTGTCAGAGCAGATGCGGGCAGCAAAAAAAAAAGAAGAGAGAGTATATTTTGCAAGCTAAGGACGAGGGGCTCACAGCTGATGCAGCTCTCATGACGTCAGCAAAAAGATGCTTTCTCAGTTTTCGAGAGGGAGGCTGCCAGCGACGCTATGTAGACTAGATCCATCACGTGCGCAATAGCTACTTATATGATCAAACCAAATTTGACGCAAAAAAAAGAGAGAATTGTTTTTCCCTCAACCATAGTATAAAACATTCTAGACATGGTCAACACGGATGCGATCATGTAGGTCTAAAGTGTATACGTTTGCATATGTGTAAGAAATCCTTACAAAAAAACAAACAGAAATCAATTAATACATCATTTTATTCGCATGTAATTCAGTTTAGGCACATGTATTTACAGAGCCTTCAGGAAGTGTTCACACCCCATGACTTTTCCCCCCTTTACATTGTTGTTACAGACCGAATTTAAAATGGATTACGTTTAGATATGTCGTCACTGGCCTACACACAATACCCCACAATGTCAAAGTTGAATTATGTTTAAAATATATATAGTTTTAAACATGACTCAGGGGTGTAAATACTTACTGTATGTAAATTCAATATTTCTGTATTACATTTATCAATTTGCAAAAATGTCTAAAAATATGTTTTCACTTCATTATGGGGTATTGTGTATAGATGGGTGAGAAATTTAATAAACTTTGAATTCAGGCTGTAACACAACAAAATGTGGAATAAGTCAACGGGTATGAATCATTTCTGAACTAATATATAAACACAACAAAGTGTTGTTTCATGAACTGAATTTTTTTTTAAATCCCAGAAATGTTCCAGACGCACTTATTTCTCTCAAAAAAAGCATATTTCTTTAAAATTATGTGAACCAATTTGTTTACATCCCTGTTAGTGAACATTTCTCCTTTTCCAAGATAATCCATCCACCTGACAGTTGTGGCATATCAAGAAGCTGACTAAACAGCATGATCATTACACAGGTGCAACTTGTGCTGGGGACAATATAAAGCCACTAAAATGTGCAGTTTTGTCACACAACACAATTCCAGATGTCTCAAGTTGAGGGAGCGTTGCAATTGGCATGCTGACTGCAGGAATGTCCACTAGAGCTGTTGCTAGAGAATTTAATGTTCATTTCTCTACCATAAGCCACCTCCAATGTCATTTTAGAGAATTTGGCAGTAAGTCAAATTTGGCAGTAAGTCCAGGAGCTCCACCTGTGGGATCTTTTGAAACCAGCCACCCGGACAGCTGATGAAACTGTGGGTTTGTCTGAGACCAGCCACCCGGACAGCTGATGAAACTGTGGGTTTGTCTGAGACCAGCCACCCGGACAGCTGATGAAACTGTGGGTTTGTCTGAGAACAGCCACCCGGACAGCTGATGAAACTGTGGGTTTGTCTGAGACCAGCCACCCAGACAGCTGATGAAACTGTGGGTTTGTCTGAGAACAGCCACCCAGACAGCTGATGAAACTGTGGCACAACTGAAGACTTTCTGCATAAACTTTCTGAAGAAACCGTCTCAGGGAAGCTCATCTGCTCGTCATCCTCACCAGGGTCTTGAACTGACTGTAGTTCGGCGTCGTAACCGACTTCAGTGAGCAAATGCTCATCTTCAATAGCCACTGGCACGCTGGAGAAGTGTGCCCTTCACGGATGAATCTTGATTTCAGCCACGGATGAATCCCAGTTTCTGGAGAAGTGGATGATTCCCGGTTTCAACTGTACCCGGCAGATGGCAGACAGACAGCATGTATGGCGTTGTGTGGATGAGCGGTTTACTGATGACAACGTTGTGAACAGAGTGCCCTATGGTGGTGGTGGGGTTATGGTATGGGCAAGGCAATAGCTACGGATAATGATTTTAAATCGATGGCAATTTGAATGCACAGAGATACCGTGACGAAATCCTGAGGCCCGTTGTCATGCCATTCATCCACCGCCATCACCTCATGTTTCAGCATAATAATTTGATCATATTTCTCCAGTGCTAGCCTCCCTACACAGGCTTCCTGTCAAGGCAAGGGCTGATTTCAAGGTTTTACTGCTAACCTACAAAGCATTACATGGGCTTGCTCCTACCCATCTCTCTGATTTGGTCCTGCCGTACATACCTACATGTACGCTACGGTCACAAGACGCAGGCCTCCTAACTGTCCCTAGAATTTCTAAGCAAACAGCTGGAGGCAGGGCTTTCTCCTATAGAGCTCCATTTTTATGGAATGGTCTGCCTACCCATGTGAGAGACACAGACTCGGTCTCAACCTTTAAGACTTTATTGAAGACTCATCTCTTCAGTAGGTCCTATGATTGAGTGTAATCTTTCCCAGGAGTGTGAAGGTGAACAGAAAGGCTCTGGAGCAACGAACCGCCCTTGCTGTCTCTCCACTGGGATTCTCTGCCTCTAACCCTATTACAGGGGCTGAGTCACTGGCTTACTGGTGCTCTTCCATGCCATCCCCTAGGAGGGGTGCGTCACTGATGTGATCTTCCTGTCTGGGTTGGCGCCCCTCCTTGGGTTGTGCCGTGGCGGAGATCTTTGTGGGCTGTACTCAGCCTTGTCTCAGGATGATAAGTTGGTGGTTGAAGATATCCCTCTAGTGGTGTGGGGGCTGTGCTTTGGCAAAGTGGGTGGGGTTATATCCTTCCTGTTTGGCCCTGTCTGGGGGTGGGGCCACAGTGTCTCCCGACCCCTCCTGTATCAGCCTCCAGTATTTATGCTGCAGTAGTTTATGTGTCGGGGGGCTGGGGTCAGTTTGTCATGTCTGGAGTACTTCTCCTGTCCTATTCGGTGTCCTGTGTGAATTTAAGTGTGCTCTCTCTAATTCTCTCTTTCTTTCGCTCTCTCTCTCAGGGGACCTGAGCCCTAGGACCATGCCTCAGGACTACCTGACATGACTCCTTGCTGTCCCCAGTCCACCTGGCCGTGCTGCTGCTGCTCAAGTTTCAACTGTTCTGCCTTATTATTTGACCATGCTGGTCATTTATGAACATTTGAACATCTTGGCCATGTTCTGTTATAATCTCCACCCGGCACAGCCAGAAGAGGACTGGCCACCCCACATAGGAAGAAACCTAGAGAGGAACCAGGCTAAGTTTTGGCCTTTCTAGGGAGTTTTTCCTAGCCACCGTGCTTCTACACCTGCATTGCTTGCTGTTTGGGGTTTTAGGCTGAGTTTCTGTACAGCACTTTGAGATATCAGCTGATGTACGAAGGGCTATATAAATACATTTGATTTGATAATGCACGGCCCCATGTCGCTAGGGTGTGTACACAATTCCTGGAAACTGAAAAGGTCCCAGTTCGTCCATGGCCTGCATGCTCACCAGACATGTCATCCATTGAGCATGTTTGGGATGCTCTGGATCGATGTATACGACAGGGTGTTCCAGTTCCTCCATACTCACCAGACATGTCAACCATTGAGCATGAATAGGATCAAAGTGTATTACTGCGCGTTCCAGTTCCCGCCAATATCCAGCAACTTCACACAGCCATTGAAGAGGAGTGGGGACAACATTCCACAGGACACAATCAACAGCCTGATCAACACGATGTGAAGGAGATGTGTCGTGCTGCATGAGGCAAATGGTGGTCACACCAGATACTGACTGGTTTTATGATCCACGCCCCTATTGTTTTATTAAGGTATCCATGACCAACAGATTCATATCTGTACTCCCAGTCATGTGAAATCCATAGATTAGGCACCTAATGAATGTATTTCAATTGACTGATTTCCTTATATAAACTGTAACTCCGTAAAATCTCTGAAATTGTTGCATGTTTCCGTTTATATTTTTGTTCAGTATATTATTTAAGATACAAAAATATTTCTACAGTATGATTTACAAAATATATATTTGAAAACAAAACAAAAAAATACATTTGATGTACTGTGCATGTTACTCCAAAACATTGAGTAGACATATTTGAATTTACTACAACAAAAAACAGCAGTTTGATATTGAACTTAAAACTGTTTTCTGCAGAACTGCATTTCTCATCTCATCCAGCTGAGAAGTAAGGTTTCTCACTGTACTCCCAAGCATTTAGCTCTGCATCTGCATTTACGTCACAAAATTCATCAGACGTCAGAGTAATATTTATTTCAAACTGTATTACGAGTGTAAATGAAAAACACTAATCATTTTTAAAAAGGCTATTTGGCTACAATGGTAGTTGGTGACACCCGAGACGCTGGTAGACAGTGGCACCTCACTCCTGCCAGCTTTTCCCCAGTCATCCCTGGGATTCAAACCAGCAAACTTTAGGTTAATGGACCGCTTCCCTAAAGTCAAGGCTACCGCCTCCCCCAGAGGTCAGGGGTTAGATCCTGGTGATGAAGCCCAGTCTGAGGCTGGATGGCAGTTGTAGTAGCTCCAGGGCCTGAGAGGACGGGGTGAAGGGGAAGGTGACCTGGAAACGATACTGGGTGTCTAACATCAGCTGGGAGGATCCCCCCTCACGGTCCTGGAGCAAGCCCTGAGGACAAGGGAAAAACATTAATTTCTTAAATTTAGTTCATGGAACTGGTTTTGGATTGTCTTGAATTTCCATATACTGGAACTGCTGTGATTAAAATAATTTCATAATAATTCAGGTGCACATGATCCTTGTCACATGATCGAGATCGGGATGCACATTTACACCTTACCTGAACTTTGCGGACAAATGACGGTGCCACCCTTTTCTCAAAATCATCAATGGGAGTGTAAGAATTCAGAATCTTGACAATCTAGAACAAAAATCATCAATGGGAGTGTAAGAATTCAGAATCTTGAGTAATATTCACAGTAAATCTAAAGTACTGCCTGTGTTAAGTATCTGTAAGGATAGGGGTACAACATTTTGTTAGCGTCTTGTCAAAGCATTATGGGTAATGTAGTACAGCAAGAAACATCAACTAGATTCAGCCGCGGGACGATCCTTTCTTGAGCGGATCATCGGGGACTGGAACATAATTACTAATAAATTTACAGACTGCAAATTGACCGCAAGAAATACACAAACAGATATATTTCAAACCTTGCTTACATGTGTACACAATCACATCTCTTTATTACGCGTGGGAATAGTTGAGAACTGATTTCCTAAATTAAAATCACTTAGTGCTTATTTCCTGGTGCTTTTACAGTGTTTACTGTCCAACAATAAAATGTAAAAAAAAAAAAAAAAAAGTGTATTTATTTTTGCTCATAAAACTTGGGGGGGGACCAAATAAACCCCCCCCCTCCCTCCCCCACAGGCCGCTAGTTGGGGAACCCTGTAGTACATCGTCCTTCAGTACCTGTACAGTGTTGAGTTCAGAGCATTGTTCTATGATTTCCTTGGCGTCGTCATCAGTGGTCTTGTTGACCTGCAGTAGCCAGGCAGCCTGACACAGAGGCTTCAGAGTTTCCATGGCACTGGTACCCTGCACGAGGTCCTTCTCCTTCAGCCACTCCTCCAGGTAACTGATGTTACACCTGCAAAACAGGTAGCCTAGCGGTTAGGGGGCGTTCGGACAGTAAACGAAAGGTCGCTGGTTCCAATTACCTGGAAAACAAACAGGTAACTGGATGTTACACCTGGAAATATGTTGCTACGTTACCTACAGTAGCATACAGACAGGTACCTGAAACATGTTGCTATGTTACCTACAGTAGCATACAGACAGGTACCTGGAAACATGTTGCTATGTTACCTAACATACAGACAGGTACCTGAAACATGTTGCTACGTTACCTACAGTAGCATACAGACAGGTACCTGAAACATGTTGCTACGTTACCTAACATACAGACAGGTACCTGGAAATATGTTGCTACGTTACCTACAGTAGCATACAGACAGGTACCTGGAAACATGTTGCTACGTTACCTACAGTAGCATACAGACAGGTACCTGAAACATGTTACTACGTTACCTACAGTAGCATACAGACAGGTACCTGAAACATGTTGCTACGTTACCTAACATACAGACAGGTACCTGGAAATATGTTGCTACGTTACCTACAGTAGCATACAGACAGGTACCTGAAACATGTTGCTACGCTACCTACAGTAGCATACAGACAGGTACCTGGAAACATGTTGCTACGTTACCTACAGTAGCATGCAGACAGGTACCTGGAAACATGTTGCTACGTTACCTACAGTAGCATAGACAGGTACCTGGAAACATGTTGCTACGTTACCTACAGTAGCATACAGACAGGTACCTGAAACATGTTGCTACGTTTAACATACGTTGTAGGAACTTTCACTGTTTGCTGGGGAGGATTTAACTTTCCATCTCTTCCTCTGTTTCTTCTTGTTCATCACACACACCCCTACCTGATCTGCATCCCCTTCCTGAGAACATCCGCATTTGAATGTAAACAAGGTCTTTCATTCCCCCAGGGACAAAAGAGGAAGAACTTACACACACACACACACACTGATCTGCATGCCCTTCCTACAGGAGCACATGTCTTTGCGTAGCAGGATGTTGTTGAGTGTGGCCGCACCCACCAGGAAGAAAGTCTGTTTCACAGCCTGTTGGGACAAGACAGGGTCAGACACACACACAGGTAGATGTGGGACAACACAGGGTCAGACACACACACAGGTAGATGTTGGACAAGACAGGGTCAGACACACACACAGGTAGATGTTGGACAAGACAGGGTCAGACACACACACAGGTAGATGTTGGACAAGACAGGGTCAGACACACACACAGGTAGATGTTGGACAAGACAGGGTCAGACACACACACAGGTAGATGTTGGACAAGACAGGGTCAGACACACACACAGGTAGATGTTGGACAAGACAGGGTCAGACACACACACAGGTAGATGTTGGACAAGACAGGGTCAGACACACACACAGGTAGATGTTGGACAAGACAGGGTCAGACACACACACAGGTAGATGTTGGACAAGACAGGGTCAGACACACACACAGGTAGATGTTGGACAAGACAGGGTCAGACACACACACAGGTAGATGTTGGACAAGACAGGGTCAGACACACACACACAGGTAGATGTTGGACAAGACAGGGTCAGACACACACACACAGGTAGATGTTGGACAAGACAGGGTCAGACACACACACACAGGTAGATGTTGGACAAGACAGGGTCAGACACACACACACAGGTAGATGTTGGACAAGACAGGGTCAGACACACACACACAGGTAGATGTTGGACAAGACAGGGTCAGACACACACACAGGTAGATGTTGGACAAGACAGGGTCAGACACACACACAGGTAGATGTTGGACAAGACAGGGTCAGACACACACACAGGTAGATGTTGGACAAGACAGGGTCAGACACACACACAGGTAGATGTTGGACAAGACAGGGTCAGAGACACACACAGGTAGATGTTGGACAAGACAGGGTCAGAGACACACACAGGTAGATGTTGAACAAGACAGGGTCAGAGACACACACAGGTAGATGTTGAACAAGACAGGGTCAGAGACACACACAGGTAGATGTTGAACAAGACAGGGTCAGAGACACACACAGGTAGATGTTGGACAAGACAGGGTCAGACACACACACAGGTAGATGTGGGACAAGACAGGGTCAGACACAAACAGGTAGATGCAAATAGAACCTGAAAATCATAGAGGTCCAAGAATCGATACCCGTGCAACCCCACAATTGATCCCAAGAGGGAGTTTACTCCTTTCCCCTACAGCCCCCCGACACACACACACTGCCCCCCCCACCTGTCTGACCCCCATACCTGTCTGACCAGACGCTGAGTGACCCCCTCCTCCTCCTACCTGTTTGCCCCACCCCCTCCCTGTCTGACCCCCTCCTACCTGTCTGACCCCCATACCTGTCTGACCAGACGCTGAGTGACCCCCCTTCTCCTACCTGTCTGCCCCACCCCCTCCCTGTCTGACCCCCTCCTACCTGTCTGCCCCCCCCTACTACCTGTCTGCCTCCCCCTCCTCCTACCTGTCTGCCCCCCCTCCTACCTGTCTGCCCCCCTACTACCTGTCTGCCCCCTACTACCTGTCTGCCTCCCCCTCCTCCTACCTGTCTGCCCCCCTACTACCTGTCTGCCTCCCCCTCCTACTACCTGTCTGCCCCCTCCTACCTGTCTGCCCCCCCTCCTACTACCTGTCTGCCTCCCCCTCCTACTACCTGTCTGCCTCCCCCTCCTACTACCTGTCTGCCTCCCCTCCTACTACCTGTCTGCCTCCCCTCCTACTACCTGTCTGCCCCCCCTCTACCTGTCTGCCTCCCCTCCTCCTACCTGTCTGCCCCCCCTCCTACTACCTGTCTGCCCCCCTACTACCTGTCTGCCTCCCCCTCCTACTACCTGTCTGCCTCCCCCTCCTACTACCTGTCTGCCCACCCCCCCTCCTCCTACCTGTCTGACCAGCCCCTCCTCCATGCCGTGCTGACTCATAGTGCTGTGGTACAGACTGAGCTGCTGGAGGAGAGAAGAGATGGTGTAGATCTCCTGGTCCTCATAGATGCTGCTGGAACGCTTACGGAAACCTGTAGGCTTCATACTAGAGATTCCCTGGAGACTCTCGTGCTCCAGCATACCAGGAACTGGAGGAAACAGACACACACTCCTTATGTACAACAGGCACTGTATGCATGTGTGAATGAGTGAAAACCTTTATATAACAATACTTTCTTGGATTTCTACAAATATTTAATGGAAAGTGACTATCAATGCATGTATCAGGTTAGTGGTTAGAGTGTAGAGGCGGCAGGGTAGCCTAGTGGTTAGAGTGTAGAGGCGGCAGGGTAGCCTGGTGGTTAGAGTGTAGAGGCGGCAGGGTAGCCTGGTGGTTAGAGTGTAGAGGCGGCAGGGTAGCCTGGTGGTTAGAGTGTAGAGGCGGCAGGGTAGCCTGGTGGTTAGAGTGTAGAGGCGGCAGGGTAGCCTGGTGGTTAGAGTGTAGAGGCGGCAGGGTAGCCTGGTGGTTAGAGTGTAGAGGCGGCAGGGTAGCCTGGTGGTTAGAGTGTAGAGGCGGCAGGGTAGCCTGATGGTTAGAGTGTAGAGGCGGCAGGGTAGCCTGGTGGTTAGAGTGTAGAGGCGGCAGGGTAGCCTGGTGGTTAGAGCGTTGGACTATTAACCGGAAGGTTGCAAGTTCAAACCCCCGAGCTGACAAGGTACAAATCTGTTGTTCTGCCCCTGAACAGGCAGTTAACCCACTGTTCCTAGACCGGTTAGCCCACTGTTCCTAGACCGGTTAGCCCACTGTTCCTAGACCGGTTAGCCCACTGTTCCTAGACCGGTTAGCCCACTGTTCCTAGACCGGTTAGCCCACTGTTCCTAGACCGGTTAGCCCACTGTTCCTAGACCGGTTAGCCCACTGTTCCTAGACCGGTTAACCCACTGTTCCTAGACCGGTTAACCCACTGTTCCTAGACCGGTTAACCCACTGTTCCTAGACCAGTTAACCCACTGTTCCTAGACCAGTTAACCCACTGTTCCTAGACCAGTTAACCCACTGTTCCTAGACCAGTTAACCCACTGTTCCTAGACCAGTTAACCCACTGTTCCTAGACCAGTTAACCCACTGTTCCTAGACCAGTTAACCCACTGTTCCTAGACCAGTTAACCCACTGTTCCTAGACCAGTTAACCCACTGTTCCTAGACCAGTTAACCCACTGTTCCTAGACCAGTTAACCCACTGTTCCTAGACCAGTTAACCCACTGTTCCTAGACCAGTTAACCCACTGTTCCTAGACCAGTTAACCCACTGTTCCTAGACCAGTTAACCCACTGTTCCTAGACCAGTTAACCCACTGTTCCTAGACCAGTTAACCCACTGTTCCTAGACCAGTTAACCCACTGTTCCTAGACCAGTTAAACCCACTGTTCCTAGACCGTCATTGAGAATAAAAATGTGTTCTTAACCGACTTGCCTAAATAAAGGTAAAATAAATCAAATAAAAAATCATATCAATGTACAGTACCATTGTACAATAATAGTGAAGACATCAAAACTATGGAATCATGTAGTAACCAAAAAAGTGTTAAAACAAATCAAAATATATTTTATATAAGTTGCCACCCTTTGACTTGACAGCTTTGCACACTCTTGGCATTCTCTCAACCAGCTTCATGAGGTGCTGTCTCTGCCTGGCCGGTTCCCCTCTCTCCACTGGGATTCTCTGCCTCTAACCTTATTACAGGGGCTGTGTCACTGGCTTACTGGTGCTCTTACATGCCATCCCTAGCCGTGGCGGAGATGTTTGTGGGCTATACTCGGCCTTGTCTTAGGATGGTAAGTTGGTGGTTGAAGATATCCCTCTAGTGGTTTGGGGGCTGTGCTTTTGCAAAGGGGGTGGGGTTATATGCTTCAATGCCATACAACACTCCTTCCGTGGCCTCCAACTGCTCTTAAACGCTAGTAAAACCAAATGCATGCTTTTCAACCGTTCGCTGCCTGCACCCGCACGCCTGACCAGCATCACCACCCTGGATGGTTCCGACCTTGAATATGTGGACATCTATAAGTACCTAGGTGTCTGGCTAGACTGCAAACTCTCCTTCCAGACTCATATCAAACATCTCCAATCGAAAATCAAATCAAGAGTCGGTTTTCTATTCCGCAACAAAGCCTCCTTCACTCACGCCGCCAAACTTACCCTAGTAAAACTGACTATCCTACCGATCCTCAACTTCGGCGATGTCTTCTACAAAATTGCTTCCAACACTCTACTCAGCAAACTGGATGCAGTTTATCACAGTGCCATCCGTTTTGTCACTAAAGCACCTTATACCACCCACCACTGCGACTTGTATGCTCTAGTCGGCTGGCCCTCGCTACATATTCGTCGCCAGACCCACTGGCTCCAGGTCATCTACAAGTCCATGCTGGGTAAAGCTCCGCCTTATCTCAGTTCACGATGGCAACACCCATCCGTAGCACGCGCTCCAGCAGGTGTATGTCACTGATCATCCCTAAAGCCAACACTTCATTTGGCCGCCTTTCGTTCCAGTTCTCTGCTGCCTGTGACTGGAACGAATTGCAAAAATGGCTGAAGTTGGAGACTTTTATCTCCCTCACCAACTTCAAACATCTGCTATCTGAGCAGCTAACCGATCGCTGCCGCTGTACATAGTCTATCGGTAAATAGCCCACCCACTTTCACCTACCTCATCCCCATACTGTTTTTATTTATTTACTTTTCTGCTCTTTTGCACACCAATATCTCTACCTGTACATGACCATCTGATCATTTTCACTCCAGTGTTAATCTGCAAAATTGTAATTATTCGCCTACCTCATGCCTTTTGCACACAATGTATATAGACTCCCCTTTTTTTTCTACTGTGTTATTGACTTGTTAATTGTTTACTCCATGTGTAACTCTGTGTTGTCTGTTCACACTGCTATGATTTATCTTGGCCAGGTCGCAGTTGTAAATGAGAACTTGTTCTCAACCAGCCTACCTGGTTAAATAAAGGTGAAATAAAAAATAAAAAAAATATCCTGCCTGTTTGGCCCTGTCCGGGGGTATTGTCGGACGGGGCCACAGTGTCTCCCGACCCCTCCTGTCTCAGCCTCCAGTATTTTTTGCTGCAGTAGTTTGTGTCGGGGAGCTAGGGTCCGTCTGTTATATCTGGAGTACTTCTCCTGTCCTACCCGGTGTCCTGTGTGAATTTAAGTATGCTCTCTTTAATTCTCTCTTTCTTTCTTTCGCTCTCTCGGAGGACCTGAGCCCTAGGACCATGCCTCAGGACTACCTGACATGATGACTCCTTGCTGTCCCCAGTCCACCTGGCCGTGCTGCTGCTCCAGTTTCAACTGTTCTGCCTGCGGCTATGGAACCCTGACCTGTTCACTGTGATTACTATTATTTGACCATGCTAGTCATTTATGAACATTTGAACATCTTGGCCATGTTCTGTTATAATCTCCACCCGGCACAGCCAGAAGAGTACTGGCCACCTCTCATAGCCTGGTTTCTTCCTAGGTTTTGGCCTTTCTAGGGAGTTTTTCCTAGCCACCGTGGTTCTACACCTGCAATGCTTGCTGTTCGGGGTTTTAGGCTGGGTTTCTGTACAGCACTTTGAGATATCAGCTGATGTAAGAAGGGCTATATAATTAAATTGGATTTGAAATACATTTAAATTAACAGGTGTGCCTTGTTAAAAGTTAATTTGTGGAATTTCTTTCAACTGTTCAGAGGAGACTGCGTTGATCAGGCCTTCATGGTCGAATTGCTGCAAAGAAACCACTACTAAAGGACACCAATAATAAGAAGAGACTTGCTTGGGTCAAGAAACACGAGCAATGGACATTAGACTGGTGGAAATCTCCAAATTAGAGATTTTTGGTTCCAACCGCTGTGTCTTTGTGAGACGCAGTGTAGGTGAACGGATGATCTCTGCATGTGTGGTTCCCACCGTGAAGCATGGAGGAGGAGGTGTGATGGTGCTTTGCTGGCGACACGGTCAGCAATTGATTTAGAATTCAAGGCACACTAAACCAGCATGGCTACCACAGCATTCTGCAGCGATACGCCATCCCATCTGGTTTGCGCTCAGTGGGACAAACCTCCCTCCTACTACCTGTAGGAATGCCAAGAGTGTGCAAAGCTGTCGTCAAGGCAAAGGGTGGCTACTTTGAAGAATCTAAAATATATTTTGATTTGTTTAACACTTTTTTGGGGGTTACTACATGATTCCATGTGTTATTTCATAGTTTTGATGTCTTCACTATTATTCTAAAATGTAGAAAATAGTAAAAAATGAAGAAGAAAAAACCCTGGAATGAGTAGGTGTCCAAACTTTTTTGACTGGTACTGTACATCATCTTATGAGAGTAACCTACCGATCATAGGCATAAGAGCCTTCTCCATAACAGATATGAACTGGTGGTAGATCTGTCTGTGTTCAGACAAGTTGTTATCTTATGAGAGTAACCTACCGATCATAGGCATAAGACTCTTCTCCATAACAGATATGAACTGGTGGTAGATACGAATGGCCAGATCACTGAAGATCTGTCTGTGTTCGGACAAGTCAAAGTTCTGCAAGCAGTTCTTCATCTGACGCGGAGAGTTCTGTTTCATAAACTCCTGTGGAAAACGGCGGGATAAAAAAAATTAACATTTTATAATAATAAACAACAGATCTTTAGGTCAGAGTATTACTACGTAAATATGAAACAACAGATGGACTGGTACATTATCTGTGGATAGAACCCCTGATGGTGTGCCGTATAAAATAGTAGAGTACCTCCTCTCCACTGTACTGCTTCAGACAGTTGAGCATGTGGTACATGTTCGAGAGCCAGAACGACAGCAATTCAAAGTCTGCTTGGTGATCCTGAGACAGGTAAACAAATGACAACATAAACAACAACAACATTCCTGAGAACATCCCGCATTTGAATGTAAACAAGGTCTTTCATTCCCCCAGGGACAAAAGAAGAACTTACAGTACACACACACACACACACACACACACTTTGGCCTGTTATGAGTTTCCAGAGTCGTCTGAAGAACTGTGAAAAGCAGAACAGGAACAGAATAGAGCGCCGACTCAGCTTACCGTGATGACCTTCTTAACCCCGCTGATTATGGCGTTCATCAGGGACTTGAGCTTTGCTCCGTCGTTGAGGTAGTCAGCGTGGCGGACACACATGAAGAGAAGCTGGGCGGCCATGTTGGGGATCATGTTGACCACTACCCCCCTGGGTTTCAGGTCTGACAAACATTGGACAGTTACACACATGAAGAGAAGCTGGGCGGCCATGTTGGGGATCATGTTGACCACTACCCCCCTGGGTTTCAGGTCTGACAAACATTGGACAGTTACACACATGAAGAGAAGCTGGGCGGCCATGTTGGGGATCATGTTGACCACTACCCCCCTGGGTTTCAGGTCTGACAAACATTGGACAGTTACACACATGAAGAGAAGCTGGGCGGCCATGTTGGGGATCATGTTGACCACTACCCCCCTGGGTTTCAGGTCTGACAAACATAGGACAGTTACAAACATGGGCCAGATTAACGGACACACATGAAGAGAAGCTGGGCGGCCATGTTGGGGATCATGTTGACCACTACCCCCCTGGGTTTCAGGTCTACAAACATAGGACAGTTACAAACATGGGCCAGGTTAACAGACACACATGAATAGAAGCTGGGCGGCCATGTTGGGGATCATGTTGACCACTACCCCCCTGGGCTTCAGGTCTGACAAAGAGCCGAGTGGTGTTAAGTAGGACACACAACGGAAAGCTTTTTGCAAAAAAAAATTTTTTTGGGGCCATTCCTTATTGGACAAGAGCAGGTAGTCCCTCCCTGTTTCAGTCTTTCTTCCATTTGGTGCCGAATGAACACAACCCAGTTACAGACATGAACCAAACCCTATATACTGCTGCTGTTGTTGGAGATGTCACACTTTCATAGTGAGAACCAGTTGTTAGTTCATCCTCTCAGGTTCGTGTGATCTATTTTCTTAGGCCACGTAGACCTCTGGGGTCATGCGATACTTTAAAACCAACTCCAACAAGAATGGTGACGTGTTCGGTACCCAGAACGGTGACGTGTTCATTACCCAGAACGGTGACGTGTTCATTACCCAGAACGGTGACGTGTTCATTACCCAGAACGGTGACGTGTTCGGTACCCAGCAGAACGGTGACGTGTTCGGTACCCAGCAGAACGGTGACGTGTTCGGTACCCAGCAGAACGGTGACGTGTTCGGTACCCAGCAGAACGGTGACGTGTTCGGTACCCAGCAGAACGGTGACGTGTTCGGTACCCAGCAGAACGGTGACGTGTTCGGTACCCAGCAGAACGGTGACGTGTTCGGTACCCAGAACGGTGACGTGTTCGGTACCCAGAACGGTGACGTGTTCGGTACCCAGAACGGTGACGTGTTCGGTACCCAGAACGGTGACGTGTTCGGTACGGTGACGTGTTCGGTACCCAGAACGGTGACGTGTTCGGTACCCAGAACGGTGACGTGTTCATTACCCAGAACGGTGACGTGTTCATTACCCAGAACGGTGACGTGTTCATTACCCAGAACGGTGACGTGTTCATTACCCAGAACGGTGACGTGTTCATTACCCAGAACGGTGACGTGTTCATTACCCAGAACGGTGACGTGTTCATTACCCAGAACGGTGACGTGTTCATTACCCAGAACGGTGACGTGCTCGGTACCCAGAACGGTGACGTGTTCATTACCCAGAACGGTGACGTGTTCGGTACCCAGAACGGTGACGTGTTCGGTACCCAGAACGGTGACGTGTTCGGTACCCAGAACGGTGACGTGTTCGGTACCCAGAACGGTGACGTGTTCATTACCCAGAACGGTGACGTGTTCGGTACCCAGAACGGTGACGTGTTCGGTACCCAGAATGGTGACGTGTTCATTACCCAGAATTATGTATTGAATGAGCTTGGGTTCATCCTCCCTCTTGTACTCCAACATTCCGAGGTATTCTTTGGGAATAGTGGGCACTGGCGTTTGATTGGCTGAGGAAGAAACCACAAAAGAAACAGGAAATGAGCTGAATATCAAATGATAGATAGAATGTACCAGAAGTTTACTTTGTCAGTGCATAATCATGTTACCTTTCTCGGATGTTTGAAGACTCTTGATTTTATTTTGCAGCTTCCTTATCAACCGATCCTTCATGTCGAGCTGTTCTTCAAAGTCCTGGAATTAAACGTAAATATCACAAGGACTGAATTACACACACAGTCACAGACAAACAGTCAGTCAAACAGTCAGTCAAACAGTCAGTCAAACAGTCAGTCAAACAGTCAGAAACAAACAGTCAGAAACAAACAGTCAGTCAGTCACAAACAGTCAGTCAAACAGTCAGTCAAACAGTCAGTCAAACAGTCAGTCAAACAGTCAGTCAAACAGTCAGTCAAACAGTCAGTCAAACAGTCAGTCAAACAGTCAGTCAAACACAAACAGTCAGTCAATCAGTCAAACACAAACAGTCAGTCAATCAGTCAAACACAAACAGTCAGTCAATCAGTCAAACACAAACAGTCAGTCAAACAGTCAAACACAAACAGTCAGTCTCACAGTCAGTCACAAACAAACAGTCAGTCACAAACAAACAGTCAGTCACAAACAAACAGTCAGTCACAAACAAACAGTCAGTCAGTCAGTCAGTCAAACAGTCAGTCAGTCAGTCAAACAGTCAGTCAGTCAAACAGTCAGTCAGTCAGTCAGTCAGTCAGTCAGTCAGTCAGTCAGTCAGTCACAAACAGTCAGTCAGTCACAAGCAGTCAGTCAGTCACAAGCAGTCAGTCAGTCACAAGCAGTCAGTCAGTCACAAACAGACAGTCAGTCACAAACAGTCAGTCAGTCACAAACAGTCAGTCAGTCACAAACAGTCAGTCAATCACAAACAGTCAGTCAATCACAAACAGTCAGTCAATCACAAACAGTCAGTCAGTCAGTCAAACAAAGTCAGTCAGTCACACACCATGTTCTCTGCAGTGAGTCGTGATGCCTCCTGAGTGAATCTGGTCTTGGCCTCGGTCTCCGTGTTCTTCTGTCTCCTGAGCACCTCCTCCAGCTCCTCCACCCTCCTCTCCACCTCCTCCTTCTCCCGCTCTACCTGCTCATGCTGCTCCAACAGCCTGAACAGAGAGGTTAGGGGGTCAGTCGTGAACAGAATAGTAATGACGGCTTGATTGTGGTTCAGTTGGTAAGGGTGTGGTGCTAGCATGTCGAGATAGTGGTTGTGGGTTCAATTCCCGTTGGGATTATATATATACATACATACACACAGTGTAAATGTATGCACTCACTGTCCTGCAAGTCGCTTTGGATAAAAGCATCTGCTGACAATGGAATATTGTTATAGGATTTCAGGGCTTGAGGATATCCTACCGTACCTGCGTTGGGAGGCTTCCTCTTCAACATTCATCTGAAGCTTTTTTGATATCTCCTCCATTTGTTCTAAAAAATAAAAAGAGATAAATTGATTGTAATGACCTCCTGAGTTGACTGGATAACAATGACCCCGAACCTAGAGGCCGAAGTGATGGTGTAGTGTACTGTGTCTACCTGTCATCCCTCTGGTCTGCTCCTCCAGTTGCTCCTCCAGTTCCTGTTTATGTCGTTGTAGCTCTGACACAGTCTGCTTCAGTTCAGGTATGACCATGTTTTCCTGGTTCAGCCTGGTCACTTCCTGGCCGATGCTGTCGTTGACAGACATTTTTTCTTGGAACAGTTTCTGCAGCTGATTGTTTTCGTTCTGCAGGTGTTCCACCTTGAACGTCAGCCCCTCTATCTGGCTGTCGGAGACCTCTTTCTGTTCCTTCTGCTTTCTCTCCAGCACTCTGCCGGCAGACAGACGAACAGAAAACACTCACACAGTCACAAACAAGTCACACAGTCAGACCAGTGTCAGACATGAATCCTTACAGTAGCAGTGCTTAACATTCTGTCACGTAGCAGTGCTAACATTCTGTCACGTAGCAGTGCTTAACATTCTGTCACGTAGCAGTGCTAACATTCTGTCACGTAGCAGTGCTAACATTCTGTCACGTAGCAGTGCTAACATTCTGTCACGTAGCAGTGCTTAACATTCTGTCACGTAGCAGTGCTAACATTCTGTCACGTAGCAGTGCTTAACATTCATTCTGTCACGTAGCAGTGCTAACATTCTGTCACGTAGCAGTGCTTAACATTCTGTCACGTAGCAGTGCTAACATTCTGTCACGTAGCAGTGCTTAACATTCTGTCACGTAGCAGTGCTAACATTCTGTCACGTAGCAGTGCTTAACATTCATTCTGTCACGTAGCAGTGCTAACATTCTGTCACGTAGCAGTGCTTAACATTCTGTCACGTAGCAGTGCTTAACATTCTGTCACGTAGCAGTGCTAACATTCTGTCACGTAGCAGTGCTAAACATTCTGTCACGTAGCAGTGCTTAACATTCTGTCACGTAGCAGTGCTAACATTCTGTCACGTAGCAGTGCTTAACATTCTGTCACGTAGCAGTGCTAACATTCTGTCACGTAGCAGTGCTTAACATTCTGTCACGTAGCAGTGCTAACATTCTGTCACGTAGCAGTGCTTAACATTCTGTCACGTAGCAGTGCTAACATTCTGTCACGTAGCAGTGCTAACATTCTGTCACGTAGCAGTGCTAACATTCTGTCACGTAGCAGTGCTTAACATTCTGTCACGTAGCAGTGCTAACATTCTGTCACGTAGCAGTGCTTAACATTCTGTCACGTAGCAGTGCTAACATTCTGTCACGTAGCAGTGCTAACATTCTGTCACGTAGCAGTGCTAACATTCTGTCACGTAGCAGTGCTAACATTCTGTCACGTAGCAGTGCTAACATTCTGTCACGTAGCAGTGCTTAACATTCTGTCACGTAGCAGTGCTTAACATTCTGTCACGTAGCAGTGCTTAACATTCTGTCACGTAGCAGTGCTTAACATTCTGTCACGTAGCAGTGCTTAACATTCTGTCACGTAGCAGTGCTAACATTCTGTCACGTAGCAGTGCTAACATTCTGTCACGTAGCAGTGCTAACATTCTGTCACGTAGCAGTGCTAACATTCTGTCACGTAGCAGTGCTAACATTCTGTCACGTAGCAGTGCTAACATTCTGTCACGTAGCAGTGCTTAACATTCTGTCACGTAGCAGTGCTAACATTCTGTCACGTAGCAGTGCTAACATTCTGTCACGTAGCAGTGCTTAACATTCTGTCACGTAGCAGTGCTTAACATTCTGTCACGTAGCAGTGCTAACATTCTGTCACGTAGCAGTGCT
Source organism: Oncorhynchus nerka (assembly GCF_034236695.1). Lineage (NCBI taxonomy): Eukaryota > Metazoa > Chordata > Actinopteri > Salmoniformes > Salmonidae > Oncorhynchus > Oncorhynchus nerka. Next base: position 5,596,637 of record NC_088404.1, read on the forward strand.
TAACATTCATTCTGTCACGTAGCAGTGCTAACATTCTGTCACGTAGCAGTGCTTAACATTCTGTCACGTAGCAGTGCTAACATTCTGTCACGTAGCAGTGCTAACATTCTGTCACGTAGCAGTGCTAACATTCTGTCACGTAGCAGTGCTAACATTCTGTCACGTAGCAGTGCTAACATTCTGTCACGTAGCAGTGCTTAACATTCTGTCACGTAGCAGTGCTAACATTCTGTCACGTAGCAGTGCTAACATTCTGTCACGTAGCAGTGCTAACATTCTGTCACGTAGCAGTGCTTAACATTCTGTCACGTAGCAGTGCTAACATTCTGTCACGTAGCAGTGCTTAACATTCTGTCACGTAGCAGTGCTAACATTCTGTCACGTAGCAGTGCTTAACATTCTGTCACGTAGCAGTGCTTAACATTCTGTCACGTAGCAGTGCTAACATTCTGTCACGTAGCAGTGCTAACATTCTGTCACGTAGCAGTGCTTAACATTCTGTCACGTAGCAGTGCTTAACATTCTGTCACGTAGCAGCTGCTTTTATCCACAGACACCTTCAGCATAGTGAGTGTATACGTTTTTAGTACATGTGATCTCTGTGGGAATTGAACCCACAACCTTGGGATTGCAAGCATCACGACAGTGACCATACAGTAGGGGGTTTGTAGAGACAGCACAAACTGATCTGGGACCAGTAGGGGTTTGTGGAGACGGCACAAACTGATCTGGGACCAGTAGGGGTTTGTGGAGACAGCACAAACTGATCTGGGACCAGTAGGGGTTTGTGGAGACAGCACAAACTGATCTGGGACCAGTAGGGGTTTGTGGAGACAGCACAAAATGATCTGGGACCAGTAGAGGTTTGTGGAGACAGCACAAACTGATCTGGGACCAGTAGGGGTTTGTGGAGACAGCACAAACTGATCTGGGACCAGGTTAATGTAGAAATCCAGAGTGGATGGGAAAAACCAAACGTGTCAGACCTGGTAGCTTTCTGCAGCCCATCAAAAGCCGTCAACAGATCTCCAGCTTCATATATCTGTTCTGGCCCATCGGAGGCCAACCTTTTAACAAAAAAACATGTGTAAACTGGATTGAAACTATCATTGTCCCAAATATGTATAGAGAACAATATAGTTACATACAGTGGGGCAAAAATGTATTTAGTCAGCCACCAATTGTGCAAGTTCTCCCACTTAAAAAAGATGAGGCCTGTAATTTTCATCATAGGTACACTTCCAGAAAATCACATTGTAGGATTTTTTATGAATTTAATTGCAAATTATGGTGGAAAATAAGTATTTGGTCAATAACAAAAGTTTCTCAATACTTTGTTATATACCCTTTGTTGGCAATGACAGAGGTTAAACGTTTTCTGTAAGTCTTCACAAGGTTTTCACACACTGTTGCTGGTATTTTGGCCCATTCCTCCATGCAGATCTCCTCTAGGGCAGTGATGTTTTGGGGCTGTTGCTGGGCAACACGGACTTTCAACTCCCTCCAAAGATTTTCTATGGGGTTGAGATCTGGAGACTGGCTAGGCGACTCCAGGACCTTAAAATGCTTTTTACGAAGCCACTCCTTCATTGCCCGGGCGGTGTGTTTGGGATTATTATCATGCTGAAAGACCCAGCCACATTTCATCTTCAATGCCCTTGCTGATGGAAGGAGGTTTTCACCCAAAATCTCACGATACATGGCCCCATTCATTCTTTCCTTTACACGGATCAGTCGTCCTGGTCCCTTTGCAGAAAAACATCCCCAAAGCATGATGTCTCCACCCCCATGCTTCACAGTAGGTATGGTGTTCTTTGGATGCAACTCAGCATTCTTTGTCCTCCAAACACGACGAGTTGAGTTTTTACCAAAAAGTTATATTTTGGTTTCATCTGACCATATGACATTCTCCCAATCTTCTTCTGGATCATCCAAATGCTCTCTAGCAAACTTCAGACAGGCCTGGACATGTACTGGCTTAAGCAGGGGGACACGTCTGGCAGTGCAGGATTTGAGTCCCTGGCGGCGTAGTGTGTTACTGATGGTAGGCTTTGTTACTTTGGTCCCAGCTCTCTGCAGGTCATTCACTAGGTCCCCCTGTGTGGTTCTGGGATTTTTGCTCACCTTTCTTGTGATCATTTTGACCCCACGGGGTGAGATCTTGCGTGGAGCCCCAGATCGACAGAGATTATCAGTGGTCTTGTATGTCTTCCATTTCCTAATAATTGCTCCCACAGTTGATTTCTTCAAACCAAGCTGCTTATCTATTGCAGATTCAGTCTTCCCAGCCTGGTGCAGGTCTACAATTTTGTTTCTGGAGTCCTTTGACAGCTCTTTGGTCTTGGCCATAGTGGAGTTTGTAGTGTGACTGTTTGAGGTTGTGGACAGGTGTCTTTTATACTGATAACAAGTTCAAACAGGTGCCATTAATACAGGTAACGAGTGGAGGACAGAGGAGCCTCTTAAAGAAGAAGTTACAGGTCTGTGAGAGCCAGAAATCTTGCTTGTTTGTAAGTGACCAAATACTTATTTTCCACCATAATTTGCTAATAAATTCATAAAAAATCCTACAACGTGATTTTCTGGATTTTTCTTCTCATTTTGTCTGTCATAGTTGAAGTGTACCTATGATGAAAATTACAGGCCTCTCTCATCTTTTTAAGTGGGAGAACTCGCACAATTGGTGGCTGACTAAATACTTTTTTGCCCCACTGTATGTATAGAGAATAATATAGTTACATAGAGAATAATACAGTTACATATGTATAGAAATTACACTACCTGGAAATGACCTCCTCTTCCATCATGCCACCAAGAAGTTGTCTTGTAATCACACTCATCTTAGCTATAGGAAAAGAGTCACAAACATTCATGGCCTGACAACAAAATCCTTTGGGAGCACTTCATCCTTTTTTCACACCATCATGCCGACCTGACCCACACTGTACTGGACTTGACCCACCCTGTACTGGACCTGAACCTCCCTGTAATGGACCTGAACCACCCTGTACTGGACCACCCTGTACTGGCTCGGATGTTTTCTTTTCACATTGTCCTTTCCACTGCATCAGCAACTATGGTGGATGGGTAGCCAGGACAGTATAGGGCACAGTAGTGTGAATTAACCGAGTAGACCTACTGTACCTATCGCTTCTTCTGACTGCCCCTTCATTCTCCGGTCCAGATCATCTCTCTGGGTTTGGAGGTTATGAAGATCCTTCCGTAACTCAGGTATAACCTTGGAAGAGGAAAAATCAATCAATGAACTAACCAACCAATCCATCAGTCAAGTAATCCTTCACCCTTTGAACCTCACCTTGACGTGCTTGGTGAGCTGTACGACCAATGACCTCTGAACCTCACCTTGACGTGCTTGGTGAGCTGTATGACCTGGTCCTGTAGATCAGTGTTGACCTGCGCCCCCTCCTCCGTCTGTCTCTGCAGGCGGACTCTCTCCTCCTTCAGCCTCCTGTTCTCCTCCCTCAGAATCTCCACCTCCTTCTCATGGTCCTCCTTCTGCAGGTCAAGGTTGTTCTCTGCAATCCTGAGAAACTAAACTAGATCAATATCGTGTCCTTTTCACAGTAGTGGACCTGACCTGAACAACACCGGACCTGACCCATACTGGACCATGACCTGACCCATACTGGACCATGACCTGACCCATACTGGACCTGACCCATACTGGACCATGACCTGACCCATACTGATACTGGACCTGACCATTACTGATACTGGACCTGACCATTACTGATACTGGACCTGACCATTACTGATACTGGACCTGACCATTACTGATACTGGACCTGACCATTACTGATACTGGACCTGACCATTACTGATACTGGACCTGACCATTACTGATACTGGACCTGACCATTACTGATACTGGACCTGACCATTACTGATACTGGACCTGACCATTACTATAGTGGACCATACTGGACCTGACCCTTACTGGACCATGACCTGACCCATACTGGACCTGACCCTTACTGGACCTGACCATTACTGTACTGGACCTGAACCATACTGGACCTGACCATTACTGTACTGGACCTGACCATTACTGTACTGACCCATACTGGACCTGACCATTACTGTAGTGGATCATACTGTACTGGACCTGACCATTACTGGGACCTGACCATTACTGTAGTGGACCATACTGTACTGGACCTGACCATTACTGTAGTGGACCATACTGTACTGGACCTGACCCTTACTGTAGTGGACCATACTGTACTGGACCTGACCCTTACTGTAGTGGACCATACTGTACTGGACCTGACCCTTACTGTAGTGGACCATACTGTACTGGACCTAACCCTTACTGTAGTGGACCATACTGTACTGGACCTGACCCTTACTGTCGTGGACCATACTGGACCTGACCCTTACTGGACCTGACCCTTACTGGACCATGACCTGGCCCTTACTGTAGTGGACCATTACTGTACTGGACCTGACCCTTACTGTAGTGGACCATACTGGACCTGACCATTACTGTAGTGGACCATACTGGACCTGACCATTACTGTAGTGGACCATACTGGACCTGACCATTACTGGACCTGACCATTACTGTACTGACCCATACTGTACTGGACCTGACCATTACTGTACTGGACCATACTGGACCTGACCATTACTGGACCTGACCCATACTGGACCTGACCATTACTGTAGTGGACCATACTGGACCTGACCCGACCCATACTGGACCTGACCATTACTGGACCTGACCATTACTGGACCTGACCATTACTGTAGTGGACCATACTGGACCTGACCCATACTGGACCTGACCATTACTGGACCTGACCAATACTGGACCTGACCCATACTGGACCTGACCATTACTGTACCGGACCTGACCATTACTGTACCGGACCTGACCCATACTGGACCTGACCATTACTGGACCTGACCCATACCGGACCTGACCCATACTGGACCGGACCTGACCCATACTGGACCGGACCTGACCCATACTGGACTGGACCTGACCCATACTGGACTGGCTCAGATATTCCCACTGTTCCTGCTACTATGGTGGATGAGTAACCAGGCCAGCCCAGTACAGCTTAGCTTGGTTTAGCTCGGCTCAGAAGTTTTAAAAAACGGTATAAGTACACGAAGCAACTCTTACTTCCTCAATCTTTCTTCTCGTTCCAGATCTTCTTTCAGATTCGTCTTGATTTGATCGAAGCCGTCTAGAAATTAAAGAAGTGAAACACAGTATAAAATTACTATATAAGGGGATAATATTCTGGACCCATACTTGTAGGTTTGGGTGATGTCAACCTCTGTCCAATCATGATTAAGTACCCATAAAACATGGTGATATAAAGATGGTATCGCCCCTTATTGGCAAGAAATACCTTTTAAAAAGACAGCTAGCGCAAGCTCACATGCTCCGGGAGGGACGAGAGGATTCAAGACTAAATATATTTTGGAGCTAACATTTTTTTTTTTTGTCGCCTCTGTTGGAGCTGTGGCACGAAAGAGGTGTGTGTGTGTGTGTGTGTGTGTGTGTGTGTGTGTGTGTGTGTGTGTGTCGACGGACGGACGGACGGACAGGGTTTGTGAAATCATCAAGGGCCCGGCTGAAGAGCACATAACTCTGCTGTCCCCCACAACTGGCTGATTATTCATTTATGCAAATTTGTAGGTCTAGGCTTCTATATTTGTAGGTCTAGGCTTCTATATTTGTAGGTCTAGGCTTCTATATTTGTAGGTCTAGGCTTCTATATTTGTAGGTCTAGGCTTCTATATTTGTAGGTCTAGGCTTCTATATTTGTAGGTCTAGGCTTCTATATTTGTAGGTCTAGGCTTCTATATTTGTAGGTCTAGGCTTCTATATTTGTAGGTCTAGGCTTCTATATTTGTAGGTCTAGGCTTCTATATTTGTAGGTGGGTTGTAGCCTACCTTGTTTAATAGTAGGCTATGGAAATAGGCCTACTCTACACACAGTTTATTTTAGAAGTCTTTTCACTTCTCATTCGACATTTCCCATCTTCATATTGTTTGCTCAATTTCACTTCTTGTTACCTGTAATTGTCCTTCAAAATAAATCGGTGATAGAAAATGGCCGCTAGAGAGACTGACTTCCCATTTGAAAACTGCAACTTTAGGACATTACCCACTTTAATTAGAATAGCCTATTTGGGGGAGAAAAAAAAAAATCTTTGCAACTTTAGCTTGTATTCAGGCTATTTAAATAAGTAGGATTGGTTTTTTGAGTTAGGGATACATGCATCTATAATACACTAAGCTTTGCTCAACTGCAAGCTTTGTTTAAAAAAACTGCTTGTTCAATTGTTCTCTCTTGCTATTGGTTGTTTTACCTCTCATTATTACCGTCAGCCTATTGTGTCCTAGCTTATTCAAAACAATTTCAAACGGTCTGATAAATGTGTTGTTTGATCATGAAGTAGCATGGAGGGAGAATGCCAGCCAGCATGCATAAAAACTGAAGTCATATTCATGTCAAATTGATGGGGACGAAAAATACAAAATGAGGCTTTTAAAATAGAGTACGTTATATGGCGAAAATCATTGACATTGAGAGAGAGGGAATTTTTTGTTTGTTGACATTTTTCTCTACTCTTACATTCTGTAAATGGTTTATAACATATTTATTACGGCTCTTTACGGCGTGGTGCTCTTTACGGCGTGGTGCTCTTTACGGCGTGGTGCTCTTTACGGCGTGGTGCTCTTTACGGCGTGGTGCTCTTTACGGCGTGGTGCCAGTAAAGTTGAAATAGGATGTACAATGTTCTGTCACATCACGATGTCGTCACCATCGACGAGGGCTCTTAATTATCTTCGATATCCGACACTATCGAAATATCACCCAATCCTAATCCATAGCAACGGTGTTATCCAGCTCGGTGGACCAAGATCATATATGCCAGTGCAATCCTGAACTAGACTACAGATCACCTTTTATTTTTATTTAATAAAAGGTTTAAAAAGAGAGAACAATCTGAGCCATCATTTCCTTCCTCTTTACCTTTCATCTCTGTTGCTGTATCTGCAAGCTTCTTTTCCAAGTCCTGTTTTTGCACGATGAACCCGTCTTTTTCCTGTTGAAGCTGGGCGATCGTCTTGGCGGCGTCCTCCTTGCTCTTCTTCTCTCGCTCCTCTAGCGAAGCCTTCTCAGTGGCCGATCTCCCCAGCTGGGCCTCCAGACTGTGCAGCTTGTCGAGACCTTGGGCGTGAGCGCCGGCCAGACTTGTCAGCCTCTCGAGCAACCCACAGTTCTCTTTGCCCTGGAAGGACAGACATCAAAGAAACGCTATACAGTGGTGTTTCTTGACCTCACGAGTTGAGTGACTAAACACTGTGGTCTAGTCAGAGATCATGAGCTGAGACTAAGACCCAGACCAGAAAATGTATCCCATCCCACCAACACCATCTGTTACATTTCAAGTTAGCTGTGGAGTGAGTTTACAGTACGTTCTCTGTTACTCCACCCCACCTGGTCCAACAATACTCCGCCTCACTAACCCCACCTCTTCCAACAAGACTCCACCTCACTAACCCCACCTCGTCCAACAAGACTCCACCTCACTAACCCCACCTCGTCCAACAAGACTCCACCCCACTAACCCCACCTCGTCCAACAAGACTCCACCTCAGTAACCCCACCTCGTCCAACAAGACTCCACCTCAGTAACCCCACCTCGTCCAACAAGACTCCACCTCAGTAACCCCACCTCGTCCAACAAGACTCCACCCCACTAACCCCACCTCGTCCAACAAGACTCCACCTCACTAACCCCACCTCTTCCAACAAGACTCCACCCCACTAACCCCACCTCTTCCAACAAGACTCCACCTCACTAACCCCACCTCGTCCAACAAGACTCCACCTCACTAACCCCACCTCGTCCAACAAGACTCCGCCTCACTAACCCCACCTCGTCCAACAAGACTCTGCCCCACTAACCCCACCTCGTCCAACAAGACTCCGCCCCACTAACCCCATCTCGTCCAACAAGACTCCACCTCACTAACCCCACCTCGTCCAACAAGACTCCACCTCACTAACCCCACCTCGTCCAACAAGACTCCACCTCACTAACCCCACCTCGTCCAACAAGACTCCACCCCACCTCTTCCAGGTCAGTGTTGTACTGTTTTTTTTGGGGGTGGGGGCGTTCTAACCTGATCCTCCAGTTTCTTCCTGAGCTGCTGGCACCGGTAGGAGAGCTGCACGTTGTGTACCAGGCGCCGCAGAGTCTGGAAGCGTCTCCTGGCGAGCCACGCCCGGGCGTACTTCTGTAAGATCAGCGCTTTCTGCACCTCCACCATCTGAGAGTTGACACACACAGACACATGAATAAAAACAGACATCTAGTCAAATTCCCAATGCGGTCTCAGTTGGTAGATAATGTGTTGATTAGCTACAGCTAAATCAAATCTATTTCAGATAGGACACAGCACAATACCTTCTTATAGCGTTTTCTGGCGATCCAGCCTCTAGTGAAGGCTTGGATGATGATTGAGGAGGACCGGACCATTCTAAAGATCTGTCTGGTGAGATGACCTCTCCAGTACCTCTGAATGACCACGGCAGCCCAGCCCTGTTTCAACGCTGCAGCCGTCACCGATTTACTAGAGAGACGGGGAGAGACGACCACAATCCTAATACGGACCTCAATATTCCCACAAAGCCAAGGGAGGAGGAGAAGGAAGGGTGAAAAGAAGAAGAGGCTAACAGCACGTGATAACTACCATCTTTTGTGGATTGGGGTTATCAATCATTGGTTCCAAATATTGGGGAAGATGTCTGAGCTGAGAATGATGTTAAAAGAGTTGAAGTATGGCCTCCCGGGTGGCGCAGTGGTCTAGGGCATCGCAGTGCCACCAGAGACTCTGGGTTCGCGCCCGGGCTCTGTCGCAGCCGGCCGCGACCGGGAGGTCCGTGGGGCGACGCACAATTGGCCTAGCGTCGTCCGGGTTAGGGAGGGTTTGGCCAGTAGGGATATCCTTGTCTCGTCGCACACCGGGCGCACCGGTTTCCACACTACTTTCCTTCCATCTCTACATTAGCATCTCTTAATATTGTGCAGTTCCTTTGGCTTTGATGCCTCATGATTGAGTATTGCTCTGTTCAGGTAGACTGATTCAGCTGTGATCTGTTAGTGGGCTGACTGAATGCTCAGAGAGACTGGGTTGAGGTCAGTGATAAAGTAGTCTACTGCCAAGAGATGAGCTGTAGGTGTACCTACCATACGAGTCTCCTCGTAGCCCAACATTGACTATGTACGGACCCATCATGCGACAGAGCTGCAGGAGTTGTGACCTATTTTTGTTGGTTATGTTGTCGTAGTTGTGTCTAGGGGGGGGGGGGGGGCATTTGGGGGAGAGAGTACTGTCACCTCCAGGTAGGTTTTTGTCCCCCTGTGTGCTGAGGGTGTCAGGTTCTTGTCCAGTTCTGGCAATTAGGTTGCCACAGACTAGTACATGTCCCTGGGCCTGGACATGGTTGATCTCCTCCTCTAGGATGGAGAAGCTGTCATCTAGTGGTCAGACTAGTACATGTCCCTGGGCATGGTTGATTTCCCCCTCTAGGATGGAGAAGCTGTCATCTAGTGGTCAGACTAGTACATGTCCCTGGGCCTGGACATGGTTGATCTCCCCCTCTAGGATGGAGAAGCTGTCATAATTAAAGTCTAGGGATTATATTGGGGGTAAATGTTGTTGGTAGCACACACACACACACACACACACACACACACACACACACACGAGTAATGTTTCTCTGTTGAGATCATTTCAGGCGTCAAATGTTCCTGTTTTGACTAATTTAATAGTGGGTTAGGTCTGCTCTATACCAGATTAGCATCTTCTGAGTCTCTTCCGTTTCACACCTGGTAGTTTAGTGAATGGGACTGTAACCTAGAGGCCAGCCAGTGGGTCTGTCTCGTCTATACCATGTTTCTTGTAGGATGACTGTCTTTCTTTAAAGAAGTCCGGGTTCCTGCTCTTTAGGCCAAAGCCAGATGACCTCTGACCTTGTATATTCCAGGATGAGATAGTACAAGATATGTGTTCCATAGTGTCTAGTGTTGCTTTTGTGTGGTTTAGGACCGTACCATTAAATTATTCAGACCCCTTCCCCCTTTTCTAAAATGTTGTTACAGCATTATTCTAAAGTGGATTAACATTTGTCCTTCATCAATCTACACAAAATACCCCACAAAGTGAAAACATTTTTGCACATGTACTAAAAAACAGAAAAACACTTATTTACAAAATAATTCAGACCCTTTGCTATGAGACTCAAAATTGAGCTCAGGTGCATCCTGTTTCCATTGATCATTCTTGAGATGTTTCTACAACTTGTTTAGAGTCCACCTGTGGTCAATTCAATTGATTGGACATGATTTGTCTATAAAAAAAGGTTCCACATGTTGACAGTGCATGTCAGAGCAAAACTCAAGCCATGAGGATGAAGGGATTGTCCGTAGAGCTCCGAGACAGGATTGTGTCGAGGCACAGATCTGGGGAAGGATACCAAAAAACTCCTGCAGCATTGAAGGTCCCCAAGAACACAGTGGCCTCCATCATTCTTAAATGGAAGAAGTTTGGAGAGCTGTCCTAGAGCTGTCCGCCCGGCCAAACTGAGCAATCGGGGGAGATGGTCACCTCCCTGACCAAGGCCCAAGTACACGATGGTCACTCTGACAGAGCTCCAGAGTTCCTATTTGGCGATGGGAGAACCTTCCAGGCACCAATCAGGCCTTTATGGTAGAGTGGCCAGATGGAAGCCACTCCTCAGTAAAAGGCACATGACAGTCCTCTTGGAGTTTGCCAACAGGCACCTAAAGACTCTCAGATGAGAAACAAGATTATCTGGTCTGATGAAACCAAGATTGAAATCTTTGGCCTGAATGCCAAGCGTCACATCTGGAGGAAACCTGGCACCATCCCTACGGCAAAGCATGGTGGTGACAGCATCATGCTGTGGGAATGTTTTTCAGTGGCAGGGACTAGGAGACTAGTCAGGATCGAGGGAAAGATGAACAGAGCAAAGTACTGAGAGATCCTTGATGAAAACCTGCTCCAGAGCGCTCGGGACCTTAGACTGGGGCAAACGTTCTACTTCCAACAGGACAATGACCCTAAGCACACAGCCAAGACAACGCAGGAGTAGCTTCAGTCTCTGAATATCCTTGAGTGTCCCAGCCAGAATCAGGACTTCAACCAGATCGAACATCTCTGGAGAGACCTGAAAATATCTATGCAGCGACACTCCCCATCCATCCTGACAGAGCCTGAGAGGATCTGCAGAGAAGAATGGGAGAAACTCCCCAAATACAGGTGTGCCAAGCTTGTAGCGTCAAACCCAAGAAGACTTGAGGCTGCAATCGCTGACAAAGGTGCTTCAACAAAGTACTGAGTAAAAGGTCAGAATAGTTATGTAACTGTGATATTTCAGTTTTTTATTTTTAATAAATTAGCAAAAGTATAAAAAATGTGTTTTTGCTTTGGCATTATGGGGTATCGTGTGTAGATTGATGAGGGGGAAAAAACAATTTCACCCATTTTAGAATAAGGCTGTAACGTAACAAAATGTGGGAAAAGTCAAGGGGTCTGAATACATTCCGTCCGTCCATCTACTGCCTGTTGTAGTGGTTGTGAAAACACTCACCGTATCCGTCTCTGTCCGCGGACGTACTGTTGCAGGATGATGGCCGCCTCCCTCATACGGAGGAACGTCCTCCTGTGGCTCCACCCCCTCACATGCTTCTGGATGGTCACACACGCCCCTCGGAGACGGTCCAATCGCAGCTTCTCCAAGTACGCCACCTGACCCGCTCGGAAGAAGATCTTGGTCCGGCCAAACTTGTACTGGTTGGAGTCCTGGGAGGGGAAAGCGGTTTGCAAAAAGGACCTTTATATAAAAAGAACAGATCGACCTGGATATACGCCTCAACAGATTCACCAAGGAGACAGTTCAAGCGTTGTGTTTTAAAGCACATGCACAACTCTTGCCTTTTCATCGATGTCAACGGGAGACGTTCAACTAATATTCTAAAAGTTAAGAACACAGATCAGAAGAGTGCTACAAAAAGCAAGCAGGGGGACGGGGGAAGGTTGACTCATATCTCCTGTATACGTTCAACCCTCACCTGAATCAGCCTCTGCAGCACGGTCCTACAAGTCTGCTTCTTGTCGGTGAGAACCAGCTCCTGTTGGCTCATCAGTATACTGTACCGGCTGTAGAACTCTATGTAGGTCCACCTGACCAATCAGAACACAGTTCAGTTAATACAAAAAGGTTAAGCTTGTAAGGACGGTTTCCCGGGACACAGATAAAAGTCCTGGACTAAAAAAGCACTTTCAACAAAGATTCTCTAAAACAAAAAAATGTTTTTAAAGGGCTATCGTTTTTAGTCCAGGACTGATTCATCTGTACTCGGGGAAACTGGCCCGTAGATTTCACTGCTGCGTTACTGTTGGAACTATGGAGGGGTGGATGCTGGTTTAGGATCACCTGGAGGGGTAGCTCTGAGCGCTGATGTGAATGGTCTCCAGGACTCCACACGCCCTCAGCTGCTGGACCACCCGCTTAGAGTCATACCTGACGAGACATAAAGACACACTCAGGGTTATCAAGATGACGTATTGAGAAACACCCCCGAGACACACTCCGGGATATCAAGATGACGTATTGAGAAACACCCCCGAGACACACTCCAGGATATCAAGATGACGTATTGAGAAACACCCCGAGACACACTCCAGGATATCAAGATGACGTATTGAGAAACACCCCCGAGACACACTCCGGGATATCAAGATGACGTATTGAGAAACACCCCGAGACACACTCCAGGATATCAAGATGACGTATTGAGAAACACCCGAGACACACTCAAGATGACGTATTGAGAAACACCCCGAGACACACTCCGGGATATCAAGATGACGTATTGAGAAACACCCCCGAGACACAAAGACTTCAGAATGAACCTTTTGAAGAGACCGAAGTACTGGAGTCTTGCCGCAGATTTCAAGCCCCATTTTACACATCATGCAATATTAAACTACAAATACAGTCCAGAGCTCGTAAGAGATTGATCTCTCATGGGACTGGGCACAGTGACAACACAGACTACAGTAGCAGAAGATGGTTTGCGGTTTTTAAATGACCTCATCCCGACGGACGTAGAGTATCAAGTAGGTACCGTGCTCGGGACTACTTACTCGAACGGCATCTTTTCCTCGTTGGGCTTGATGCAGCGTACGTAGTGAGGAGTGGTGGCGTTCAGCGTCTCCATCAGCAGGTACAGAGAACTGCGGAACTGAAAGGAAACACAGTGTCACATACATAGAAAGGATACAGACAGACTTGTCACACACGGTCCAAACTCTATTACACATACCAATCGCAAAAAAAGTGGTCGGCTGAATGACTTTCAATTGACAATTAAAAAAAAAAAAAAAGTCTGTACAATATGTTGTTTTAATGATAAGTATAGTAATTCTATCTGTGTTTATTGGTTTCTTTTCTAAGCGATGTAAACATGATTGGTCACCTACCTTTTCCCCCACGGTGGTCCTGAGATTCTTATTGGTTGGCTTCACCCCCGGTCGGGCAGGCCTCACTTTAATGCCTTTACTGCCCACTCCGCCCGGCTCCTCCTCCAGGAAGAAGTTGGCCAGGAGAGGAAACTGATAGGCGTCAGGGAATAGAATGAGTCATACATAACAGTCCAGTATGAGTAACAGTTCAGCTTCCGTTCCTTCTCCGCGCCCCGACCTGGGCTCGAACCAGGGACCCTCTGCACACAATCAACAACAGCCACCCACGAAGCATCGTTACCCATCACTCCACAAAAGCCTCGGCCCTCGCAGAGCAAAGGGGGAACAACTACTTCCAAGGTCTCAGAGCGAGTGACGTCACTGATTGAAACACTATTTAGCGCGCACCACCGCTAACTAAGCTAGCCATTTCACATCGGTTACACTAGCACCACCGCTAACTAAGCTAGCCATTTCACATCGGTTACACTAGCACCACCGCTAACTAGCTAGCCATTTCACATCGGTTACACTAGCACCACCGCTTCAACTAAGCTAGCCATTTCACATCGGTTACACTAGCACCACCGCTAACTAGCTAGCCATTTCACATCGGTTACACTAGCACCACCGCTAACTAAGCTAGCCATTTCACATCGGTTACACTAGCACCACCGCTAACTAAGCTAGCCATTTCACATCGGTTACACTAGCACCACCGCTAACTAAGCTAGCCATTTCACATCGGTTACACTAGCACCACCGCTAACTAAGCTTTCACACGGTTACACTAGCACCACCGCTAACTAAGCTAGCCATTTCACATCGGTTACACTAGCACCACCGCTAACTAAGCTAGCCATTTCACATCGGTTACACTAGCACCACCGCTAACTAAGCTAGCCATTTCCCATCCGTTACACTAGCACCACCGCTAACTAAGCTAGCCATTTCCCATCCGTTACACTAGCACCACGGCTAACTAAGCTTGCCATTTCACATCAGTTACACTAGCACCACGGCTAACTAAGCTAGCCATTTCACATCAGTTACACTAGCACCACGGCTAACTAAGCTAGCCATTTCACATCGGTTACACTCGGTTCAAACAAGATATGTTTAAAACATGTAATAAGACTAGTATGTAGAGTGTGCGTAACTTTATTTTAAGTAAACATGAAATAGACATGAAATTGGCACATCTTGGTTCCTGGAGCTAAGACCTTGTACTACGGTGAAGGATTTCAGCCAATGAGGACAGCTCTGCTGTCATAGTGCACGTGACACCAGAAGAGGACTGGCCACCCCACATAGGAAGAAACCTAGAGTTTTAAGTTCCTCGGCATACACATCACAGACAAACTGAATTGGTCCACTCACACTGACAGCGTCGTGAAGAAGGCGCAGCAGCGCCTCTTCAACCTCAGGAGGCTGAAGAAATTCGGCTTGTCACCAAAAGCACTCACAAACTTCTACAGATGCACAATCGAGAGCATCCTGGCGGGCTGTATCACCGCCTGGTACGGCAACTGCTCCGCCCTCAACCGTAAGGCTCTCCAGAGGGTAGTGAGGTCTGCACAACGCATCACCGGGGGCAAACTACCTGCCCTCCAGGACACCTACACCACCCGATGTTACAGGAAGGCCATAAAGATCATCAAGGACATCAACCACCCGAACCACTGCCTGTTCACCCCGCTATCATCCAGAAGGCGAGGTCAGTACAGGTGCATCAAAGCTGGGACCGAGAGACTGAAAAACAGCTTCTATCTCAAGGCCATCAGACTGTTAAACAGCAATCACTAACCTTGAGTGGCTGCTGCCAACACACTGTCATTGACACTGACCCACCTCCAGCCACTTTAATAATGGGAATTGATGGGAAATGATGTAAATATATCACTAGCCACTTTAAACAATGCTACCTTATATAATGTTACTCACCCTACATTATTCATCTCATATGCATATGTATATACTGTACTCTAGATCATCGACTGCATTCTTATGTCACTAGCCACTTTAACTATGCCACTTTGTTTACATACTCATCTCATATGTATATACTGTACTCGATACCATCTACTGTATGCTGCTCTGTACCATCACTCATTCATATATCCTTATGTACATATTCCTTATCCCCTTACACTGTGTATAAGACAGTAGTTTTGGAATTGTTAGTTAGATTACTTGTTGGTTATCACTGCATTGTCGGAACTAGAAGCACAAGCATTTCGCTACACTCGCATTAACATCTGCTAACCATGTGTATGTGACAAATAAAATTGGATTTGATTTGACCTAGAGAGGAACCAGGCTATGTTTTGGCCTTTCTAGGGAGTTTTTCCTAGCCACCGTGCTTCTACACCTGCATTGCTTTCTGTTTAGGGTTTTAGGCTGGGTTTCTGTACAGCACTTTGAGATATCAGCTGATGTAAGAAGGGCTTTATAAATACATTTGATTTGATTTGAAATTACATTTAAAAAAAGAGTCAATCAGAACTTTCAACACTACTGCCACTGGGTTGGCATGACTTTCAACACTACTGCCACCGGGTTGGCATGACTTTAAATACTACTGCCACCGGGTTGGCATGACTTTAAATACTACTGCCACCGGGTTGGCATGACTTTAAATACTACTGCCACCGGGTTGGCATGACTTTCAACACTACTGCCACTGGGTTGGCATGACTTTCAACACTACTGCCACCGGGTTGGCATGACTTTAAATACTACTGCCACTGGGTTGGCATGACTTTCAACACTACTGCCACCGGGTTGGCATGACTTTCAACACTACTGCCACCGGGTTGGCATGACTTTAAATACTACTGCCCCTGGGTTGGCATGACTTTAAATACTACTGCCCCTGGGTTGGCATATCTTTCAATACTACTGCCACTGGGTTGGCATGACTTTCAATACTACTGCCCCTGGGTTGGCATATCTTTAAATACTACTGCCACTCGGTTGGCATATCTTTAAATACTACTGCCACTCGGTTGGCATGACTTTAAATACTACTGCCACTGGGTTGGCATGACTTTAGACAATTGAGACTTTTTATAAACAAAAGACCATCTAGGAGCCTGGACCATGACACCACCCAGACCATCTAGGAGCCTGGACCATGACACCACCCAGCCCATCTAGGAGCCTGGACCATGACACCACCCAGCCCATCTAGGAGCCTGGACCATGACACCACCCAGACCATCTAGGAGCCTGGACCATGACACCACCCAGACCATCTAGGAGCCTGGACCCGGACCATCTAAGAGCCTGGACCATGACACCACCCAGACCATCTAGGAGCCTGGACCCAGACTCCACCCAGCCCATTTAGGAGCCTGGACCCGGACCATCTAGGAGCCTGGACCATGACACCACCCAGACCATCTAGGAGCCTGGACCATGACACCACCTAGACCATCTAGGAGCCTGGACCCGGACCATCTAGGAGCCTGGACCCGGACCATCTAGGAGCCTGGACCCGGACCATCTAGGAGCCTGGACCCAGACCATCTAGGAGCCTGGACCCAGACCATCTAGGAGCCTGGACCCAGACCATCTAGGAGCCTGGACCCAGACCATCTAGGAGCCTGGACCCAGACCATCTAGGAGCCTGGACCCAGACCATCTAGGAGCCTGGACCCAGACCATCTAGGAGCCTGGACCCAGACCATCTAGGAGCCTGGACCCAGACCATCTAGGAGCCTGGACCCAGACCATCTAGGAGCCTGGACCCAGACCATCTAGGAGCCTGGACCCAGACCATCTAGGAGCCTGGACCCAGACCATCTAGGAGCCTGGACCCAGACCATCTAGGAGCCTGGACCCAGACCATCTAGGAGCCTGGACCCAGACCATCTAGGAGCCTGGACCCAGACCATCTAGGAGCCTGGACCCAGACCATCTAGGAGCCTGGACCCTCTCCATATTTACAGGTTGCGTTAAGATCTTGACTCAGGTAATACCTCCCATCCTCTCTAAGCGTCATCATCGTACGGTTGTCTGTACTGCCAGGGGGTGTTGTCAGTTGTAATCTTGAAACCATTCATTCCAACTGCACTCTTAGATCTGCTATTGTTAGCTCAAAATAGAAGCCCACTGTAGTCTTTGCTCACCCAGTGCTATTAGTTCAAATGTGAATTCCATAAACTTGAATACCCCCTCGGTTTTCAAATCACGTAGAGTCCCCCCCCAATGGTACCATCCTCGGAAAAGGTTTCATAGAAACTCCTTCCATTTCAATATTATCGCTTGCACAGTGCTCCTTGGGATGTTTAAAGCTTGGGAAATCTTTTTGTATCCAAATCCGGCTTTAAACTTCTTCACAACAGTATCTCGGACCTGCCTGGTGTGTTCCTTGTTCTTCATGATGCTCTCTGCGCTTTTAACGGACCTCTGAGACTATCACAGTGCAGGTGCATTTATACGGAGACTTGATTACACACAGGTGGATTGTATTTATCATCATTAGTCATTTAGGTCAACATTGGATCATTCAGAGATCCTCACTGAACTTCTGGAGAGAGTTTGCTGCACTGAAAGTAAAGGGGCTGAATAATTTTGCACGCCCAATTCTTCAGTTTTTGATTTGTTAAAAAAGTTTGAAATATCCAATAAATGTCGTTCCACTTCATGATTGTGTCCCACTTGTTGTTGATTCTTCACAAAAAAATACAGTTTTATATCTTTATGTTTGAAGCCTGAAATGTGGCAAAAGGTCGCAAAGTTCAAGGGGGCCGAATACTTTCGCAAGGCACTGTATATATATATATATTTTTGTGTGTGTGTTTAATGTGTATTTTATATTGTATTATACAGGACCCATTTGGAAAAGAGACTTAGGTCTAAATAAGTCTTCCCTATCAAAATAAAGGTTAAATAAATACAAATAAAAATGTAATAAGCATGTTAAGAAACACACTGAGAAGGAGAGGTCAGTCCTTACCTTACTGGTTCTCATGGTGTCTATCAGCTCTTCATACAGTGTGTCTCTGTTCTTCTCTAGAAAGCCCCAGCACTGATATTCTACCTGTATTGGCACAACACAGATTTTCAAAGCAAAGCCACAGATTTAAGGTATGTAATTGGTGAACAAAAAAATATTTTTTTCCTTTACAAATGAATGAATTTTTTAAATTTTTTATAAAAACATAATAAATTGGATGTAAAATGAGCAGAGGTGAATTCCATTGAAATGTAGTCACTTCAGGAAGTAAACTGACATTCCAATTGCTTCCTGAAATGACTGAGTTGAAATGGAATTCAGTCCAACCCTGCTAAGTTCCACTGTAATATAAAAGGGACATGGAGTGTGACTGTACCTTGTCAGCAAAGTGTTGGATGATGAAAGCTTCGTTAGACATCCTGGGCTTCTCAAACAGAGGGTTGTCAGCCAGGTAGTTATACAGCTTCTGAAGCCAGTTCTGATCTGTACCCTGGGGGAACTGGAGAGAGAGAGAAAAAGAGAGAGAAAAAGAAAGAGAGAAAGAGAAAGAAAGAAAGAGAGAAAGAGAAAGAGAGAAAGAAAAAGAAAGAAAAAGAGAGAAAGAAAGAAAAAGAAAGAAAAAGAAAGAAAGAGAGAAAGAGAAAAAAAGAGAAAGAAAGAAAAAGAGAAAGAAGAGAAAGAGAGAAAGAAAGAGAGAAAGAGAGATTGATAAAAATTGAACATGCAGTATTAGAAATACAAAACAATATGCCACAGACAAGTGCTGCCGACTCTGGATCACATATAATCCATGGTGAAGGGGAGTTGGAGCCTCGTCTCAGCTACTTTGCCCTCTCTATCCCTCCCTCCACCGTGTATCATCCATTATAAAACTGTCTGGTTCCAGCCCTGAATGCTGATTGGCTGACAGCTGTGGTATACCTTTATAGTTAAATAAAGGATAAATGAAAAATAAGACCGTATACCACGGGTATAACAAAACATTTAGTTTTACTGCTCTAATTATGTTGGTAACCAGTTTATAATAGTAATAAGGCACCTCGGGGGTTTGTGGTTTACGGCCAACATACCACTGCTAAGGGCTGTGTTCAGGCACTCCACATTACGTCGTGCATAAGAACAGCCCTTAGCTGTGGTATATTGGCCATATACACACCCCCTCACTCTTTATTGCTTAATTATACCATGGCATTGTTGAATACTTGTTTCTGATTGGCTTGAAGGGCATTCTAGAGCGTGCATAATTTCCCTAAAAACGCATGGTATATTGGGTACAACATCTCCTATACACTTCCTGATAAACGGTGACGGAGTTTATCAGGAAGTGTATAGGAGATGTTGTACCCACTGTGACTATTAAAACCAACCCTAAAACAGAAACCGTGGATACATGGCAACATTCGCGCAAAACTGAAAGCGCGAACCAGCGCATTTAACAACTGCATGGTGACTGGGAATATGGTTGAATGCAAACAGTCCAGTTATGTCCTCCGTAAGGCAATCAAACAGACAAAATGTCAGTACAGAGACAAAGTGGAGTTGCAATTCAACGACTCAGACACGAGACGTATGTGGCAGGGTCTACAGACAATCACGGACTACAAAGAGAATACCAGCCATGCCGTGGACATCGACATCTTGCTTCCGGACCAGCTAAACACCTTCTTAACCCGCTTTGAGGATAACACAGTGCCACTGACGCGTCCCGCTCCCAAGGACTGTGGGCTCTCCTTCTCCGTGGCCGATGTGAGTAAGACATTTAAAACGCATTTAAACGTGTTAACTCTCACAAGGCTGCTGGCCCAGACTGCATCCCTAGCCACGTCCTCAGAGCATGCGCAGACCAGCTGGCTGGTGTGTTTACGGACATATTCCCTCTCTCCCTATCCCAACATGCTTCAAGATGGCCACCACTGTTCCTGTACCGAAGAACTAAATGACTATCGCCCCGTAGCACTCACTTCTGTCATCATGAAGTGCTTTGAGAGACTAGTCAAGGATCATATCACCTCCACCCTACCGGACACCCTAGACCCACCCCAATACATCCACAGACGATGCAATCGACATCGCACTGCCCTATCCCATGTGGACAAGAGGAATACCCATGTAAGAATGCTGTTGATTGACTATTGCTTAGCCTTCAACACCATCGTACCCTCCAAGCTCATCATTAAGCTGGAGACCCTGGGTCTGAACCCCGCCCTGTGCAACCGGGTCCTGGAATTCCTGACAGGCTGCCCCCAGGGTGCCAAACGTTTACAAATCGAGAAGATCATGTTGGGCTGTATCACCGCCTGGTACGGAAACTACACCGCCCACAACCGCAGGGCTCTCCAGAGGGTGGTGCACAACACACCACCGGGGGCAAACTACCTGCCCTCCAGGACACCTACACCACCCGATGTCACAGGAAGGCCAAAAAGATCATCAAGGACAACAACCACCCTGAGCCACTGCCTGTTCACCCAGCTACCATCCAGAAGGCGAGGTCAGTACAGGTGCATCAAAGCTGGGACCGATAGACTGAAAAACAGCTTCTATCTCAAGGCCATCAGATTGTTAAACAGCCATCACTAGCACATTAGAGGCTGCTGCCCAATATACATGGACTTGAAATCACTGGCCACTATAATAAATGTATCACTAGTCACTTTAATAATGTTTCCATACTGCTTTACTCATCTCATATGTATATACTGTATTCTGTCCTATTCTACTGTATCTTAGTCTATGCATTACTCATTACATATGTATATTCTGTATCTGGTCCTATTCTACTGTATCTTAGTCTATGCATTACTCATTACATATGTATATTCTGTATTCTATTCTACAGTATCTTAGTCTATGCATTACTCATTACATATGTATATTCTGTATTCTATTCTACAGTATTTTAGTCTATGCATTACTCATTACATATGTATCTGGTCCTATTCTACAGTATCTTAGTCTATGCATTACTCATTACATATGTATATTCTGTATCTGGTCCTATTCTACAGTATCTTAGTCTATGCATTACTCATTACATATGTATATTCTGTATCTGGTCCTATTCTACAGTATCTTAGTCTATGCATTACTCATTACATATGTATATTCTGTATCTGGTCCTATTCTACTGTATCTTAGTCTATGCATTACTCATTACATATGTATATTCTGTATCTGGTCCTATTCTACAGTATCTTAGTCTATGCATTACTCATTACATATGTATATTCTGTATCTGGTCCTATTCTACAGTATCTTAGTCTATGCATTACTCATTACATATGTATATTCTGTATTCTATTCTACAGTATCTTAGTCTATGCATTACTCATTACATATGTATATTCTGTATCTGGTCCTATTCTACTGTATATTAGTCTATGCATTACTCATTACATATGTATATTCTGTATCTGGTCCTATTCTACTGTATATTAGTCTATGCATTACTCATTACATATGTATATTCTGTATCTGGTCCTATTCTACTGTATCTTAGTCTATGCATTACTCATTACATATGTATATTCTGTATTCTATTCTACTGTATATTAGTCTATGCATTACTCATTACATATGTATATTCTGTATCTGGTCCTATTCTACTGTATCTCAGTCTATGCTGCTCTGACATTGCTCCTCCATATATTGATATATTGTTAATTCCATTCCTTTACTTTAGATTGTGTGCATTGTTAGATATTACTGCATTGTTGGAGCTAGAAACACAAGCATTTTGCTATACCCACAATAATATCTGCTTAAACATGTGTATATGACAACTCAAATTTGTCATATACACAAGGTAGAATTAAATGGCTTTAGTTCATTCTCACATGTCCTATGTTTGAGCTGCTTTTGAAAGTAAAAGTCGAACTGAAAACATTTTTTTGTTGACTTAGATTTTTATAACGGTAAGCTAGGACCGATGGTTTGGTTAGCTGAGCTAGCAAGTCTGTTTGGTTACCACGGCAACTACTGTAGCTATCTAGTAAACAAGCTAGCTACTTCAGTGGCCGTTGAACACATTTCTACCTGCAAATTAACACACTTCTAGAGGTAAATGTGTTAAATTATAGCCATGGTATAAAAGGGATAATCAACTCGGGTCTCTATTCGTTCACTGGGAAAATAATGCCACTCTGTTGAAGGTCAGTTTTTCCTACTCCACTAAGCGCGTTGTGGAACACACCTTTCACGTCATTCATTTATTTTCCATACAACGCATAAAGCCCCGAGTTAATTATCCATTTTATATTTCACACTGTCCTGTCATACAAAAAAAAAAAACTATACACATCCTTGTTAAATACATAAATTGGTCTCACCAGACATTCTTCATCTAGAAGGTCCAGGATGCCCATTTTAGCTTCAATCAGGTCAATGACCGGCTGGTTGTCATAGAAGTCTATCAGAGTCCAGGGAATATCCTCCTTCATGTACTCCTCCTGCTCCAGCTTAAACACATGCTGATATAGGAAACAGCAGAAAATATATTTCTTAGTTGTTGTTACAACCTTTCAGTGAAACAAGTGTATTGTTTTCACCACAATTGAGACATTGCAGACTTCGTAATCCCAGAACCCAATACCACATCTCGAGTGGCTGTAGCTACTGGAGTCTGTGTCACTAGAGAATACATACCAAGTTGAACTGTTGTTGCAGTTTCTCGTTGGCGTAGTTGATGCAAAACTGTTCAAAACTGTTGATGTCAAATGTTTCAAAGCTGGAAAAAAAGGAGGAAAGAGGTGCCAAAATGGAGTGAAAATAACGTATGATGATGTATCCACTATTCAGTACAACTAACCTACAGTTAATATACAGTACACTATGCAGTACAACTAACCTACAGTTAATATACAGTACACTATGCAGTACAACTATCCTACAGTTTATATAAGGTACACTATGCAGTACAACTAAGCTACAGTTAATATACAGTACAACTATCCTACAGTTAATATACAGTACAACTATCCTACAATAGAACTATACAGTACAACTAACCTACAGTTAATATACAGTACACTATGCAGTACAACTAACCTACAGTTAATATACAGTACACTATGCAGTACAACTATCCTACTGTTAATATACAGTACAACTATCCTACAATACAACTATCCTACAGTTAATATACAGTACAACTATCCTACAATAGAACTATACAGTACAACTAACCTACAGTTAATATACAGTACACTATGCAGTACAACTAACCTACAGTTAATATACAGTACACTATGCAGTACAACTATCCTACAGTTAATATACAGTACACTATGCAGTACAACTAACCTACAGTTAATATACAGTACACTATACAGTACAACTATCCTACAGTTAATATACAGTACACTATGCAGTACAACTAACCTACAGTTAATATACAGTACACTATGCAGTACAACTAACCTACAGTTTATATAAGGTACACTATGCAGTACAACTATCCTACAGTTTATATAAGGTACACTATGCAGTACAACTATCCTACAGTTTATATAAGGTACACTATGCAGTACAACTAAGCTACAGTTAATATACAGTACAACTATCCTACAGTTAATATACAGTACAACTATCCTACAGTTAATATACAGTACAACTATCCTACAGTTAATATACAGTACAACTATCCTACTGTTAATATACAGTACAACTATCCTACTGTTAATATACAGTACAACTATCCTACAGTTAATATACAGTACAACTATCCTACAGTTAATATACAGTACAACTATCCTACAGTTAATATACAGTACAACTATCCTACAGTTAATATACAGTACAACTATCCTACTGTTAATATACAGTACAACTATACAGTACAACTATCCTACTGTTAATATACAGTACAACTATACAGTACAACTATCCTACTGTTAATATACAGTACAACTATACAGTACAACTATCCTACTGTTAATATACAGTACAACTATCCTACTGTTAATATACAGTACAACTATCCTACTGTTAATATACAGTACAACTATCCTACTGTTAATATACAGTACAACTATCCTACTGTTAATATACAGTACAACTATCCTACTGTTAATATACAGTACAACTATGCAGTACAACTATCCTACTGTTAATATACAGTACAACTATCCTACAGTTAATATACAGTACAACTATGCAGTACAACTATCCTACTGTTAATATACAGTACAACTATCCTACTGTTAATATACAGTACAACTATCCTACTGTTAATATACAGTACAACTATGCAGTACAACTATCCTACTGTTAATATACAGTACAACTATGCTACTGTTAATATACAGTACAACTATGCAGTACAACTATCCTACTGTTAATATAACCGACACCAACGTATTTTCGAAGAAGGTTTTAAAACGATCGTGATATTTGCACGTGGTCCATTTATCTCACTTTAGTCGAATGTACTTGAAATATGGTGGTGAATAAAAGCGTCTGCTAAAACGACTCCGTTGTAAACGTCACACATTACCCATAGATATCCAGGACACCTATGAAGGAGTGCTGTTTCCCCGGGACCTGCAGCGCTGCGTTGATCTTCTGGATGACGCAGTCGAACAGGTGGGCGTAGATCTGCTTGGCGAGGGCGTCTCTGGCGTTCACCGCCCGCTTGCTGGTTACCGGCTTCACCACCGTCTCTGCCACCATGACGAAGCGGCGGTGGCACAGCCAACGGGTCACACCGTCAGGACTGACCCCGAGAAGGTCGCAAAACGCTGCTATGTGGGGATCACTGGACTGGAGGGGGGAGGGAGAGAGGAGGGAGAGATGGAGAGAGGAGGGAGGGAGAGGGAAAGAGGAGGGAGGGAGAGGGAAAGAGGAGGGAGGGAGAGGGAAAGAGGAGGGAGGGAGGGAGAGGGGGAGGGAGGGAGGGAGGGAGAGACGAGGGAGGGATGGAAAGAGGAGGGAGGGATGGAAAGAGGAGGGAGGGATGGAAAGAGGAGGGAGGGATGGAAAGAGGATGGAGAGAGAGAGGGAGGGAGGGAGGGAGGGAGGGAGGGAGGGAGGGAGGGAGGGAGGGAGGGAGGGGAGGGAGGGAGGGAGGGAGGGGAGAGCAGGAAAGGAAGGGGAGGGAGAGGGTTGGTTTTCAGTTGCTAATAAAGACTTTCCTTGATATTTGTAGGTGGTCATCAACCTTTTCTGAGTCAAGATCACTTTGAGTCAAAATGCAAGCTGAGATCTACCGATCTATATTGAGGTAGGATATATGATCACACCGGTAATAGATCCATTGTTGTATGACTTGTGAGGCACAGCTGAGTGAGCAGACATTTAAAATAATTAGCTTTTTATTTTACTGGGCTGATGGTGCCTGTATCTGAGGGAGATGGCGGCAGACTGAGGGAGAGAGCGGCAGACTGAGGGAGAGAGCGGCAGACTGAGGGAGAGAGCGGCAGACTGAGGGAGAGAGCGGCAGACTGAGGGAGAGAGCGGCAGACTGAGGGTCAGTCTCAGCAGAGGGAGAGAGCAGCAGACTGAGGGTCTGTCTCAGCAGAGGGAGAGAGCAGCAGACTGAGGGTCTGTCTCAGCGGAGGGAGAGAGCAGCAGACTGAGGGTCAGTCTCAGCAGAGGGAGAGAGCAGCAGACTGAGGGTCAGTCTCAGCAGAGGGAGAGAGCAGCAGACTGAGGGTCAGTCTCAGCAGAGGGAGAGAGCAGCAGACCGAGGGTCAGTCTCAGCAGAGGGAGAGAGCAGCAGACCGAGGGTCAGTCTCAGCAGAGGGAGAGAGCAGCAGACTGAGGGTCAGTCTCAGCAGAGGGAGAGAGCAGCAGACTGAGGGAGAGAGCAGCAGACTGAGGGTCAGTCTCAGCAGAGGGAGAGAGCAGCAGACTGAGGGTCCGTCTCAGCGGAGAGAGAGAGCAGCAGACTGAGGGTCTGTCTCAGCAGAGGGAGAGAGCAGCAGACTGAGGGTCAGTCTCAGCAGAGGGAGAGAGCAGCAGACTGAGGGTCTGTCTCAGCAGAGGGAGAGAGCAGCAGACTGAGGGTCAGTCTCAGCAGAGGGAGAGAGCAGCAGACTGAGGGTCTGTCTCAGCAGAGGGAGAGAGCAGCAGACTGAGGGTCAGTCTCAGCAGAGAGAGAGAGCAGCAGACTGAGGGTCTGTCTCAGCAGAGGGAGAGAGCAGCAGACTGAGGATCTGTCTCAGCGGAGGGAGAGAGCAGCAGACTGAGGGAGAGAGCAGCAGACTGAGGGTCCGTCTCTCAACGTCCCTCCTCTCTCCCTTTCCTCCACTGACTCTGACCAAAAAGAGACACCGTCTTCCAGCTGATGGCACCGTATTATTTCATGCCTCACAAATGCATGTTGTTCCTCCTATCAACAGAGAACGTTCAATATTCCTTGATATTAAAAGCCCCAAGCCGCTAATAATAACAAGGCCTATAGATACACTTTCCTCCTCATTCATTACTGCTGCAGTGCTGGTTGTAGCGCTGAGTGGAAGTAGGAAGAACGCTCATTTTATGACTGATAAAAGTGTTGAATACAAAGTGTTGACAGTGCGGAGTAAGAACTTAAACATGAACTCAGTCATAAAAACAGCAGCTGTTTGCTGTATTCAACAGTCTCTCTAGTCATGGTTTTAAACGTTTTGAAACGTCACAGTATCAAGTTTGCCGTATCTTTCTTTACTGCTACGTTACTGCAGACACGGGGTCATCTGAGCATTCTGATTGGCCGGCGGTAAGCATGGTGCACTTGATTTCCTCTCCGGGCCCACCAGGAAGGCAGAGTTTGCACCTTCAGACACATGAAATGGCAACAGTTTGCCCACCTGGCGCGAGACCAATAAAAAAAATACAAACAAGGATTATTTTTTTTTTACAGCAATGTTTGGGATCGACTAGAAATGCCTTGGAGATCAAGAAGTCGACGGAGATCGACTAGAAATGCCTTGGAGATCAAGAAGTCGACGGTGATCGACCGGTTGGTATAAAGGGTTGTGAGTCACCCCGGGTTGGATTTCCACTCGGCCACATACACATATCAAGCCAATGTTTTCCCGGGAGAAACGTAAGTTAGACACTTACACTAATTGATGACCTGTCTGATCCAACGTTTCTGATATCTACATTCCCCAGGTGTAGAATCCCAGCCAGCACCTTGAACACATCAGCCTGGAAGTCCTCCGTTAACCCTACAGGGAGGACAGAGGGCAGTCAGGGGAATAACACTGCATCCTGCAGACTCAACTACATAAGGACCTCATAACCCATACATAACCCATACATAACCCATACATAAGACATACATAAGACAGGGGAATAACACTGCATCCTGCAGACATACCTACATAAGGACTTCATAACCCATACATAAGACAGGGGTATTAACACTGCATTCTGCAGACATACCTACATAAGGACTTCATAACCCATACATAACCCATACATAAGACAGGGGAATAACACTGCATCCTGCAGACATACCTACATTAGGACCTCATAACCCATACATAGCCCATACATAAGACAGGGGTATTAACACTGCATTCTGCAGACATACCTAGGTGAAAAGCGAGTTAAAGAAATCCATTGATATTTTAGTAATTTAATATCCGCTCTTATCCAGAGACACTTACCATCCGTTCAGTCAACTTAATTTATGCAGTAAACAACCACGACCATGATCCCTGCAAGCAAAATATTCTGCTATATTTGTTCCCCATCTACAAATGCATGGTTATCAAACAAACGTCTGATAACAGTACATGTTGATCTGAGCAGTAAGTTGACCTACAGAGCGGCGTTGACCTACAGCGCGACAAACATAGTGACGTTGACCTACAGAGCGACGATGGCCTGCAGAGCGGCATTGACCTACAGAGCAGCGTTGACCTACAGAGCGCCGTTGACCTACAGAGCGGCCGTTGACCTACAGAGCGATGAACAGAGCGACGAACAGAGCGACGAACAGAGCGACGTCAGCCTGCAGAGCGACGTCAGCCTGCAGAGCGACGTCAGCCTGCAGAGCGACAAACAGAGCGACGAACAGTGCGACGAACAGAGCGACGTCGGCCTGCAGAGCGATGAACAGAGCGAAGAACAGAGCGATGAACAGAGCGACGTCAGCCTGCAGAGAGAAGAACAGAGCGACGTCGGCCTAGCGATGAACAGCGATGAACAGAGCGATGAACAGAGCGATGAACAGAGTGACGTCGGCCTACAGAGCGATGAACAGAGCGACGTCGGCCTACAGAGCGATGAACAGAGTGACGTCGGCCTACAGAGAGAAGAACAGAGCGATGAACAGAGCGATGAACAGAGCGACGTCGGCCTACAGAGCGATGAACAGAGCGATGAACAGAGCGACGAACAGAGCGACGAACAGAGCGATGAACAGAGCGACGTCAGCCTGCAGAGCGATGAACAGAGCGATGAACAGAGTGATGAACAGAGCGACGTCGGCCTACAGAGCGATGAACAGAGCGACGAACAGAGCGACGAACAGAGCGACGTCGGCCTACAGAGCGACGAACAGAGCGACGAACAGAGCGACGAACAGAGCGACGAACAGAGCGACGAACAGAGTGACGAACAGAGCGACGTCGGCCTACAGAGAGAAGAACAGAGCGATGAACAGAGCGACGAACAGAGCGATGAACAGAGCGATGAACAGAGCGATGAACAGAGCGACGTCAGCCTGCAGAGCGATGAACAGAGCGATGAACAGAGCGGAGCGACGAACAGAGCGATGAACAGAGCGATGAACAGAGCGATGAACAGAGCGATGAACAGAGCGACGTCAGCCTGCAGAGCGATGAACAGAGCGATGAACAGAGTGAGGTCGGCCTACAGAGCGATGAACAGAGTGACGTCGGCCTACAGAGCGATGAACAGAGTGACGTCGGCCTACAGAGCGATGAACAGAGTGACGTCGGCCTACACAGCGATGAACAGAGTGACGTCGGCCTACAGAGCGATGAACAGATTGACGTCGGCCTACAGAGCGATGAACAGAGCGACGTCGGCCTACAGAGCGATGAACAGAGCGACGTCGGCCTACAGAGCGATGAACAGAGCGACGTCGGCCTACAGAGCGATGAACAGAGCGACGTCGGCCTACAGAGCGATGAACAGAGCGACGTCGGCCTACAGAGCGATGAACAGAGCGGCGTCGGCCTACAGAGCGATGAACAGAGCGACGTCGGCCAGAGCGACGTACAGAGCGATGAACAGAGCGACGTCGGCCTACAGAGCGATGAACAGAGCGACGTCGGCCTACAGAGCGATGAACAGAGCGACGTCGGCCTACAGAGCGATGAACAGAGCGACGTCGGCCTACAGAGCGATGAACAGAGCGACGTCGGCCTACAGAGCGATGAACAGAGTGACGTCGGCCTACAGAGCGATGAACAGAGCGATGAACAGAGCGATGAACAGAGCGATGAACAGAGCGACGTCGGCCTGCAGAGAGAAGAACAGAGCGATGTCTCTCACCCAACAGAGAGAAGGTCCTGCGTGTCTCCTCCATGTCCTTCCTATCGTCCACGCCCTCGATAGCAGTCTCCCCTCCCATACTGGTGTACCTGAACTCATCTGCCCTCACTGGAGAGAGACAAGCACACAGACACACGTCCATTAGCACGTTATTGACCTACCCCATACACTTCAGTAGCCTACATTATTTGATCTGTTGTCAGGATGTCAGTGTAAATACTGACTCATCTGGTTGAATAACGGTGAAAGACAAAAAAAAAAATAATAATAATAATAATTGAAATGATGACTTTCATGGCCTAGTCAGAGGCCGTATCTTCCGTCCCTCCCCCTCCAGGGGCCGCATCTTCCGTCCCTCCCTCCCTAGGGGCCGCATCTTCCGTCCCTCCCTCCCTAGGGGCCGCATCTTCCGTCCCTCCCCTCCCTCCTAGGGGCCGTCCCTCTCTCCCTATCTCTTCCGTCCCTCCTCCCCCTAGGGGCCGCATCTTCCGTCCCTCCCTCCCCTCCCTTCCGTCCCTCCTCCCCAGGGGCCGCATCTTCCGTCCCTCCCTCCCTAGGGGCCGCATCTTCCGTCCCTCCCTCCCTAGGGGCCGCATCTTCCGTCCCTCCCTCCCTAGGGGCCGCATCTTCCGTCCCTCCCTCCCTAGGGGCCGCATCTTCCGTCCCTCCCTCCCCAGGGGCCGCATCTTCCGTCCCCCCTCCCCAGGGGCCGCATCTTCCCCCTCCCTCCCTAGGGGCCGCATCTTCCCTCCCTCCCTCCCCCTAGGGGCCGCATCTTCCGTCCCTCCCTCCCTAGGGGCCGCATCTTCCGTCCCTCCTCCCTAGGGGCCGCATCTTCCGTCCCTCCCTCCCTAGGGGCCGCATCTTCCGTCCCTCCCTCCCTAGGGGCCGCATCTTCCGTCCCTCCCCCTAGGGGCCGCATCTTCCGTCCCTCCCTCCCTAGGGGCCGCATCTTCCGTCCCTCCCTCCCTAGGGGCCGCATCTTCCGTCCCTCCCTCCCCAGGGGCATCTTCCGTCCCTCCGGGCCGTATCTTCTCCCTCCCCAGGGGCCGTATCTTCCGTCCCTCCCTCCCCAGGGGCCGTATCTTCCGTCCCTCCCTCCCCAGGGGCCGCATCTTCCGTCCCTCCCTAGGGGCCGCATCTTCCGTCCCTCCCTCCCTAGGGGCCGCATCTTCCGTCCCTCCCTCCCTAGGGGCCGCATCTTCCGTCCCTCCCTCCCTAGGGGCCGTATCTTCCGTCCCTCCCTCCCTAGGGGCCGCATCTTCCGTCCCTCCCTCCTAGGGGCCGCATCTTCCGTCCCTCCCTCCCTAGGGGCCGTATCTTCCGTCCCTCCCTCCCTAGGGGCAGTATCTTCCGTCCCTCCCTCCCTAGGGGCAGTATCTTCCGTCCCTCCCTAGGGGCCGTATCTTCCGTCCCTCCCTAGGGGCCGCATCTTCCGTCCCTCCCTCCCTAGGGGCCGCATCTTCCGTCCCTCCCCCTCCAGGGGCCGCATCTTCCGTCCCTCCCCTCCAGGGGCCGCATCTTCCGTCCCTCCCTCCCTAGGGGCCGCATCTTCCGTCCCTCCCTCCCCAGGGGCCGCATCTTCCGTCCCTCCCCCCCAGGGGCCGCATCTTCCGTCCCTCCCCTCCAGGGGCCGCATCTTCCGTCCCTCCCCCCCAGGGGCCGCATCTTCCGTCCCTCCCTCCCTAGGGGCCGCATCTTCCGTCCCTCCCTCCCTAGGGGCCGCATCTTCCGTCCCTCCCTCCCTAGGGGCCGCATCTTCCGTCCCTCCTCCCTAGGGGCAGGGTCCCTCCCTCCCCTAGGGGCATCTTCCGTCCCTCTCCCCTAGTCCCTCCCTCCCTAGGGGCCGTATCTTCCGTCCCCTCCAGTATCTCCCCTCCCTAGGGGCAGTATCTTCCGTCCCTAGGGGCAGTTCCCTCCCTCCCTAGGGGTATCCGCATCTTCCGTCCCTCCTCCCGTCCCTCCCTAGGGGCCGTATCTTCCGTCCCTCCCTCCCTAGGGCCGCATCTTCCGTCCCTCCTCCCCAGGGGCCGCATCTTCCGTCCCTCCCTCCCCAGGGGCCGCATCTTCCGTCCCTCCCTCCCCAGGGGCCGCATCTTCCGTCCCTCCCTCCCTAGGGGCAGTATCTTCCGTCCCTCCCTCCCTAGGGGCAGTATCTTCCGTCCCTCCCTCCCTAGGGGCAGTATCTTCCGTCCCTCCCTAGGGGCAGTATCTTCCGTCCCTCCCTCCCCAGGGGCCGCATCTTCCGTCCCTCCCTCCCCAGGGGCCGCATCTTCCGTCCCTCCCTAGGGGCAGT
Organism: Oncorhynchus nerka; assembly: GCF_034236695.1. Classification (NCBI taxonomy): domain Eukaryota; kingdom Metazoa; phylum Chordata; class Actinopteri; order Salmoniformes; family Salmonidae; genus Oncorhynchus; species Oncorhynchus nerka. The sequence continues at coordinate 5,628,896 of NC_088404.1, forward strand.
ATCTTCCGTCCCTCCCTAGGGGCAGTATCTTCCGTCCCTCCCTAGGGGCAGTATCTTCCGTCCCTCCCTAGGGGCAGTATCTTCCGTCCCTCCCTAGGGGCAGTATCTTCCGTCCCTCCCTAGGGGCAGTATCTTCCGTCCCTCCCTAGGGGCAGTATCTTCCATCTACAGTTAATACAGTAGCAGAACTGCCAAGCCCCAGGGGTTTAACAGGTCTCTCTTGCTAAATATTTAAAAAAAATATATATAATTTTTTTATCTCAATGGAGACAAAAATGAAGAATTACAGGTGAAATAAATGTCCGTCACTCACACAGTCTCAGGCTCTTGAACTCAGGCTGGTCTGCACAGGCACACATCTGGTAGAAGATGTGGTAGTTTCTCTCGCTCTCGGACTGAAGAGAAAGAGAGAGCGTCACTGTCTAAAAGTCATGCAACGATTAAGATCTGTTCGTGTTGGTCGTCGTCATGGCAAGAAAGGAGATGGCAAGACAACACACACAGATCTGGAACCAGGCTAGCAGTGGCTCACTGAAGCCTTCCAAAGGGTAAACATGACTCAACTATACAGTAGCTAGGCTACCTTACACACCACATATCAAATCTGAGAATCAAGTATGTGATGTATGACCTGGGAAACCACTCTAGATTTCTCCAGGAGATACGTCCTCATGTTGGCACCGATGATCTGATATCTCCTGTCGAAGCTGATCTCTGTGTACTTCCCAAAGCGACTGCTGTTGTCGTTCCTGGTCGTCTTGGCATTTCCTATAGCCTGACACACACACACACAAAAAAAAAAAAAAAAAACTCACATTACAAGTTTGTCCATCATAGTTGATGATAATCAAAACACATTGTAGATTGTATCATTAAGATGTATCAGAAGTACGGTGGCTGGTGAGGCCAATCTGTGCCTGGAACACCGTGGCACATCACACTGTGGGGCCTTTACCTACAGATTATCACGTGTATCACACTATGGGGCCTTTACCTACAGATTATCACGTGTATCACACTATGGGGCCTTTACCTACAGATTATCACGTGTATCACACTGTGGGGCCTTTACCTACAGATTATCACGAGTCTTTCACACTGTGGGGCCTTTACCTACAGATTATCACGTGTATCACACTGTGGGGCCTTTACCTACAGATTATCACAAGTGGATCACACTGTGGGGCCTTTACCTACAGATTATCACAAGTGGATCACACTGTGGGGCCTTTACCTACAGATTATCACAAGTGGATCACACTGTGGGGCCTTTACCTACAGATTATCACGTGTATCACACTATGGGGCCTTTACCTACAGATTATCACGTGTATCACACTATGGGGCCTTTACCTACAGATTATCACGTGTATCACACTGTGGGGCCTTTACCTACAGATTATCATGAGTATCACACTGTGGGGCCTTTACCTACAGATTATCATGAGTATCACACTGTGGGGCCTTTACCTACAGATTATCACAAGTGGATCACACTGTGGGGCCTTTACCTACAGATTATCACGTGTATCACACTGTGGGGCCTTTACCTACAGATTATCATGAGTATCACACTATGGGGCCTTTACCTACAGATTATCACAAGTGGATCACACTGTGGGGCCTTTACCTACAGATTATCACGAGTCTTTCACACTATGGGGCCTTTACCTACAGATTATCATGAGTCTTTCACACTATGGGGCCTTTACCTACAGATTATCACGTGGATCACACTGTGGGGCCTTTACCTACAGATTATCATGAGTCTTTCACACTATGGGGCCTTTACCTACAGATTATCACGAGTCTTTCACACTGTGGGGCCTTTACCTACAGATTATCATGTGGATCACACTGTGGGGCCTTTACCTACAGATTATCATGAGTGGATCACACTATGGGGCCTTTACCTACAGATTATCATGAGTCTTTCACACTATGGGGCCTTTACCTACAGATTATCACGTGTATCACACTGTGGGGCCTTTACCTACAGATTATCATGAGTGGATCACACTGTGGGGCCTTTACCTACAGATTATCACAAGTCTTTCACACTGTGGGGCCTTTACCTACAGATTATCACGTGGATCACACTGTGGGGCCTTTACCTACAGATTATCACAAGTGGATCACACTGTGGGGCCTTTACCTACAGATTATCACGTGTCTTTCACACTATGGGGCCTTTACCTACAGATTATCACAAGTGGATCACACTGTGGGGCCTTTACCTACAGATTATCATGAGTCTTTCACACTGTGGGGCCTTTACCTACAGATTATCATGAGTCTTTCACACTGTGGGGCCTTTACCTACAGATTATCATGAGTGTATCCACCTGTGGGGCCTTTACCTACAGATTATCACATGTATCACACTGTGGGGCCTTTACCTACAGATTATCATGAGTGGATCACACTGTGGGGCCTTTACCTACAGATTATCATGAGTGGATCACACTGTGGGGCCTTTACCTACAGATTATCACATGTATCACACTGTGGGGCCTTTACCTACAGATTATCACATGTATCACACTATGGGGCCTTTACCTACAGATTATCATGAGTCTTTCACACTGAGGGGCCTTTACCTACAGATTATCATGAGTCTTTCACACTGAGGGGCCTTTACCTACAGATTATCACGTGGATCACACTATGGGGCCTTTACCTACAGATTATCACATGTATCACACTGTGGGGCCTTAAAAGCATAAATGAAACAGATTACATCAAATTACTCATTCACATATTGTGATGCTACATGTAATGACCATTCACTGCTAGGACACATGTATTTAAAAACATACCTCAGTTATTGGGTTGGATGCCAGAACCTTGTCTTCCACGTGTGTTTTGCTGCCAGACTTGCTGACCATAGCGAAGTACCTCATGGCATATCTGGCAGACACGGTCTTGCCGGCTCCAGACTCACCACTCACTATGATAGACTGGTTCTTATTGTTCCTGAGTAAAAAAGGAAATAAATAAAAATGTATATCTAATTTTAAAAAATTAAAAAGAGAAACTTCCCTTTTTCAGGACCCCGTCTTTCAAAGGTAATTCCTAAAAATATTTTTTTAAACTTCACAGATCGTCATTGTAAAAGGGTTTTAAACACTGGTTACCCATAGTTGTTCAATGAACCATAAACAATTAATGAACATGCACCTGTGGAACGGTCGTTAAGACACTAACAGGCAATTAAGGTCACAGTTATGAAAACACAGGACACTAAAGAAGCCTTTCTGCTGACTCTGAAAAACACCAAAAGAAAGATGCTCAGGGTCCCTGCTCATCTGCATGAACGTGCCTTAGGCATGCTGCAAGGAGGCATGAGGACTGCAAATGTGGCCAGGGCAATAAATTGCAATGTTCGTACTGTGAGACGCCCGAGACAGCGCTACTGGGGTCATCCTCGTAGTGGCAGACCACGTGTAACAACACCTGCACAGGATCGGTGCATCCGAACATCACACCTGCAGGACAGGTACAGGATAGTAACATGGAGGTGGAAGGTCCATCATGGATCTGGGGCGGTGTGTCACAGCATCATCGGACAGAGCTGGTTGTCATTGCAGGTCATTTCAATGCTGTGCATTACAGGGAAGACATCCTCCTCCCTCATGTGGTACCCTTCCTGCAGGCTCATCCTGACATGACCCTCCAGCATGACAACGCTGTGTGTTACAGGGAAGACATCCTCCTCCCTCATGTGGTACCCTTCCTGCAGGCTCATCCTGACATGACCCTCTAGCATGACAATGCCACCAGCCATACTGCTCGTTCTGTGTGTGATTTCCTGCAAGACAGGAATGTCAGTGTTCTGCCATGGCCAGCGAAGAGCCCGGATCTCAATCCCATTGAGCACATCTGGGACCTGTTGGATCGGAGGGTCAGGGCTAGGGCCACTCCCCCAGAAATGTCTGGGAACTTGCAGGTACCTTGGTGGAAGAGTGGGGTAACATCTCACAGCAAGAACTGGCAAATCTGGTGCAGTCCATGAGGAGGAGACTGCAGTACTTAATGCAGCTGGTGGCCACACCAGATACTGACTGTTACTTTTGACCCCCTCGTTTGTTCAAGAACACATTATTCAATTTCTGTTAGTCACATGTCTGTGGAACTTGTTCAGTTTATATGTCTCAGTTGTTGAATCTTGTTTATGTTCATACAAATATTTACACATGTTAATTTTGCTGAAAATAAACGCAGTTGACAGTGAGAGGACGTTTATTATTTTGTTGCTGTGTTTATATCTGCGTAGGAATACTGCATATTTCACATTCTTTGAACATTTGACAGTTGAGCTTATTTCCAAGACGTTATACTGACAGATTGGACCAAAGGGCTAAAATGTTGGACGGAAAAATAGATTAAAGGCTATAGAGTATAGAATATAGAATAGGAAGTTGGTGGGGGGACGACTCAGGGATTGAACCGTTGTCTCCAGGAGCATAGTGTTGGTCTGGGAGGGAGGGGGGGCGGGACGACGACTCAGGGATTGAACCGTTGTCTCCAGGAGCATAGTGTTGGTCTGGGAGGGAGGGGGGGGGCAGGGGACGACGACTCAGGGATTGAACCGTTGTCTCCAGGAGCATAGCGTTGGTCTGGGAGGGGGACGACTCAGGGATTGAACCGTTGTCTCCAGGAGCATAGCGTTGGTCTGGGAGGGGGACGACTCAGGGATCGAACAGTTGTCTCCAGGAGCATGGTGTTGGTCCGGGGGGACGACTCAGGGATCGAACCGTTGTCTCCAGGAACATAACGTTAGTCTGGGAGGGAGGGGGACGACGACTCAGGGACAGACCCGTTGTCTCCAGGAGCATAGTGTTGGTCTGGGGGGGGTGGAGACGACGACTCAGGGATCGAACCGTTGTCTCCAGGAGCATAGTGTTGGTCCGGGGGTGGGGGGGAGACAACTCAGGGATCGAACCGTTGTCTCCAGGAGCATAGTGTTGGTCCGGGGGGTCGGACGGACTCAGGGATCGAACCGTTGTCTCCAGGAGCATAGCGTTGGTCTGGGAGGGGGGACGACTCAGGGATCGAACCGTTGTCTCCAGGAGCATAGTGTTGGTCTGGGAGGGGGCGACTCAGGGATCGAACCGTTGTCTCCAGGAGCATAGTGTTGGTCTGGGAGGGGGACTCAGGGATCGAACCGTTGTCTCCAGGAGCATAGCGTTGGTCTGGGAGGGGGGACGACTCAGGGATCGAACCGTTGTCTCCAGGAGCATAGTGTTGGTCTGGGAGGGGGGGGGACTCAGGGATCGAACCGTTGTCTCCAGGAGCATAGCGTTGGTCTGGGAGGGGGGACGGCGACGACACGACTCAGGGATCGAACCGTTGTCTCCAGGAGCATAGCGTTGGTCTGGGGGGGGCGACGACGACGACGACTCAGGGATCGAACCGTTGTCTCCAGGAGCATAGCGTTGGTCTGGGAGGGGGACGACTCAGGGATCGAACCGTTGTCTCCAGGAGCATAGTGTTGGTCTGGGAGGGGGACTCAGGGATCGAACCGTTGTCTCCAGGAGCATAGCGTTGGTCTGGGAGGGGGGACTCAGGGATCGAACCGTTGTCTCCAGGAGCATAGTGTTGGTCTGGGAGGGGGGGACTCAGGGATCGAACCGTTGTCTCCAGGAGCATAGCGTTGGTCTGGGAGGGGGACGACGACGACTCAGGGATCGAACCGTTGTCTCCAGGAGCATAGCGTTGGTCTGGGGGGGGGGGACGACGACGACGACTCAGGGATCGAACCGTTGTCTCCAGGAGCATAGTGTTGGTCTGGGAGGGGGGGCACGACGACTCAGGGAGTGAACCATTGTCTCCAGGAACATTGTGTTGGTCTGGGAGGGAGGGGGGGGGGGGCATTACTACCACAAAACCAGCCCCCCTCCCGGGGACGGCCCGTCTAACTTTTACCTGGCCATCTGTTTGTAAGCCTCCTCTGCCACAGCGAAGATGTGAGGATCCATGTCTCCCATGTTCTGTCCACTGTAGGCGTGGATGACTGCATCTCCATAGATGTGAAGCTGCTTGTATGGGTTGACAGCCACCAGGATGATTCCTGAAAGGGAGTGAAGGAAACCATCAAGACACACAGCACAGTCAGAGTTATCCATCAGGACACACAGCACAGTCAGAGTTATCCATCAGGACACACAGCACAGTCAGAGTTATCCATCAGGACACACAGCACAGTCAGTTATCCATCAGGACACACAGCACAGTCAGAGTTATCCATCAGGACACACAGCACAGTCAGAGTTATCCAGGACAGCACAGTCAGGACACACAGCACAGTCAGAGTTATCCATCAGGACACACAGCACAGTCAGAGTTATCCATCAGGACACACAGCACAGTCAGAGTTATCCATCAGGACACACAGCACAGTCAGTTATCCATCAGGACACACAGCACAGTCAGAGTTATCCATCAGGACACACAGCACAGTCAGTTATCCATCAGGACACACAGCACAGTCAGATTTATCCTACTTTGCTTTCACATAGTAAGCTTCTAATATAGAATTTAAAAATAAATAAAAGAGATGTATTGCCCTGTGAATATTATTTCTCTCATCTCCTACATTCTATACAAACATAAAGCAACAACTCGTCACCCAGACATGAACTTTCACCTTCCATCCAGCCGATAAACGAACAGTAAAACAAAAAGCATCCCATTAAGACAGCCGAGGAAGAATTTCCTTTAGTACCGCAGTAGGTGTAGATGGAGTGTGAGTGTTTCTTTACCACAGTAGGTGTAGATGGACTTGGGAGTGTGAGTGTGTCTTTACCACAGTAGGTGTAGATGGAGTGTGAGTGTTTCTTTACCGCAGTAGGTATAGATGGACTTGGGAGTGTGAGTGTTTCTTTACCGCAGTAGGTGTAGATGGACTTGGGAGTGTGAGTGTTTCTTTACCGCAGTAGGTGTAGATGATCTTGGACTCCACGAAGCGCACTTTGAGGTTGTGTAGAACTGCTGGTTCGTGGAGGTAGCTGAGAGCTGTCAGGTCATTCTCCCCCACCAGGATATCAGGGTTGCGGAGGTGAGGGAGCTGAGGACTGGATGTGTCCAGGGAGTACAGCATCTCCTACAGGGGGAATAACAGTGTGATGTTGGGGATTCAAAGCCTCTTGTGGCCAGTTTCCAGGACACAGAGTATAGTAAATCTAGTCCTGGTCTACAAAGCATTCTCAATACAGAATCTCAACGTTAAAAGTATGCTGTATGATTTACATGTCCTAGTCCTGCCGTACATGTCCTAGTCCTGCCGTACATGTCCTAGTCCATGAGTGAAAGTAATGAACTAGAGATGAATGAAAGATGATCCCCATAAATACACTGTTTTACATTTCAGTCATTTAGCAGACGCCAGAGAGGAGAAATCAGGGTTTTAGTGCCTTACTCAAAAGGCACAGAGACAGATGTTTCCCCTAGTCATCTCAGAGATTCGAACCAGAAACCATTTGGTTACTAGCACAACACTCTTAACCACTAGGCTACCTGCTGCAAATGTATGCTGTCGTTCAAATGTATGCTGTTGTAACGGATGTGAAACAGCTAGCTTAGTTAGCGGTGGTGCGCGCTAAATAGCGTTTCAAATCGGTTACGTCACTTGCTCTGAGACCTTGAAGTAGTAGTTCCCTTTGCTCTGCAAGGGCCACGGCTTTTGCCGTGACCCCCTTCGAGGGGTGACTGTTGTTGATGTGTGCAGAGGGTCCCTGGTTTGCGCCCGGGTATGGGCGAGGGGACGGTCTAAAGTTATACTGTTACACTGTCATTCAAACTGAAATTGCCCATACAGTACAGTGCAGAGTATAGTGGTCTATAGTTATAAACAGGGCTCTCCAACAGGCCCATACAGTACAGAGTATTGTGGTCTATAGTTATAAACAGGGCTCTCCAACAGGCCCATACAGTGCAGAGTATTGTGGTCTATAGTTATAAACAGGGCTCTCCAACAGGCCCATACAGTACAGTACAGAGTATTGTGGTCTATAGTTATAAACAGGGCTCTCCAACAGGCCCATACAGTACAGTACAGAGTATTGTGGTCTATAGTTATAAACAGGGCTCTCCAACAGGCCCATCCATCGTCAAAACAATTCTGAAAGTACTTGCAATGTTCACGTGTTCCATCGCAAACTGTCATAAACAAATCTCACAAGTATCAGTCACCGCAGGCTCTATTACCCCACCCCTGGTTCCACAAAATGGCTTAAAAAGTCAAACCTAACACAATATCGGCCAGTCAATTTCCAGCAATATTGCCCATCTTGTGAGTCGACAACTACTTTTCACAAAACCTTCTCGATTAAAATTTTAAGTAGGTTAACCTGGCGGAAGTATATCAATTGTTATCTATTATTTGTCAACTTTGTCATGAAATGAGCCGCAGCAGCACCAGAAACCATCGCTAGACGGGCACATTATGCCTGGCATAAACTACACGATTTCGCCGTCCCTGACGAATTTTCATGATCAGGGTGAAATCCTATGAACTTGGGCTAAGATCAGTACGTCTGGACTCGCGTAGGTTGAGCGGGTTTTTATTTATTTATTTAACTAGGCAAGTCAGTTAAGAACACATTCTTATTTTCAATGACGGGTCAAGGACGTACTGTTGAAGACTGTTCGGTTCTCCAGACCAGGATGTCCTGATATCTTTCTGACTTTGGCGGTGCGCCTGGTAGTAAGACCTAGGACGCGACAGCCAATGAGCACTCCACATGTTAGACCCCCAAATCATGGCGAACAGGGAAGCAACAACACCACGCAGGTTGTCCCTAGTTACCACAACCACAAAGTCAACACTGACCATAATCATACAAATGCATCATATTTCGTTTGTTGGTACTAATTTAAAGTTAGGCTTAAATGTAGCAGTGTGGTTTGGTTAAAAATCAGATATTAATAAGATAATTTGAATTAGCTAGAAATAAATATGACAGATTGGTGGAGCTGTGGAGAAAACGCGGCATCCTTTTCAAAATGAAAAGTTTTTACGGCCAATTCCCTCTACAATATCAGTCCATATTGTGGGTCCATATTCTGCGCCGCAGTCTCTTTTTTTAAACGCTTCTACGCATAATAATGGACATACTAATAAATCATCTCACCGACAAAAACATGTTTGCTTGTCGGCATTTTCCCCCGATGACAACCGAAAAACCGCAGGGCAGAATCTGCTAGGGAACGTGAGCAGCCACGTCCTGGGGTTGTGGATGGACGGAATTAAACATTTGGTACAAGGAAATCTGGAAATTTGAGCGCATCCGAGTAGTTAATATCTTTGAAGTGTTGTGTTTGCTCAGCATTAGATGACACATGCCTCACTCTAGATGCGCAATTAAAGGGGAACTACACACACAAAATCCAAATGTGTTAGTTTTCTTCCAGACCAGTTCTTTGAACAATTTTAATTTTGAGAGTTAAAAACAAATCTGGAGCCAGGAGTTTTAAAATCACAGATTTTAGAGGAGATGTGGTATATGGCCAATATAGGAAGGCTAAGGGCTATTCTTAGACTCAAGTGCCTGGACACAGCCCTTAGCCGTGGTATATTGGCCATAGATCACAAACCCCCAAGGAGCCTTATTGCTATTAAACTGGTTACCAACGTCATTAGAGCTGTAAAACTAAATGTTTTGTCATACCTGTGGTATACGATCTGATATATCATGGCTTTCAGCCAATCAGAATTCAGGGCTCACACCACCCAGTTGATAATAATCATTGTTTTACCAGGTATATTGACAGAAAACACTCTCTTGTACACCAATAACTTTATTTTTATTACAGGATCTCATGCTAGAAAAGGTTGGAGACCCCCTGGTTCATAGTCTGTCTTCAGTACTTACAGTGCCATCCTCAAGCTGCAGTTGTAAAGTATCATCACCAGGTTTGAAGTCTCTCAGGATCTCTGCTGACTTCCAGACATGCTCTTCATCCGGTATCCACACTCTGTTGTACTGAATGAGCCAATTAATTATAGCCTACTTTCTCAAGATTGAGATGAGTGAATGGTAGATCAAAATTACAGTACAGATACGTTACTACTAATTACATAGACTTCAATAATAAAGTAACACCGCAATTTGATAATGGACTCTACACGGAAAGTTGGAAACTCATTTGCATAATCATTTCCCAAACTGTATTCAGGTGGACAGTGTGCACCATATGTTAGTCATATAACAAATTTGTCAACGTGTTCAACAGGTGTTAAAACAAAGCGATTGAGATTCCGTATTAAGATTGAATGAGTTTTTAAAAACCATGTATCACTTCCCTTTTCATTATTTTCTCACCTTCGTATAAAGTTCCGACAAAGCCATGGTAGTAAAGTTTTAACAATCCGTGAGTTTAGCCAACAACATCCATACCGTCAGTGGCGAGAAAGTCGACAACTTCCCCAGGCGTTTTGTCTTTACCTGTGCAGTGGACTTCGCCTTCCTCGTCCCGCCCATCAGTCTTGTGACAGCAGCTTGACATTAGGGGTGTGTTCATTTGAACAAAGACAACAATAGAAACAGGATACATACCTCAGCGGGTTTTTAGTTGTGCGGGTGATTCTATAGTGATTCTATTGGCATGCGCCTTGCGTTTACTCAAGGAATGGAACGGGACACAGTAGCAAACGTAGCCTATAGATTTCTCTCAGCCTTTTCCTAGCAGTTGGGTGACAGCAATCCACGTAGCATTATATGGAAGCGACACATATTGTTCATGTAAATAAATACATTTCTCAGTTCATTCTATGATCACCTATTCAAAACCCACTCAGATTTTTAATTAATTTTTTACATTTATTATTTCAAATACCTCTCACCATCTTTTATGTACTGCTGACCCACAATATAAAGCCTTTTAGGTGCATAGTAACAAATAAACGCTAACATCCTGGTCCCGACAAAAGCAAACAAACCACCATCTCGTGGAATTATTCACAAGACATTCTTACAGTCATAGAACAATATTAAAACGTTACGCGGGTGATTCTATTAAGTGATACCAATGGCGCCTTGCGTTTACTCAAGGAACGGAACGGGATACAGTAGCAAACGTAGCCTATAGATTTCTCTCAGCCTTTCCCCAGCAACATTAAAACTACTGTAAAGCATTTGAGGAGATATTCAGGTTTATACATTTAGGAAAACTAGATGGTCATTTAATCTCTATGGGAAGCAATGGGCACACAGAGGGTGTGAGTCAACAGCAAGACTCTTTGGTTGCGGTGTCCAGCACACAGTGTACAATAGGAGTGGTGCTCATGATATTCATATTTACTGTGATATATGGGAAGGCAACAAGCACTACATTACAAAGGTAGTAAGCACTAGCCACTACATTACATAGGTCGGCATCAGCCAACTAACGTTGGCTCCCAAATATACGGTACAAACCCTAGTGGAAATACATTTACTTTGGTTAATAAAATGCAGTAGTCCTGGCCCCTTCATCCCAGCTCTTAGTGCCATTGCCCTCATCCACCTACACTGAACACAAATATAAACGCATTATGTAAAATGTTGGTCCCATGTTTCATGAGCTGAAATAAAAGATCCCAGAA
>NC_088404.1:5645482-5682982 GCF_034236695.1 Oncorhynchus nerka
CTCCACAGTCTGGCAGCCCCCCACCCCCACCCAGTTAGCTCCACAGTCTGGCAGCCCCCCACCCCCACCCAGTTAGCTCCACAGTCTGGCAGCCCCCCACCCCCACCCAGTTAGCTCCAGTCTGGCAGCCCCCCCCAGTTAGCTCCACAGTCTGACAGCCCCCTCCACCCAGTTAGCTCCAGTCTGACAGCCCCCCACCCAGTTAGCTCCAGTCTGACAGCCCCCCACCCAGTTAGCTCCACAGTCTGACAGCCCCCCACCCAGTTAGCTCCAGTCTGACAGCCCCCCACCCAGTTAGCTCCACAGTCTCCACAGTCCCCCCCCCCCACCCAGTTAGCTCCACAGTCTGACAGCCCCCCACCCAGTTAGCTCCACAGTCTGGCAGCCCCCCACCCAGTTAGCTCCACAGTCTGGCAGCCCCCCACCCAGTTAGCTCCACAGTCTGACAGCCCCCCACCCCCACCCAGTTAGCTCCACAGTCTGACAGCCCCCCACCCAGTTAGCTCCACAGTCTGACAACCCCTCCACCCCACACAGTTAGCTCCACAGAGAAACCAATCAATCCCAATGTACGGTATTTATAAAAGGGCTTTTTACAGTTATCAAAAACCACAGTACAGAGGATAGACAGATTCATGTTTTCAAAACACATCTTGAAAGATTAGTGGAATCTGTGTGGGTAGCTGGACAGGTAGGATGACTGACAGTGAAGGTGAACAGGTGGTCACGTGTCAGGTGACAGAGGAATGTATGAGACTGAGGCAGGAATTCCTTTAACCATAAAGTGGTATATTTACTGGGTAGTCTGTGGTGGATTCATGGACGCACAGAACTTCTGGGTGAGATGGAGTTAAGGAAGAGAAAGCAGCGAGATCAGGCGATGGCAATTTCCTCCTTTTATGGAGTTGAGATCTGTCGGACATTTCCACCTGACCTAATTAAAGCGCCCCTGGCCCAGCTGAGTAAATGGCAATGAATTAAAGGAGTATTCCACCAACTCCATGGGCCTTTTCTACAGCCACCCCGGAAATTTGTTAAATTCCACACTCCTCAAAAAAGGCTCATTGCTCCCCGTCCTCTGTCATCTCAGGGAGAGGAATCAGTCGGGCAACTGGCCGGATATATGTCCGGTTCTTCACCTGGATCTCCACTGATCTAACACGACCATCGATCCCAGGCATGGTCTTAGTTATACGGCCCACCGGCCAGGAGGCTCGAGGCAGCTGAGGGTCCACCATCATTACTACTTGGCCAGTTTCCAGGCTGGCCATTTCTCTCCGCCATTTCCCTCTGTGCTGTAGACTTGGTAGGTAATCCCGAATGAATCGGGTCCAAAAATGGTCAGCTAAGATTTGGCTGTGTCGCCACCGGCGTCTGCCTACGAGGTTGGTATCAGCATACATGGCTTGAGGAAGTGACGCATCTCGGCGTCCCATCAAGAGCATATTCGGTGTAACCGGATCGGGTCAGCGATGTCTGCAGAGAGATATCCCAAGGGTTTAGAGTTCAGAATCCCTTCCACCTCTATCAGGACAGTCCTCAAGACAGTTTCAGTGACAGTTTGGTCCCCCAGGACGACTCGTAAGGCAGTTTTTTCAGATTTGATCTCTCGCTCCCATGTTCCTCCAAAATGAGGAGCGCCTGGAGGGTTAAATTTGAATGAGATTTGTTGGTCCATCAGCTGATCCTGGAGGCTGGGTTCCATGGCTTGGAAGGCTTCCTCCAACCTGGCTTCTCCTGCCTTGAAGTTCGTACCTCTGTCAGCCAGGATCTCGTAGGGTTTCCCCCGTCGGGAGATAAACCGCCGTAGGGCCATGAGGAAGGCTTCCGTATCCAAACTCTCCAGTAGGTCCAGGTGGACACATCTGGTTGTCAAACACTTGAATAGAATGCCCCAGCACTTTTCCACACGACGACCTAACTTGATCATCAAGGGGGCCAAAGCAATCTACTCCTGTTGACCAGAAGGGTGGTTTAAGGAAGCGCAAGCGAGAAGGGGGTAAATCTGCCATTTTGGGCACCGTAGCTCCGGCCCGCCATCTCTGACATTCTACGCAGGCGTATTGGTGCTTACGAATGGCTCCTCGTCCTCCAATTATCCAGTACTTCTGCCTCATCTCCCCATAGACCCTCTCTGGCCCTGGGTGGAGAAGCCGCTCATCATAACTCTTGATGAGGAGCCTGGTAAGAGGGTGTCTGGAGTCAAGGATAATTGGGTGGATAGCATCTGGGTCCAAAACCTCTGCTTGGCGCAGCCTCCTCCGACTCTGATCACTCCAAGGATTGGATCATATTCTGGGGCAAGAGAGAGAAGACGGCTGCCCTTAGCCACTTCCCTACCGGCTTTCAGAGCTTTCAACTCCTCAGGGAAGCTAACTGCTTGTGCTTGCTGGAGGAGTAGTGTCTCTGCCGCGAGGGATGTAGGTATAGAAGCCACCCCATCTGAGGTCTGGTTTGTGGCTGTGATCAGATCCGGCAGTGTGTGGGATTGTGTTAGGTCAGGGAGAGCCGTTGTTGGTTCCGTAGAAATGCTGTAGCATTGGGCGGACTTCCTTAACTCATGAGCTTCAGTTGGTTGCGGAGGGGCCGCACGCCTGGGGGCTGTCGGCCACTCTTTCTCTGGTTGGGACAAGAATAGTGGTCCCAAGCTCCAGCGATGGGGTTTAGCCAATTCCTTAAGGGTTTTACCTCTAGTAATGTCATCAGCAGGATTGTTTATGCTATCAACATACCTCCAGTCCTGGATTTCTGTTAGTTCTTGGATTTCCGCAATGCGAGTTCCGACAAACAGCTTATACCTGCAGGACTCCGACTTGAGCCAGGTCAATACAGTGGTCGAATCACTCCAGTAGATGACCCGTTGGATTGGCAAGGTGAGCTCGGCTCGCAAGGTAGAGGCCAACTGGGCTCCGGAAAGGGCAGCACTGAGTTCCAGCCTAGGCATTGACAACTGCTTCTTGGGTGCGACCCTGGACCTGGCCATGACAAAGGAGACATGGGTGTGGCCTGCCTTATCCTCCACTCTAAGATAGGAAACCGCCCCATAGGCTCGCTCCCGAGCGTCACAGAACACATGCAGTTCCAGGCATGATCCCAGTTGGTCAGCACAGGATGGTACATAACATCTTGGCATTTGGACATCAGAGAGCTCCGTTAACTCAGTTTCCCAACAGATCCATCGTTCCACTAGGTCAGCCGGGTGGATTGGTTCATCCCAGTCCCTCTTGGTCTGCCACAGGTCCTGGACTAAGACTTTGGCCCGTGTTGTGTATGGCAGGATATACCCAAGGGGATCGTATTGACTGGCCAGGGTCCGATAGATGGTGCGCAGAGTGGGGGTTTCGGTACTCGGGGATGAGCGGTGCTTATACCCCAGGGTATCCGGTATGCAGCTCCACCTCAGTCCTAGAGTGGGCTCTTCTGGGTTAGCCCCAGACTGCGTTAGCCATAGTTCACTGCTACTGGACCTAGCTTGTGGCGGGAGGTGCTGGATAACCTCCGCTCTGTTACTAGCCCACTGTCGGACCTCAAATCCCCCTTTGGACAGGAGATTCCGCACTTTATCAAGGAGTGATTTCGCTTCAGCCGTGGATGGGGTGCTCTGTAAGCAGTTATCCACATAGAATGCATTTTCCACTGAATCCAATACTTCTGGGTCACTGTCTGGATGCTCCCGTGCGTGTCTCTGCAGAGCGTATATGGCACAGCAAGGACTGCAGGTGGTGCCAAATGGGAGTACCTGCCATTCATAGATTGTGGGCTCTGCATCTCGTTCCATATCTCGCCATATGAACCGGAGCAGTGTGGTGTCGGAAGGCAGTAAACGAATCTGATGAAACATGGCTTTGATGTCTCCACTGATGGCTGTAGAGTGCTGCCGGAACCGGAGAAGGACACCGAGCAAGGAAGGACCTAAGGTTGGTCCGGGGAGTAGACAGTCATTCAGGCTTTGACCAGCTGCTTGGAATGAACAGTTGAAGACAAGTCTATACTTCCCACCATGTTGCTGGATAACATGGTGAGGGAGATACCAGGATTCACCGAGTGCGTTTCCCTCTTCATGAGCTGTCACTTCAGTGACGTAGCCTGCCTTCACAAGGTTACGAATCTCTCGGTTATGAACTTCTGCAAGCTCAGGATTCTTCACCAGGCGTCGCTCCGTTCCACGCAGTAGTGGGAGTACAGCCCGTGTCGTGGTTGCCAGAGGAGGATGGTTGGGCACCCGTAGCAGTGGGGTTGCATACCTGCGAACGCCATCCATTTCAGTGGTGGTGGTGCTCTTCTCCAGGAGGTCTAATGCATAGGAGTCATTTTTCGAGCGAGTGACCTCCTGTAGCTTCCGGTTGGAGAAGGTGTCCATCTTCCAGAGCATCTCAACATTCCGAAGGAGGTCAGTGGCTGCATCGGGATCGCTTCTGGTGAAGAGGACTTGCTGTGACTGTACAGCTTGGGTGGAGAGAAGTAGATGGGATGGACCTTGCACAGCCCAACCCAAGGATGTATGGACAGCAATGGGTCCTCCTTCTGGTCCAGCTCGTATAGGCTCAGTCGGGGTGACGAGATGTGGGTGGTCTGACCCAATCAGGATAAGTGGTGCTACTCTGGCCAGGTTAGGAAGAGGCAATCCTCGTAGATGAGGATATTGTTTCTGTAGAACACTTACCGGGCAGGAGTGCTCTGCGAGATTCAAGCCATCTGCCGTGAAGGCATTGGTGATGTTATAGGCCACGTCCCTGTTTCCTGAAGGTGAAATGCTAAAGGTTACAGCAGAGCCTTTCATTTGGATAACATCATGTCGCACCGTTCTGAGATTAAGGGTCTCGGGGGTCCCTTCCAGGTTAAGCTGACGGGTGGCCGCTGTGAGAATGATTGTTCTTTCTGACCCATCATCTAGAACGGCGAATGTATCAATGCTTCTCCCTTCACTTTGCAGAGTGACCTTGACCACCTTCAACATGACCCTTGGAGACCGGTTCTGCTGGTCGAGATACAGCTCCTTTGCAGCTCCTACCATGAGCATACTCTGCTCCTTCTCTTCTTCCTTCCAGTGGAGACAATTCTTCCCTCTCCGCCTCCATTTCCTTTTCACCTGTCTTTGGTTCAGTCATCATCCGGCTCGAAGGACCATTGAAAGATTAGTGGAATCTGTGTGGGTAGCTGGACAGGTAGGATGACTGACAGTGAAGGTGAACAGGTGGTCACGTGTCAGGTGACAGAGGAATGTATGAGACTGAGGCAGGAATTCCTTTAACCATAAAGTGGTATATTTACTGGGTAGTCTGTGGTGGATTCATGGACGCACAGAACTTCTGGGTGAGATGGAGTTAAGGAAGAGAAAGCAGCGAGATCAGGCGATGGCAATTTCCTCCTTTTATGGAGTTGAGATCTGTCGGACATTTCCACCTGACCTAATTAAAGCGCCCCTGGCCCAGCTGAGTAAATGGCAATGAATTAAAGGAGTATTCCACCAACTCCATGGGCCTTTTCTACACATCTGTCTCAATCATATCAGAACAAACAGTCAGTCCTCTAACAAGTAAATCTTATTTTTAATTTTTAAACAGTGTACAATGAGTATTTTCCCAGGTATCATTCTTGGGGTCTATTTTAATTTTTTTTATTTTACTAAGCAAGTCAGTTAAGAACAAATTCTTATTTTCAATGACGGCCTAGGAACAGTGGGTTAACTGCCTGTTCAGGGGCAGAACGACAGATTTGTACCTTGTCAGCTCGGGGATTCGAACTTGCAACCTTTCGGTTACTAGTTCAACACTCTAACCACTGGGCTAACTATACCCTTTTAGCTTCTATAGAAATATTTCTGGGTGAAAACATGTAAAAAGGACTGTACCTGATCTGCAGTCCTTTACTCCAGGAGCACATGTCCTTCCTCAGCAGCAGGTTGTTGAGAGTGACAGAACAGATGATGTAGAACTGCTGCCTCACCCCCTGGGAGATAACATATAACATATCTACTAGAACTGCTGCCTCACCCGATGGGAGATAACAGATAACATATCTACTAGAACTGCTGCCTCACCCCCTGGGAGATAACATATCAACTAGAACTGCTGCCTCCCCCCCTGGGAGATAACATATCAACTAGAACTGCTGCCTCACCCCCTGGGAGATAACATATCAACTAGAACTGTTGCCTCCCCCCCTGGGAGATAACATATCAACTAGAACTGCTGCCTCCCCCCCTGGGAGATAACATATCAACTAGAACTGCTGCCTCACCCCCTGGGAGATAACATATCAACTAGAACTGCTGCCTCACCCCCCGGGAGATAACATATAGCATACAGCATATCAACTAGAACTGATGCCTCCTCCCCTGGGAGATAACATATCAACTAGAACTGCTGCCTCCCCTGGAAGATAACATATAGCATACAGCATATCAACTAGAACTGCTGCCTCCCCCTGGGAGATAACATATCAACTAGAACTGCTGCCTCACCCCCTGGGAGATAACATATAGCATACAGCATATCAACTAGAACTGCTGCCTCACCCCTGGGAGATAACATATCAACTAGAACTGCTGCCTCCCCCCCTGGGAGATAACATATCAACTAGAACTGCTGCCTCGCCCCCTGGGAGATAACATATAGCATACCAACTAGAACTGCTGCCTCCCCCTGGGAGATAACATATCAACTAGAACTGCTGCCTCCCCCCCTGGGAGATAACATATCAACTAGAACTGCTGCCTCGCCCCCTGGGAGATAACATATAGCATACAGCATATCAACTAGAACTGCTGCCTCACCCCCTGGGAGATAACATATCAAATAGAACTGCTGCCTCACCCACTGGGAGATAACATATCAATTAGAACTGCTGCCTCACCCCCTGGGAGATAACATATAGCATACAGCATATCAACTAGAACTGCTGCCTCCCCCTGGGAGATAACATATCAACTAGAACTGCTGCCTCACCCCCTGGGAGATAACATATCAACTAGAACTGCTGCCTCACCCCCTGGGAGATAACATATAGCATACAGCATATCAACTAGAACTGCTGCCTCACCCCCTGGGAGATAACATATCAACTAGAACTGCTGCCTCCCCCCCTGGAAGATAACATATCAACTAGAACTGCTGCTTCACCCCCTGGGAGATAACATATCAACTAGAACTGCTGCCTCCCCCCCTGGGAGATAACATATCAACTAGAACTGCTGCCCCCCCCTGGGAGATAACATATCAACTAGAACTCCGGCCTCCCCTGGGAGATAACATATAGCATATCAACTAGAACTGCTGCCTCACCCCCTGGGAGATAACATATCAACTAGAACTCCGGCCTCCCCCTGGGAGATAACATATAGCATACAGCATATCAACTAGAACTGCTGCCTCCCCCCTGGGAGATAACATATCAACTAGAACTGCTGCCTCACCCCCTGGGAGATAACATATCAACTAGAACTGCTGCCTCCCCCCCTGGCAGATAACATATCTACTAGAACTGCTGCCTCCCCCCCTGGGAGATAACATATAGCATACAGCATATCAACTAGAACTGCTGCCTCCCCCCCTGGGAGATAACATATCAACTAGAACTGCTGCCTCCCCCCCTGGGAGATAACATATCAACTAGAACTGCTGCCTCCCCCCTGGGAGATAACATATCAACTAGAACTTCTGCCTCCCCCCTGGGAGATAACATATAAACTAGAAAGAACAGAGGTTCAACAATCCATGCCTATGGAACACCACATCTAGATTTGTCTCAAGAGTTTACTCCTCAACACACCTGTTTGATGAGCTCGGGGTCGACGTCATGCTGAATCAGGGTAGCGTGGAAGAGACTGAGTTGCTGTAGGATGCTGTCCACCGTGTAAACAGCCTCTCCGGGGCAACTGGACGTCCTCTTCCGTAGGCCCGTGGGTTTAGACCCTAGAACTCCCTGGAAGTTCTCATGCTCCAGCATACCCGGAACTGGGATATTGTTGGACAATAAAATGTCACTTGTTGGTTAAGTTGTTTGGTTGTCGTTTCTCATTTGGACTGTGTGAGTAGTGCTACTCTTCCCTGCATGGTTATTTCAGAAGTGTCACTACTGTACTTGTTTATCCTTAACCCTCACTAGCATTGCTCATTCTCACTAGCATTGCTCATTCTCACTAGCATTGCTCACCCTCACTAGCATTGCTCATTCCCACTAGCATTGCTCATTCTCACTAGCATTCCTCACCCTCACTAGCATTGCTCATTCCCACTAGCATTGCTCATTCCCACTAGCATTGCTCATTCTCACTAGCATTCCTCACCCTCACTAGCATTGCTCATTCTCACTAGCATTGCTCATTCCCACTAGCATTGCTCATTCTCACTAGCATTGCTCATTCTCACTAGCATTGCTCATTCTCACTAGCATTGCTCATTCTCACTAGCATTGCTCACCCTCACTAGCATTGCTCATTCTCACTAGCATTGCTCATTCTCACTAGTATTGCTCACCCTCACTAGCATTGCTCATTCTCACTAGCATTGCTCACCCTCACTAGCATTGCTCATTTGAAGGTTTTACTTGCATATTATCATGATCATCATACTCCGATCATATTATGTGTTTAATAATTTGCTTTACTTTAGTTGAATAGACTGAATGTAAGTGGCTCTGCATAAGAGCGTCAGCTAAATGTCTCCTCACCTATCATGGGCTGCAGGGCCTCCTCCATGCATCTGACCAGCTGCTGGTAGTTCTGAATGGCCAGATCGCTGAGGACCTGACGGTACTCCGACAGGTCAAAGTTACACAAGCAGTGCTCATTCTGACGCGGGGTGTTGTTCTTTATAAACGCCTACAGGAGATGGTTAGAAACAGGAGGTCAAACCGCAGCTACAGACAAGGTCGTAAAACAGTCAACACAAGGGGTTTGTGTGTCCCATCCTAATCTCAGAACCTAGCACTACTCTCTCGTGTGTGTGTGTGTGTGTGTGTCCCATCCTAATCTCAGAACCTAGCACTACTCTCTCTCTGTGTGTGTGTGTCCCATCCTAATCTCAGAACCTAGCACTACTCTCTCTCTGTGTGTGTGTGTGTGTGTGTGTGTGTGTGTGTGTGTGTGTCCCATCCTAATCTCAGAACCTAGCACTACTCTCTCTGTGTGTGTGTGTGTGTGTCCCATCCTAATCTCAGAACCTAGCACTACTCTCTCTCTGTGTGTGTGTGTGTGTGTCCCATCCTAATCTCAGAACCTAGCACTACTCTCTCTGTGTGTGTGTGTGTGTCCCATCCTAATCTCAGAACCTAGCACTACTCTCTCTCTGTGTGTGTGTGTGTGTGTGTCCCATCCTAATCTCAGAACCTAGCACTACTCTCTCTGTGTGTGTGTGTGTGTGTCCCATCCTAATCTCAGAACCTAGCACTACTCTCTCTGTGTGTGTGTGTGTGTGTGTGTGTGTCCCATCCTAATCTCAGAACCTAGCACTACTCTCTCTGTGTGTGTGTGTGTGTCCCATCCTAATCTCAGAACCTAGCACTACTCTCTCTCTGTGTGTGTGTGTGTGTGTGTGTGTGTCCCATCCTAATCTCAGAACCTAGCACTACTCTCTCTCTGTGTGTGTGTGTGTGTGTGTGTGTGTGTGTGTGTGTGTGTGTGTGTGTGTGTGTGTGTGTCCCATCCTAATCTCAGAACCTAGCACTACTCTCTCTGTGTGTGTGTGTGTGTGTGTGTGTGTGTGTCCCATCCTAATCTCAGAACCTAGCACTACTCTCTCTCTGTGTGTGTGTGTGTGTGTCCCATCCTAATCTCAGAACCTAGCACTACTCTCTCTCTGTGTGTGTGTGTGTGTGTCCCATCCTAATCTCAGAACCTAGCACTACTCTCTCTCTGTGTGTGTGTGTGTGTGTGTGTGTGTCCCATCCTAATCTCAGAACCTAGCACTACTCTCTCTCTGTGTGTGTGTGTGTGTGTGTGTGTGTGTGTCCCATCCTAATCTCAGAACCTAGCACTACTCTCTCTCTGTGTGTGTGTGTGTGTGTGTGTGTCCCATCCTAATCTCAGAACCTAGCACTACTCTCTCTCTGTGTGTGTGTGTGTCCCATCCTAATCTCAGAACCTAGCACTACTCTCTCTCTGTGTGTGTGTCCCATCCTAATCTCAGAACCTAGCACTACTCTCTCTCTGTGTGTGTGTGTGTGTGTGTCCCATCCTAATCTCAGAACCTAGCACTACTCTCTCTCTGTGTGTGTGTGTGTGTCCCATCCTAATCTCAGAACCTAGCACTACTCTCTCTGTGTGTGTGTGTGTGTGTGTCCCATCCTAATCTCAGAACCTAGCACTACTCTCTCTCTGTGTGTGTGTGTGTGTGTCCCATCCTAATCTCAGAACCTAGCACTACTCTCTCTCTGTGTGTGTGTGTGTGTGTGTCCCATCCTAATCTCAGAACCTAGCACTACTCTCTCTCTGTGTGTGTGTGTGTCCCATCCTAATCTCAGAACCTAGCACTACTCTCTCTCTGTGTGTGTGTGTGTGTGTGTGTCCCATCCTAATCTCAGAACCTAGCACTACTCTCTCTGTGTGTGTGTGTCCCATCCTAATCTCAGAACCTAGCACTACTCTCTCTCTGTGTGTGTGTGTCCCATCCTAATCTCAGAACCTAGCACTACTCTCTCTCTGTGTGTGTGTGTGTGTGTGTCCCATCCTAATCTCAGAACCTAGCACTACTCTCTCTCTGTGTGTGTGTGTGTCCCATCCTAATCTCAGAACCTAGCACTACTCTCTCTCTGTGTGTGTGTGTGTGTGTGTGTGTGTCCCATCCTAATCTCAGAACCTAGCACTACTCTCTCTCTGTGTGTGTGTGTGTCCCATCCTAATCTCAGAACCTAGCACTACTCTCTCTCTCTGTGTGTGTGTGTCCCATCCTAATCTCAGAACCTAGCACTACTCTCTCTCTGTGTGTGTGTGTGTGTGTCCCATCCTAATCTCAGAACCTAGCACTACTCTCTCTCTGTGTGTGTGTGTCCCATCCTAATCTCAGAACCTAGCACTACTCTCTCTCTGTGTGTGTGTGTGTGTGTGTGTGTCCCATCCTAATCTCAGAACCTAGCACTACTCTCTCTCTGTGTGTGTGTGTGTGTGTGTGTCCCATCCTAATCTCAGAACCTAGCACTACTCTCTCTCTGTGTGTGTGTGTCCCATCCTAATCTCAGAACCTAGCACTACTCTCTCTGTGTGTGTGTGTGTGTGTGTGTCCCATCCTAATCTCAGAACCTAGCACTACTCTCTCTCTGTGTGTGTGTGTGTGTGTGTGTGTGTGTGTGTGTGTGTGTGTGTGTGTGTGTGTGTGTGTGTGTGTAGAAGATGGGCATCTGTGAAATTCATTCCACAACTTGAAGTGTCTCCATTTTGTGCTACGGAGTAGTTAGGACGCATCAGGAGGTAGAGGGTGTGGGGTTGGAGTCAACTCAGGAGGAAGCTGTACTTGCTAAGCAAACGGTGTGTGCTTGGTAACTGTGTTGCTAAGCAAACGGTGTGTGCTTGGTAACTGTGTTGCCAAGCAAACGGTGTGTGCTTGGTAACTGTGTTGCTAAGCAAACTGTGTGTGCTTGGTAACTGTGTTGCTAAGCTAACGGTGTGTGCTTGGTAACTGTGTTGCTAAGCAAACAGTGTGTGCTTGGTAACTGTGTTGCTAAGCAAACAGTGTGTGCTTGGTAACTGTGTTGCTAAGCAAACAGTGTGTGTTTGGTACCTGTGTTGCTAAGCAAACGGTGTGTGCTTGGTAACTGTGTTGCTAAGCAAACGGTGTGTGCTTGGTAACTGTGGATTAAGCAGTTAAAAAAATCAGTCGAGCGATAACTGTCATGAGATGATTCCTCTCCAGCCTACCTCCTCTCCACTGTACTGCTTCAGGCAGTGTAGGAACCGGCAGGTGTTGGCCAGCCAGAAAGACACAGTCTCAAAGTCATCTCCTCGCCTCTGGTGGGGGGGGGAAAACAACAACAACAAAAAGCAGGATGCAACAGTAACTCTTGGGGCGGGACTTTACAATGGGTCAACTGAACTTGCCTTGGCATCCTCAGTATGTGATGTCATGTTCAGGCTCACATTTAATGAGAAGTTTTCTTGTCACATAGACTGGACAGGTGCAGTGTAATGTGTTGTTTTACAGGGTCAGTCATAGCAGTACAGTGCCCCTGTAGCAAATTAGGGTTAAGTGCTTTGCTCAAGGGCACATGGACAGATTTTCACCTTGACGGCTCGAGTATTCGAACCAGGGACCTTTCGGTTACTGATCGAACTCTCTAACCGCTAGGCTACCTGCCGCCCTCATAATTCATCACATTGAAATCCATAAGCATACAATAGCATAGGCCTATCAAAAATCAAAATCTACCTTGGACTCCCTTGATGCTAACGCTGTACCTCGGGGACTCGCTTGATGCTAACGCTGTACCTCGGGGACTCCCATGATGCTAACGCTGTACCTCATGGACTCCCTTGATGCTAACGCTGTACCTCATGGACTCCCTTGATGCTAACGCTGTACCTCATGGACTCCCTTGATGCTAACACTTTACCTCGGGGACTCCCTTGATGCTAACGCTGTACCTCGGGGACTCCCATGATGCTAACGCTGTACCTCATGGACTCCCTTGATGCTAACGCTGTACCTCGGGGACTCCCATGATGCTAACGCTGTACCTCATGGACTCCCTTGATGCTAACACTTTACCTCGGGGACTCCCTTGATGCTAACGCTGTACCTCGGGGACTCCCTTGATGCTAACGCTGTACCTCGGGGACTCCCTTGATGCTAACGCTGTACCTCGGGGACTCCCATGATGCTAATGCTGTACCTCATGGACTCCCTTGATGCTAACGCTGTACCTCGGGGACTCGCTTGATGCTAACGCTGTACCTCGGGGACTCCCATGATGCTAACGCTGTACCTCATGGACTCCCTTGATGCTAACGCTGTACCTCATGGACTCCCTTGATGCTAACGCTGTACCTCATGGACTCCCTTGATGCTAACACTTTACCTCGGGGACTCCCTTGATGCTAACGCTGTACCTCGGGGACTCCCTTGATGCTAACGCTGTACCTCGGGGACTCCCTTGATGCTAACGCTGTACCTCATGGACTCCCTTGATGCTAACGCTGTACCTCATGGACTCCCTTGATGCTAACACTTTACCTCGGGGACTCCCTTGATGCTAACGCTGTACCTCGGGGACTCCCTTGATGCTAACGCTGTACCTCGGGGACTCCCTTGATGCTAACGCTGTACCTCATGGACTCCCATGATGCTAACGCTGTACCTCGGGGACTCCCTTGATGCTAACGCTGTACCTCATGGACTCCCATGATGCTAACGCTGTACCTCGGGGACTCCCTTGATGCTAACGCTGTACCTCGGGGACTCCCTTGTTGCTAACGCTGTACCTCGGGGACTCCCTTGATGCTAACGCTGTACCTCGGGGACTCCCTTGATGCTAACGCTGTACCTCGGAGACTCCCTTGTTGCTAACGCTGTACCTCGGGGACTCCCTTGTTGCTAACGCTGTACCTCGGGGACTCCCTTGATGCTAACGCTGTACCTCGGGGACTCCCATGATGCTAACGCTGTACCTCGGGGACTCCCATGATGCTAACGCTGTACCTCGGGGACTCCCTTGATGCTAACGCTGTGCCTCGGGGACTCCCTTGATGCTAACGCTGTACCTCGAGGACTCCCTTGATGCTAACGCTGTACCTCGAGGACTCCCTTGATGCTAACGCTGTACCTCGGGGACTCCCTTGATGCTAACGCTGTACCTTGATGACTCCCTTGATGCTGTTGATGGTAGAGTTGAGCAGGACGCTGACTCTCTGGTCATCATTAGAGTAGTCAGCATGTCTCAGACACATGAACAGGATGTAGGCCGGCAGACCAGGGAGGAAGTTAACCGCCACACCGCGAGGTTTCAGCTCTAAGGGTCAACACAGTCATCACAACACAGAGAGACTTACAGGAGCAATTATGGTTAAGTGCCTTGCTCAAGGGCACATTGACATATTTTTCACAGAGGTGGCTCAATGCTCTTAACCGCTAGGCTACCTGCCGCCTTAACACAGCACAGTTAGCACAGCACAGCTAGCACAGCACAGCTAGCACAGCACAGCTAGCACAGCACAGCACAGCACAGTACAGTACAGTTAGCACAGCACAGCACAGCACAGCTAGCACAGCACAGTTAGCACAGCACAGCACAGCTAGCACAGCACAGCACAGCTAGCACAGCACAGTACAGTTAGCACAGCACAGCACAGTTAGCACAGCACAGCTAGCACAGCACAGCACAGCTAGCACAGCACAGTACAGTTAGCACAGCACAGCACAGCTAGCACAGCACAGTTAGCACAGCACAGCTAGCACAGCACAGCTAGCACAGTACAGTAAGCACAGCACAGTTACCACAGCACAGCTAGCACAGCACAGTTAGCACAGCACAGCTAGCACAGCACAGTTAGCACAGCACAGCTAGCACAGCACAGCTAGCACAGTACAGTAAGCACAGCACAGTTACCACAGCACAGCTAGCACAGCACAGTTAGCACAGCACAGCTAGCACAGCACAGTTAGCACAGCACAGCTAGCACAGCACAGCACAGCTAGCACAGCACAGCTAGCACAGCACAGTTACCACAGCACAGCTAGCACAGCACAGTTAGCACAGCACAGCTAGCACAGCACAGTTAGCACAGCACAGTTACCACAGCACAGCTAGCACAGCACAGTTAGCACAGCACAGCTAGCACAGCACAGTTACCACAGCACAGCTAGCACAGCACAGTTAGCACAGCACAGCTAGCACAGCACAGCACAGTTAGCACAGCACAGCACAGTTAGCACAGCACAGCACAGTTAGCACAGCACAGTACAGCACAGTAGAGTTAGCAACCACACCTCAAGGCTTCAGCTCTGACAAAGATAGGTATATCAATCGATTTATGCCTTTTACTTGTTACAAACATTTACTTTTTCCACTATCGGAAACACAGCTCAATAGGGAAATATGTAAAATAAGTATTTGCTGCAGAATAACATGCAGAACCTACCCACAACCAGACTCTTCAGTAGTTTGCTCTCATCCCCCCTCCGGTACTCCAGCATGCCTTGGAAGTCCCTCTCCTTCCGGGTGATACCAACAGGAGAGCGAGGCTCTGGACCTGGAGCCACCCTCTCCATCTGACCGCCAGCTAATGAGACCAACGACCAGATAGATAGATAAGATAGATAAGATAGATTAGAGAGATTAGAGAGATTAGAGAGATTAGATAGATAGATAGATAGATAGATAGATAGATAGATAGATAGATAGATAGATAGGAGTGTACGTACTGGTTATGTCCGATACGGTTTGAAAAACCATCATGACTTTTATATTGTAGAAATAAAATCAGTATCTATTATACGTGATAATCAACTAATAGACACTTAAAATGAGATTTTAGGACCTCTATTATTGATAGTTTATATTAATGCATTATAAACTGTGTGTATACCTTCGTATTCCTCTACCCTCTTCACGTAGACTTTGAGCTGTTTTTTAAGTTTGCGAATCATCTTGTCCTGTTTCTCTTGCTGCTCCATCAGGTCCTGTAAGATAGGAGTAGAATACTGAATAGACCCTCATTATACACGTCAGAGAGTCCTACGGAACCTAAACGTTCCACAACGTCGTACCCTGCTGAACGCAGCCCCTGGTCTGGTACCTACCAGGTTGTCGCTGGTAAGGCGTGTGATCTCGTGGTGCAGGCTGGCCTCGATGCGAGCCTCCTGGGGGAGGAGGAGGCTCTGGGAGAGGAACTGTTGCTGCTGCCTGTTCTCCTCTCTCACTCTGAGCACCTCCTCTCTCAGCTCCTCCACCTCCTCCTCATGCCTCCTGTCTTGCACCTGCAGCTGAGACACCAACAGGCTGGGAGGAGGGAGAGAAGCATTATAGGGAGAGAGAAATATAATAGAGAGAGAGAGAGAGAGAGACAGAGACAGAGAGAGAGAGAGAGAGAGAGAGAGAGATAGACATAGACATAGAGAGAGAGAGAGAGAGAGAGAGATAGACATAGAGAGAGAGAGAGAGAGAGAGAGATAGACATAGAGAGAGAGAGAGACAGAGAGAGAGACAGAGACAGAGACAGAGAGAGAGACAGAGACAGAGACAGAGACAGAGACAGAGACAGAGAGAGAGAGAGAGAGAGAGAGAGAGAGAGAGAGACAGAGAGAGAGAGAGAGAGAGAGAGAGAGAGAGAGAGACAGAGAGAGAGACAGAGAGAGAGACAGAGAGAGAGAGAGAGAGACAGAGAGAGAGACAGAGAGAGAGACAGAGAGAGAGAGACAGAGAGAGAGACAGAGAGAGAGAGACAGAGAGAGAGAGAGAGAGAGAGAGACAGAGAGAGACAGAGAGAGACAGAGAGAGAGACAGAGAGAGAGAGAGAGAGAGAGACAGAGAGAGAGACGAGAGAGACAGAGAGAGAGAGAGACAGAGAGAGACAGAGAGAGAAACAGAGACAGAGACAGAGAGAGAGACAGAGAGAGAGACAGAGAGAGAGACAGAGAGAGACAGAGAGACAGAGAGAGACAGAGAGAGAGAGAGAGAGAGAGAGAGAGAGAGAGAGAGAGAGAGAGAGAGAGAGAGAGACAGAGAGAGAGAGAGAGAGAGAGACAGAGAGAGAGAGAGAGAGAGAGAGAGAGAGAGAGAGAGAGAGAGAGAGAGAGAGAGAGAGACAGAGAGAGAGAGAGAGACAGAGAGAGAGAGAGAGAGAGAGAGAGAGAGAGAGAGAGACAGAGACAGAGAGAGAGAGAGAGAGACAGAGACAGAGAGAGAGAGAGAGAGAGAGAGAGAGAGAGAGAGAGACAAGAGACATATTCATCATCAGAATTTTTCCCCTCATCTAGTTCCTTTGTAATTGCCTTGAAAACCTTGAACACATTCCTCTTGCTATCCCTCAGCTCACCTGTTGGTCTCCTTCAACCCGTCATAAGCCAGCCACAGCTCTCCATCCTCGTTCATCTTGTGGTAATCAGGAGTGGATCTGACGCAAACAGGGGAAAAAAGTAAAACCAAGTCAACTAACTTAAAACAAGCTAAACCAAGATGTCAGCGGCCAATCAATGTAAAAGGATCCAGAATGGGGTGGGGTGAGTCGGAAGTGTTTACCCATCAGCCTCTTTGGTTTCACCAATCATCTTATGCATCTCTCCATACGCTTCCTACCAAGAGGAAAGGGGAGTCAAGTAAGTGTAGAGAACAACACATTCAAAATAGTACACGAGTATTTGTAAATCAGAATGTTGAGTTCATTTTTCAGTCGGACAGAATCACTGATCTACAATTCACCTCCCGAATAACTACTCATTACGTCAAGATGAGGGATTCTGCTCGGCAGTCGCCGAACCCTATTCCCTATATAGTGCACTACTTTAGACCAGAGCCCTATAGAACCCTATTCCCTATATAGTGCACTACTTTAGACCAGAGCCCTATAGAACCCTATTCCCTATATATAGTGCACTACTTTAGACCAGGGCCCTATAGAACCCTATTCCCTATATAGTGCACTACTTTAGACCAGGGCCCTATAGAACCCTATATATAGTGCACTACTTTAGACCAGAGCCCTATAGAACCCTATTCCCTATATATAGTGCACTACTTTAGACCAGAGCCCTATAGAACCCTATTCCCTATATAGTGCACTACTTTAGACCAGAGCCCTATAGAACCCTATTCCCTATATAGTGCACTACTTTAGACCAGAGCCATATAGAACCCTATTCCCTATATATAGTGCACTACTTTAGACCAGAGCCCTATAGAACCCTATTCCCTATATAGTGCACTACTTTAGACCAGAGCCCTATATAACCCTATTCCCTATATATAGTGCACTACTTTAGACCAGAGCCCTATTGAACCCTATTCCCTATATATAGTGCACTACTTTAGACCAGGGCCCTATAGAACCCTATTCCCTATATAGTGCACTACTTTAGACCAGGGCCCTATAGAACCCTATATATAGTGCACTACTTTAGACCAGAGCCCTACAGAACCCTATTCCCTATATAGTGCACTACTTTAGACCAGAGCCTTATAGAACCCTATTCCCTATATAGTGCACTACTTTAGACCAGAGCCCTATAGAACCCTATTCCCTATATAGTGCACTACTTTAGACCAGAGCCCCATAGAACCCTATTCCCTATATAGTGCACTACTTTAGACCAGAGCCCTATAGAACCATATTCCCTATATAGTGCACTACTTTAGACCAGGGACCAGTGCACTACATAGGGAATTAGGGTACCGTTTGGGACTACTTCCTCCTACCTTGTTGTGTTTGAGCACCTCCTGGCGGACCATGTGTGAGCGGAGGAGCAGCACCTCCTCCTTCCTGACCTCCAGCTCCTCGTTGGAGGAGTTGAGCTGCTCCAGGATCACGTTGTAGGGAGCGGAGCCCGGCCCGGGGCTGCTGGTGGAGGTCTTAGCCCCGGGGTTGGTCTTAGCCCCGGGGTTGGTCTTAGCCCCGGGGTTGGTGTTGGAGACTGTAGCTAGAGACTGACGCAGCTCCGTCAGGTTTGTCTTCAGCCTCTTGTTCTCCGACTCCAGCTCCTGGCGCTGAGGAGAGAGAGGAGACAGAGTTCAGAACGGCTCTACATATACAGACATTACCAGATATTAACTAAGAAATGGTCAAAAATGTAACTGTGCAGTAATAATAATGTATGAAATGTCATCACTTTCAGAGCCTCCAGGTCCAGCTCAGCTCTCCCTGCAGTTCTTTGCTTCTCTGCATTTTTGACCTGGTCTTGTTGTGCCTCGTCCCGCTTATCCAGGTGTCTCTGCAGTGTCTGTTTGTCCTGCTCCAGCTCAGTGACTCTCCTCTGCAGCTTCAACAGGACTGACATGTCAACCGCGTCCTGGTGAGGCGCGTCCTGAACAACAACACCGGAAAACATTTGTTTTTAGTTCATCTTTTTTTTTAAATAAATAAGACTGAGCGAATTCTAATAGGAGAGGAAAAGCATCCTGTTGTTGTTGTTGGACTATGGGGGTGGAAGCCTGGTGCTCAGCATACTCCCGAGCCGTGTTCATCACTCGGACGTTGTGGAAGCTATGGGTGAGCCTCAACGATGGTGAGGTTTTGTTGTTGCTTATTCCATATGTTTATATTTGAGTTGCTTACGTCTCCTCGTAGAGATCTGGTCTCGGACTCGGTGAACCCTGAGGAGCTGCGTGTTGAGCTGGGAGTTTTCACCGAACTGTGTCTTCCCTCTGCAGAGCTGGGAGTTCCCTCAGACTCATTGCTGCTGTAGTTCGAGTCTGTTCTCCGGCGGCCTGGTTTATTGGTGATCTGGTTTAGACAGCATGGCATGGAGGTTAGATAGGTAGCCGAAACTGACCCAAACCAATACGTTATTTTCATATAGACCTAATGTGGTTTAGGCCACTGAAATCTAGCAAGCGGCAGATAGGTGTTACTTCACTGTCAAACCAAACCAAGATCAGTATATTATTATTATTATTCTAAATCCCAAGAGATGGCTAATCCCCCGAAAAAATCTAAACATACAAGTGGGGCAAAAAAGTATTTAGTCAGCCACCAATTGTGCAAGTTCTCCCACTTAAAAAGATGAGAGAGGCCTGTAATTTTCATCATAGGTACACTTCAACTATGACAGACAAAATGAGAAAAAAAAATCCAGAAAATCACATTAAACATTAAAAATCCTACAATGTGATTTTCTGGATATTTTTTTTCTCCTCATTTTGTCTGTCATAGTTGAAGTGTACCTATGATGAAAATTACAGGCCTCTCTCATCTTTTTAAGTGGGAGAACTTGCACAATTGGTGGCTGACTAAATACTTTTTTTGCCCCACTGTACGTTGGGAAGCGTAAGATAAATAGCTTTGAATGTCAGTATGAGATGGATAACAGCCCCCTGCGTGTGAATAAACGTCTATTCTCCAAGGTCTGTAATGCTTCATAACTCATCTTACCACACTGATAGTCATCTCTTCTTTCAGGTCATAACTCACCACGCTGATAGTCATCTCTTCTTTCAGGTCATAACTCACCACGCTGATAGTCATCTCTTCTTTCAGGTCATAACTCACCACGCTGATAGTCATCTCTTCTTTCAGGTCATAACTCACCACACTGATAGTCATCTCTTCTTTCAGGTCATAACTCACCACACTGATAGTCATCTCTTCTTTCAGGTCATAACTCACCACACTGATAGTCATCTCTTCTTTCAGGTCATAACTCACCACACTGATAGTCATCTCTTCTTTCAGGTCATAACTCACCACACTGATAGTCATCTCTTCTTTCAGGTCATAACACCACACTGATAGTCATCTCTTCTTTCAGGTCATAACTCGCCACGCTGATAGTCATCTCTTCTTTCAGGTCATAACTCACCACACTGATAGTCATCTCTTCTTTCAGGTCATAACTCACCACACTGATAGTCATCTCTTCTTTCAGGTCATAACTCACCACACTGATAGTCATCTCTTCTTTCAGGTCATAACTCACCACACTGATAGTCATCTCTTCTTTCAGGTCATAACTCACCACGCTGATAGTCATCTCTTCTTTCAGGTCATAACTCACCACGCTGATAGTCATCTCTTCTTTCAGGTCAGCGTGTCTCTCTTTTAGACGTGTGTATTCACTCAGCAGACTCTGGTAGTGGTCACGCTCCTCACGGATATCACTCTCCAGCTGCGTACCGACTTTAGCCTGGGCCTTGCTCTCTGGACAAAGGGAACAGGGAAGAGTTCCTTAGGCAACAAATGGAAGACAACAGACGGAAAAAATTCAGAAGTAAAATGGACTTGTCCAATGAAAAAAATATATTAAAAAAAGTTTGTTTATGTTTTCCATTGCAAAACGTTTTTTTTATATATATATAATTTTTTTACTGTGTGCCATCATGAACATGACCCTTGTACTTTACCTGCGATCTGTTGTCTCTGTTCCTGGATCAGCTGATTCATATCGTCTTTCTCCGTTATCAATGAGCGGTTGTTCTCATTCAACTCTGACACCACCTAGTGGCCGGAAGAGGGAAACACATTAGTGGACACAGGTTTCCATGGCTCAGTACAGCGCGGTGCTGGCGACATCAGGCTTGGAAGTTCCATTCTTAATATAATGTGTCAGTGACATTGACAGTTTTCTAAGTCGCTTTGGAGAAACGACCGTATTAGCTTTTACCTTCTCCGTCTAAGTTAGTAGGTGAATGCAGCAGTTGCGTTACCTTCTCAGTGTCCACCCTATATGTCCTAGCCTCCTCCCGTATGGCCTCTTTCTCCTCCCTGGTAGTCTCCAATTCCTGACGGAGGAATGACAGCTGTTCCAGGAGGGAGGGTACCCCGTCTGCTTTAACTCTGCTCTCCTCCTCTGCCACGCGCAGTCGCTCCACCTCTCCACCCAGTCTCTCGCCCTCCGCTGCCCGGGACCGCTCCACAGTACGCAACCTCTCACTGAGCTCTCTGTTCTCCTTGTGCTGCAGAAGGGAGGGGGGGCACACACTGAGGGTTTACATGTGACAAACAACCAGCATTACCTCATGAAACAATGTCCTGTTTTCAACTGGGGTCAATACTGAAGTAAACAGACATTTCTAAGGAGACAGTGGTACGTGTCTCGAAAGAGTAAGATTTCCAAAATATTCATTACTCAAAATAAACATGAAACCAGACTGCCTGGTCTCACTTGTTCATTTAGTTGTAGTAGTACTACTATTTGTAGCTTTCCACATTGGTGGATTTCAACGCAGGAAGTAACTACGTCCATACAGGAAGTGACTATGTCCATACAGGAAGTGACTATGTCCATACAGGAAGTGACTAAGTCCACACAGGAAGTGACTACGTCCATATAGGAAGTGACTACGTCCATACAGAAAGTGACTACGTCCATACAGGAAGTGACTACGTCCATATAGGAAGTGACTACGTCCATACAGAAAGTGCCTATGTCCATACAGGAAGTGACTAAGTCCACACAAGAAGTGACTACATCCATACAGGAAGTGCCTACGTCCATACAGAAAGTGCCGTTTCTCACCTGTTCGTCCACTTTCCTCTGCAATTGCATGATCTTGTTCTCCATGCCGACGTTGAGCTTCTTGAAGTGTTCTACAGAGCGAGCCTCCACCCTTAGCTTCCTCAGTTCCCTCCTGGCAACCATGCGTCTCACACAGCTCTGGAGATAAACCACGGCCCTCAGGGAGCGTCTGCACCTCCGCCTGGCCAGCCAGCCTCTCACCCACCTCTGGATGGTGAGAACCTTGTGTTCGTACAGCAGCTGGGGGAAGCAGAGAATGCTTGAGGTGAGTTTGCTTCTTACGATGTAAAGCACCTGGACAAGGTCTACATAAATACACAATCACTGTTGTAGACCGGAGTCGTGTTTCAGTGGGTTCTAAACACAAGAAAACTGTCTGAAACAGGGAGGTACTGTCTGAACCAATTAAAAACGTTTTCCCCTGCTTTTCGTTTTGATATGTTGTGCCCTGAATGAACACAACCCCTGAATGAACCCGACCCCTGAATGAACCCGACCCCTGAATGAACACGACCCCTGAATCAAAACGACCCCTGAATCAACACGACCCCTGAATCAACACGACCCCTGAATCAACACGACCCCTGAATCAACACGACCCCTGAATGAACACGACCCCTGAATGAACACGACCCCTGAATGAACCCGACCCCTGAATGAACACGACCCCTGAATCAACACGACCCCTGAATCAACACGACCCCTGAATCAACACGACCCCTGAATCAACACGACCCCTGAATGAACACGACCCCTGAATGAACCCGACCCCTGAATGAACACGACCCCTGAATCAACACGACCCCTGTATCAACACGACCCCTGTATCAACACGACCCCTGAATGAACCCGACCCCTGCATCAACACGACCCCTGAATGAACACGACCCCTTAATGAACCCGACCCCTTAATGAACCCGACCCCTTAATGAACCCGACCCCTTAATGAACCCGACCCCTGAATGAACCCGACCCCTGAATGAACACGACCCCTGAATGAACACGACCCCTGAATGAACACGACCCCTGAATGAACACGACCCCTGAATGAACACGACCCCTGAATCAACACGACCCCTGAATCAACACGACCCCTGAATCAACACGACCCCTGAATCAACACGACCCCTTAATGAACCCGACCCCTTAATGAACCCGACCCCTTAATGAACCCGACCCCTGAATGAACACGACCCCTGAATGAACACGACCCCTGAATAAACACGACCCCTGAATAAACACGACCCCTGAATGAACACGACCCCTGAATGAACACGACCCCTGAATCAACACGACCCCTGAATCAACACGACCCCTGAATGTTCACGACCCCTGAATGAACCCGACCCCTGAATGAACCCGACCCCTGAATGAACCCGACCCCTGAATGAACACGACCCCTGAATGAACACGACCCCTGAATGAATACGACCCTTGAATGATCGACTGTGTGTAGAGAAGTATGTTTTGAAGTTTGGAGCAGGTCGGTTGTGTGTTGGATACCTTGCGGTAGGTCTGTCTGGCCTGGTAGGCCCGTAGCAGACGCTGCATGGTGATGGATGCAGACCTCTGCTGCTGGTAGCGTCTCCTGGCCACTAACATACGCTGGTTCTTCTGGATGATAACTGCTGCTCTGGTCCTCCTCAGGAACGCTACCAGACTGAGAGAGGAGAGAGAAGAGGAGAGAAGGTGAGAGAGAGAGAGAAGGTGAGAGAGAGAGAGAAGGTGAGAGAGAAGGTGAGAGAGAGAGAGAAGGTGAGAGAGAGAGAGAGAGAGAGAGAGAGAAGGTGAGAGAGAGAGAAGGTGAGAGAGAGAGGTGAGAGAGAGAGAGAGAGAGAGAGAGAGAGAGAGAGAGAGAGAGAAGGTGATAGAGAGGTGAGAGAGAGAGGGAGAGAGAGAGAAGGTGAGAGAGAGAGAGAGAGAGAGAGAGAGAGAGAGAAGAGAAGGTGAGAGAGAGAGAGAGAGAGAGAGAGAGAGAGAAGGAGAGAGAGAGAGAGAGAGAGAGAGAGAGAGAGAGAGAGAGAGAGGGTGAGAGAGAGAGAGGAGGTGAGAGAGAGAGAGAGAGAGGTGAGAGAGAGAAGGTGAGAGAGAGAGAGAAGGTGAGAGAGAGAGAGAAGGTGAGAGAGAGAGAGAGAGAGAGAAGGTGAGAGAGAGAGAGAGAGAGAGAGAGAAGGTGAGAGAGAGAGAGAGAGAGAGAGAGAGAGAGAGAGAGAGACAGAGAGAGAGAGGAGAAGGAGAGACAAGAGAGGAGAGAGAGAGGGGTAGGGGAAGTGAGAGAGTCAGAGATAATACACCTAAAGGCCAGATGTCTGACTCTATTAAGGATCAGGCTTCCCACTCTTTAGACACAACTAATTCCAGGACTTTTCAGGTCTACAGATTAGAATGTTCATGACACACACACAGGGTCGTCACTAGGTACCACAGTCATACTCCATGCCTACTTCTTACAATCCATCTTCTTAAAATGTGATTTTAAACGTAACCCTAACCACACTGCTAACCTTATGCCTAAACTGCCTAAATTAAATTTTCCAATATAGTCCATTTTGACTATGTGGTTGTGGGAACTAGTGGAAACCTACACACAGTGAGAAAAGCAATGTGGGGACAAATGACAGAAAAATAATGATTTGATACTGTGCGTGCATCGATTACATTCCTTGTCTTTCCCTGTCTGGAAGGTATATAAATGAATAGTATAGGTATATAATGAAACCCTGTGAGGTTGTAGTCTCTCCACTCACCAGCGCGCCTGGTAACCTCGTGTGTTTTTCTGTATGGTGATGGCAGCTTGTCTCATACGGAGATACCTCTTCCTGGTCAGCCAACATCTGATCGTCTTCTGGATACGAACGCACGCCTTCTTCAGTTTATCAGAACGCAGCTTCTCTAGATAGGCCACCTGACCCGCCCTGAAGAAGATCTTGCTCTTTCCAAACTGGTATTTGTCCTGGTCCTTGGAGATAAGAGGGTTGTTGAGCATTTTAGAACACTTATTATTATTTGACCCTGTTGGTCATCTATGAACATTTGAACATCTTGGTCATGTTCTGTTCTAATCTCCTGTTGGGGTTCTATTGAACATTTGAACATCTTGGCCATGTTCTGTTATAATCTCCACCCGGCACAGCCAGAAGAGTACTGGCCACCCCTCATAGCCTGGTTCCTCTCTAGGTTTCTTCCTAGGTTCTGGCCTTTCTAGGGAGTTTTTCCTAGCCACCGTGCTTCTATACCTGCATTGCTTGCTGTTTGGGGTTTTAGGCTGGGTTTCTGTACAGCACTTTGAGATATCAGCTGATGTAAGTAGGGCTTTATAAATACATTTGATTTGATTTAACCATTGTTTGTTTGATATCTATGCTACCTTTGTATCCCTCTGGGTACTAACTGGATGGAAGTAATTGAAGTAGACAGTTTGTGTGTGGAATTATGGCATATATCGGTGCAAGTTCCCATATCGATCGTGGACACAGGTCATAGCTCATTTGGAGAGAGAGGGCTATATGAATCCACTCACCCAGTATGGAAGGAGGTGGAGTATAGTGAAGGTGAGAGTTTTTGATTGTAATCCGGAGAGAGGGATGTATTGCATAAAGATACGACTAACCCTTTAAACAGAAATGAAGGAGGATCTAGGGTTGTGATATGATGGAGATGACCAGGTCTTGGTCGACACCCTAGTACGGTTCTGGGTAGAGGAGTTTAGGCCAGTATGGTAAAGCTGTTCACATGCCATGGTAAGATATATCCATTTATATATTTTGTACACTCTGTCCCTACTGTGGCCCATCTCTCCAAGTCAGGTCAATTCCTGAGCCCTAAGGCCTGACCTCTAACCCCTGACACTTCCTACCTGAACCCATTTCTCCAGGACGTTCCTGCAGGTCTGCTTCCTGTCTGAGAGAATGTCCTTCAGTTTCATCAGAACCCGGTACCGGTTAAAGAACTCCTGGTAGGTCCACCTGTCCACAGGTACAGGTGAGGTGAGGAACATATGCTCCTGATTCTGTTGCTACGGGAACATGTTGTGGTAACACTTTGTGACATGTGTGTGTGTGTGTATAGAGAAAGTTGAATGCTTGTGTAAGGGCAGGGCGACGTTGCTGCTGTTGTTGGTGGTGCTGGTGGTGGTGTTGGTGGTGGTGTTGTTGGTGGTGGTGTTGTTGGTGGTGGTGTTGTTGGTGGTGTTGTTGGTGGTGGTGTTGTTGGTGGTGGTGTTGTTGGTGGTGTTGTTGGTGGTGTTGTTGGTGGTGTTGTTGGTGGTGTTGGTGGTGGTGTTGGTGGTGTTGTTGGTGGTGTTGTTGGTGGTGGTGTTGGTGTTGTCGTTGGTGTTGGTGTTGTTGGTGGTGGTGCTGTTGGTGGTGGTGCTGTTGGTGGTGGTGTTGGTGGTGGTGTTGGTGGTGGTGGTGGTGGTGTTGGTGGTGGTGTTGGTGGTGGTGTTGTCGTTGGTGTTGGTGTTGTTGGTGGTGGTGTTGTTGGTGGTGGTGGTGTTGTTGGTGGTGCTGTTGGTGGTGCTGTTGGTGGTGGTGTTGTTGGTGGTGGTGGTGCTGTTGGTGTTGTTGGTGGTGCTGTTGGTGGTGTTGGTGTTGGCGGTGGTGCTGTTGGTGTTGTTGGTGGTGCTGTTGGTGGTGGTGTTGGTGTTGTTGGCGGTGTTGGTGTACCTGGATGGGAAGCCTGCTGCTGAGATGCGGATGGTTTCCAGGACTCCACAAGCCCGTAACTGCTGTACTGCCCTCATGGGGTCCATCCTATTACGAAGACAACATACATACATACAGTGCATTCAGAAAGTATTCAGACCCCCTTTTGCACATTGTTACGTTACAGCCTTATTCTAAAATGGATTTTTTTTAAAGTTCCCCCTAATTAATCTACACACCAATGACGAAGCAAATGTATTAAAACAATTTTTAAATAATTAATATAAGTATTCAGACCCTCAGTACTTTGTTGAAGCACCTTTTGGCAGTGATTACAGCCTCAATTCTTCTTGGGTCTGACGCTACAAGCTTGGCACACCTGTATTTGGGGAGTTTCTCCCATTCTTCTCTGCAGATCCTCTCAAGCTCTGTCAGGTTGGATGGGGGGAGCGTCGCTGCATAGATATTTTCAGGTCTCTCCAGAGATGTTCGATTGGGTTCAAGTCTGGGCTCTGGCTGGACTTGTGTTGTCTTGGTTGTGTGCTTAGGGTCGTTGTCCTGTTGAAAGGTGAACCTTCACACAGTCTGAGGTCCTGAGCGCTCTGGAGCAGGTTTTCATCAAGGATCTCTCTGTACTTTGCTCGGTTCATCTTTCCCTCGATACTGACTAGTCTCCCAGTCCCTGCCGCTGAAAAGCCTCCCCACAGCGTGATGTTGCCACCACCATGCTTCACCGTAGGGATGGTGCCAGGTTTCCTCCAGACGTGATGCTTGGCATTCAGGCCAAAGTGTTCAATCTTGGTTTCATCAGCCCAGAGAATCTTGTTTCTCATGGTCTGAAAGTCTTTAGGTGCCTTTTGGCAAACTCCAAGCGAGCTGTCATGTTCCTTTTACTGAGGAGTGGCTTCATCTGGCCACTCTACCATAAATAACTGATTGGTGGAATAACACATATGGAATCATGTAGTAACCAATAAAAGTGTTAAAAAATATCTAAATATATTTTAGATTTGAGATTCTTCAAAGCAGCCACCCCTTGCCTCGATGACAGCTCTGCACACTCTTGGCATTCTCTCAACCAGCTACATGAGGTAGTCACCTGGAATCCTTTTCCAACCATCTTGAAGGAGTTCCCACATATGCTGAGCACTTATTAAACCATGATTCCGTGTGTTATTTGATAGTTTTGATGTCTTCACTATTATTCTACAATGTAGAAAATAGTACAAATCAAGAAAAACCCTGGACTGAGTAGGTGCATTCAAGCTGTTGACTGGTATGTACACTACCGTTCAAAGGTTTGGAGTCACTTAGAAATGTCCTCATTTTTGAAAGAAAAGCTATTTTTGTTGTCCATTAAAATAACATCAAATTGATCAGAAATACAGTTGTTAATGTTAATGTTGTAAATGACTATTGTAGCTGGAAACGGCTGATTTTTTAAAATGGAATGCCTACATAGGCCCAACCATCAGGCCTGTGTTCCAATGGAACATTGTGTTTATCCAAGTTTATCATTTTAAAAAGGCTAATTGATCATTAGAAAACCCTTTTGCAATTATGTTAGCATAGCTGAAAACTGTTGTTCTTATTAAAGAAGCAATAAAACTGGCCTTCTTTAAACTAGTTGAGTATCTGGAGCATCAGCATTGGGGGTTCAATTACAGGCTAGAAAAGTGATATTGAGTTGTGTTTGGTTGACAACGCAACCAAATATCAACATTTAAAGGCTATGTATCTTTTGTGTATCTGACTGCAATTCCAGTTTTAATTCCAGTTTTAATTCCAGACCGGCTTTAATCCCAGTTTTAATTCCAGTTTGTCTACAAATTAATTATCCATATGTTGGATTCACATCTCCATCTCACCCCCCCCCCCCCAAAAAAAAGTTAAAAGTTAAAAGAATAGAACGAATTGAAAATCAACTTTGGTTTGATTTTGTCCTATCCTTTAACTTTGATTTTTGGTTAGAAATGGAGACGTTAATCCAACACATGAATCATTCATTGGAAAATTGAATTAAAAATCAACAGAAGTTTGAAACCCTATGCCTAATGTATATGTATGTATATGTTTAGTTGAATTAAAACAATGGCTGTTGATGACTTTGTGAATGGTTTATAAAAGAGTCTAATTGGTGATATATGAGTGATAAAGTACGGTGACGTCTCATTTGCTCTGTTAAACCTACCCTTTGGAATGACTTCCAATAGCAACAATGAATGTAGTCAGTTCTTAAAAGATCTCACAATCATTCTCACATTGGTAGTAGTCAGTGACAAATAACAGAGCAGTGCTGGGCTTGGTTAAAACCCTGAATGGTTGACCAAGGGGATAGCTGTAGATACATCATCTCTCCAGTAGGAGGTGTTGTAGAGAGACCAACTCTCCAGTAGGAGGTGCTGTAGATACATCATCTCTCCAGTAGGAGGTGCTGTAGATACATCATCTCTCCAGTAGGAGGTGCTGTAGATACATCATCTCTCCAGTAGGAGGTGCTGTAGATACATCATCTCTCCAGTAGGAGGTGCTGTAGATAGATCATCTCTCCAGTAGGAGGTGCTGTAGATACATCATCTCTCCAGTAGGAGGTGCTGTAGATACATCAACTCTCCAGTAGGAGGTGCTGTAGATAGATCAACTCTCCAGTAGGAGGTGCTGTAGATACATCAACTCCTGTAGGTGTTGAAGATAGATCATCTCTCCAGTAGGAGGTGCTGTAGATACATCAACTCTCCAGTAGGAGGTGCTGTAATGTAGATAGATCAACTCTCCAGTAGGAGGTGCTGTAGATACATCATCTCTCCAGTAGGAGGTGCTGTAGATACATCATCTCTCCAGTAGGAGGTGCTGTAATGTAGATAGATCATCTCTCCAGTAGGAGGTGCTGTAGATACATCAACTCTCCAGTAGGAGGTGCTGTAGATACATCATCTCTCCAGTAGGAGGTGCTGTAGATACATCATCTCTCCAGTAGGAGTTGCTGTAATGTAGATAGATCAACTCTCCAGTAGGAGATGTTGCCCAGCCTATTGTTTTTGTTCTGATAGTGGATATAATGTTGAAGATGGTACAAATTGTTTCAAAGGTACAAATTCAAGGTTTTTGTCTGTTGAAAATTGGTTACCATGACATAATCATGTGGTTGAATTTTCATCCTCAAAACGTTGATGACTTTTTTTCAAATCCAATGTATTTTCCACGTAGATTTCATGTCACAATATGTTGAAACAACGTTGTGAACCAACATATTGGTGACAGATTTTTACCCTCTCTTTCCCAGGGTGCCACAAAACGATAATAACTATGTCATATTTATTAGGAAACATCCCTTTTTAAAAAAATTTTTTTAACGTTTTTGAAAACAAAAACAAAAATGAACATTTCTGATTGGACAACTCCAGATAGTCCCTTTCTATTTCATCCTGTTCTTCTCCGTTTGGTGCCGAATGAACATAACCTAAAGGTAAAGGAGTGTGGTGGCAGACTCACATGAATGGGGATTTGAGGTCGTTGGGCTTGATGCAGCGTACATAGTGAGGGGTAGTTCCGTTCAGAGTCTCCATCAGCAGATGTAGAGAGTTACGAAACTGAGGGGAGGGGCGAGACAAAGGGTCCAATCAAATCAAATGTATTTATAAAGCCCTTCGTACATCAGCTGATATCTCAAAGTGCTGTACAGAAACCCAGCCTAAAACCCCAAACAGCAAGCAATGCAGGTGTAGAAGCACGGTGGCTAGGAAAAACTCCCTAGAAAGGCCAAAACCTAGGAAGAAACCTAGAGAGGAACCAGGCTATGTGGGAAAAACTCCCTAGAAAGGCCAAAACCTAGGAAGAAACCTAGAGAGGAACCAGGCTATGTGGGAAAAACTCCCTAGAAAGGCCAGAACCTAGGAAGAAACCTAGAGAGGAACCAGGCTCTGAGGGAAAAGCTCCCTAGACAGGCCAGAACCTAGGAAGAAACCTAGAGAGGAACCAGGCTCTGAGGGAAAAGCTCCCTAGAAAGGCCAGAACCTAGGAAGAAACCTAGAGAGGAACCAGGCTATGAGGAAGAAACCTAGAGAGGAACCAGGCTCTGTGGCTCATCTAAATGTAGCAAAGTATTAGTCAAAAAAATATCAGATTTACATTGAGAAGGTTTTAACATGGCAACGCGTGTTTATAGAAATCTGAATCTTAAAAACCACACCATCGGAAGAGTGATTTATGTTTTAGCCTTGTTCTGCTAGGTCCCTCTCACCTGCGTTCCAACGCTCTTCTTGTGGTCTCTCTGAGCCTGAACAGGCCGTGTCATCTTACTGCGACTGGTCAGGGAGCCTGCAGGCTTCTCCTCGTCGCTGAACAGCTCCAACAGCAGCTCAAACTGGAGGGAAGAGTCAAACACGTCTCAAACAGGAACAGGAAACTGTTGTTGTTTTTTTTAAACGGCTGTTTGTGACCATTTCTTGTATTATCTCGACTGTAATCTTTTGGTTCTTTGTCTGCTAACTGTGACGTTTTTCTTTCTCCAGTGGTTTTGTCACCATATGAAAAGTGCACTAATAAAAAACGAAGAAGAACGCGGTATCTGTATTCACCACCAGGGGGCAGTTTCTCCATGACATAAAACGGTCTGTCAAGATCTAAACATAGACTTGTTCCTACAGCTCTGTGCTGGGTGTGTTCTCCAAGTTCAAACATCACACTAGTTAACCCGAGGGCACTACGATGGTCCTCTACATAAGACTAGTAATACAGAAGGTATTTACAGACTGGAAGACGGGAGAAAGGTTGAGTGTTTGACCTGATATGAAAAAACAAACAAACAAATAAATAAACAAACAAACAAACAAACAAACCAATAAACAACCAAACAAACAAATAAACAAACCAACAAATAAACAAACAAATAAACAAACAAACCAACAAATAAACAAACAAATAAATAAATAAACAAACAAATAAACAAACAAATAAACAAACAAATAAACAAACAAACCAACAAATAAACAAACAAATAAATAAACAAACAAATAAACAAACAAATAAACAAACAAATAAACAAACAAATAAACAAACAAACCAACAAATAAACAAACAAATAAATAAACAAACAAATAAACAAACAAATAAACAAACAAATAAACAAACAAACCAACAAATAAACCAACAAATAAACAAACAAACCAACAAATAAACAAACAAATAAATAAATAAACAAACAAACCTTGCTTAGTTTGAGCACAATAATCTGCTCTTCATTGACAGTGTCCTTATTCTTCTCCAGGAATCCCTCACACTGGTACTCCACCTAGGGACAAAAAGGGTCGTGTTAAACAGAGGGAACAGCGGGTAGAGAAAAACATACACCCATGTCAATTCGTGATAAGAAGATGAAGATAACATGAGATATTCAACCTGACCCTCATTCTAGAA
Organism: Oncorhynchus nerka; assembly: GCF_034236695.1. Taxonomy (NCBI): domain Eukaryota; kingdom Metazoa; phylum Chordata; class Actinopteri; order Salmoniformes; family Salmonidae; genus Oncorhynchus; species Oncorhynchus nerka. The sequence goes on from NC_088404.1 coordinate 5,677,635, forward strand.
CGGGAGTGGTTTGGTTAGTACTGCTCAAACGAGGAGAGCTATTTCAGTCAGTCAGTCACCTACACTCAACAACCCACATCCTACAGTCAGACAGCAAGCAATGGCCTACGTCAACGTCAACATAAATAGAAGGTCTGACATGACCAGTTTTTTGTTTGTTTTTAAATTTACAATGATGCTTGTGTACCTTGTCTGCAAAGTGGAGGATGATAAAGGCTTTGTTGGACATACGAGGTTTGTCAAAAAGATCACTTTTCTTCAGGAAGGTGTTGTAAAGTTTCTGAGCCCATGTGTCATCAGAGCCTTTGGGCATCTGAGGGAGGGAGGAGAGGAAGGAAGGGGAGAAGTTAGTGAACACATCAGCCTGACTCACATCCTAAATATGTGTGTATGTACAAAGCCTTCAGAAAGTATTCATACCCCTTGACTTGTTCCACATTTTGTTGTGTTACAGCCTGAATTCAACATGGATTAAATACTCCCCCAACCCTCACCCATCTACACACAATATCCTGTAATGACATCACAGTACCCTGTAATGACATCACAGTACCCTGTAATGACATCACAGTACCCTGTAATGACATCACAGTACATACACAACATGGATTAAATACTCCCCCACCCCTCACCCATCTACACACAATACCCTGTAATGACATCACAGTACCCTGTAATGACATCACAATACCCTGTAATGACATCACAATACCCTGTAATGACATCACAATACCCTGTAATGACAAAGTGAAAACATGTTTGTTTTTTTCAAGTTTCTTTTGCAAATTGATTGAAAATGAAATACAGAAATCTCATTTACATAAGTATTCATACCCCCTTTGCTATGAGACTCCAAATTGAGCTCAGTTGCATCCAATTTCCATTGATCATCCTTGAGATGTCACTACAACTTGATTAGAGTCCACCTGTGGACAATTCCATTGTTTAGACATGATTTAGAAAGAAACCACATGTCTATTTAAGGTTCCACTGTGTTTTTTGTTGTTGTATTTTATTTGGTTGGATTATCATTATTGGATCCCCATTGGCTGTTGAGAAAGTAGCAGATGCTCTTCCTGGGGTTTATTATTGGATCCCCATTGGCTGTTGAGAAAGTAGCAGATACTCTTCCTGGGGTTTATTATTGGATCCCCATTGGCTGTTGAGAAAGTAGCAGATACTCTTCCTGGGGTTTATTATTGGATCCCCATTGGCTGTTGAGAAAGTAGCAGATGCTCTTCCTGGGGTTTATTATTGGATCCCCATTGGCTGTTGAGAAAGTAGCAGATGCTCTTCCTGGGGTTTATTATTGGATCCCCATTGGCTGTTGAGAAAGTAGCAGATGCTCTTCCTGGGGTTTATTATTGGATCCCCATTGGCTGTTGAGAAAGTAGCAGATGCTCTTCCTGGGGTTTATTATTGGATCCCCATTGGCTGTTGAGAAAGTAGCAGATACTCTTCCTGGGGTTTATTATTGGATCCCCATTGGCTGTTGAGAAAGTAGCAGATACTCTTCCTGGGGTTCCACACAGAACATGAAACATGACAGAATACAGATCATGTCAGAACAGAAACCAGACGATGAAGTACTGTCTGTAGATCTCTGAGATGTGATGAGGTATATATCTGGGGAAGGGTATAAAACTATTTCTAGAGTGTTGACATTTTTCCCAAAATACAGTGGTCTGCATCATAGGGAAATGGAACACGAAATATGAAGACTGCCTTAGAGCTGGCCATCTGACCAAACTAAACAACTGGTCAGGGAGCACCGTGGTCAGGGAGCACCGTGGTCAGGGAGCACCTTGGTCAGGGAGCACCTTGGTCAGGGAGCACCTTGGTCAGGGAGCACCTTGGTCAGGGAGCACCGTGGTCAGGGAGCACCTTGGTCAGGGAGCACCTTGGTCAGGGAGCACCTTGGTCAGGGAGCACCTTGGTCAGGGAACACCTTGGTCAGGGAGCACCTTGGTCAGGGAGCACCTTGGTCTGGGAGCACCTTGGTCTGGGAGCACCTTGGTCTGGGAGCACCTTGGTCTGGGAGCACCTTGGTCTGGGAGCACCTTGGTCAGCGAGCGGTTGGAGCGAGCGGTCGCATCTGCACTCGGTCCGCAGGTAGTATTACATTTCATTACATTTCATTATAGTACAACGGTTTGATTTGTCTAATCTTAGCAATTTTTCTTCTTAGCTAGCTACATAGCCGTCTTAGCCGTCTTTGTATCATAGATAATTGCGTAATTATCGTATTTCGTCGTCCTAACGCAGTCTACACCGCCCTGCAGCTAGCTAGCTAGCTAACGTCTACCGTTAGCTAGTCCACCGTCTACCGATTAGCAGCACAACTTACACTCAACTGAACGACTTGATTAGTGTAGTGTTAGCTAGCTACATAGTTGTCTTAGCTGTCTTCGTATCCAAGATAATTGTGTAGTTTAGAGTGTGTTTTAGAGTGATTATCTTAATTTACCGAGGTTAGCTAGCCAGCTATTCGTCGTCCTTAACGTAACAGAACTTCCGCACTCAACAATCCGGTCGCATTTCGTTTCGCTCCACAGGTAGTATCACATTTTTCATTTCATTACAGTACAACGGCTTGATTTGTTTGATCGTAGCTAGCTACATAGCTAGCTACATAGCCGTCTTTGTATCAAAGATAATTGTGTAGTCTTGAGCGATTTCCTAGGTTAGCTAGCCAGCTATTGTCGTTCTTTTAACGCAACGTAACGTAAATCAACACTGCTAGCTAGCCAGCTAGCCCCGAATAGCAGCACAGTAGCACAGTAGAAACCATTACACTCAACGGAACGACTTGATTAGTGTAGTGTCAACAACGCAGACACTGCCAGCTAGCCTACATAGTCAACAACGCAGCCTCTGCCAGCTAGCCTACTTCAGCAGTACTGTTTCATTTTAATCATTTTAGTCAATAAGATTCTTGCTACGTAAGCTTAACTTTCTGAACACTCGAGACGTGTAGTCCACTTGTTATTCCAATCTCCTTTGCATTAGCGTAGCCTCTTGTGTAGCCTGTCAACTATGTGTCTGTCTATCCCTGTTCTCTCCTCTCTGCACAGACCATACAAACGCTCCACACCGCGTGGCCGCGGCCACCCTAATCTGGTGGTCCCAGCGCGCACGACCCACGTGGAGTTCCAGGTCTCCGGTAGCCTCTGGAACTGCCGATCTGCGGCCAACAAGGCAGAGTTCATCTCAGCCTATGCCTCCCTCCAGTCCCTCGACTTCTTGGCACTGACGGAAACATGGATCACCACAGACAACACTGCTACTCCTACTGCTCTCTCTTCGTCTGCCCACGTGTTCTCGCACACCCCGAGAGCTTCTGGTCAGCGGGGTGGTGGCACCGGGATCCTCATCTCTCCCAAGTGGTCATTCTCTCTTTCTCCCCTTACCCATCTGTCTATCGCCTCCTTTGAATTCCATGCTGTCACAGTTACCAGCCCTTTCAAGCTTAACATCCTTATCATTTATCGCCCTCCAGGTTCCCTCGGAGAGTTCATCAATGAGCTTGATGCCTTGATAAGCTCCTTTCCTGAGGACGGCTCACCTCTCACAGTTCTGGGCGACTTTAACCTCCCCACGTCTACCTTTGACTCATTCCTCTCTGCCTCCTTCTTTCCACTCCTCTCCTCTTTTGACCTCACCCTCTCACCTTCCCCCTACTCACAAGGCAGGAAATACGCTCGACCTCATCTTTACTAGATGCTGTTCTTCCACTAACCTCATTGCAACTCCCCTCCAAGTCTCCGACCACTACCTTGTATCCTTCTCCCTCTCGCTCTCATCCAACACTTCCCACACTGCCCCTACTCGGATGGTATCGCGCCGTCCCAACCTTCGCTCTCTCTCCCCCGCTACTCTCTCCTCTTCCATCCTATCATCTCTTCCCTCTGCTCAAACCTTCTCCAACCTATCTCCTGATTCTGCCTCCTCAACCCTCCTCTCCTCCCTTTCTGCATCCTTTGACTCTCTATGTCCCCTATCCTCCAGGCCGGCTCGGTCCTCCCCTCCCGCTCCGTGGCTCAACGACTCATTGCGAGCTCACAGAACAGGGCTCCGGGCAGCCGAGCGGAAATGGAGGAAAACTCGCCTCCCTGCGGACCTGACATCCTTTCACTCCCTCCTCTCTACATTTTCCTCTTCTCTCTCTGCTGCTAAAGCCACTTTCTACCACTCTAAATTCCAAGCATCTGCCTCTAACCCTAGGAAGCTCTTTGCAACATTCTCCTCCCTCCTGAATCCTCCTCCCCCCCCTCCCTCCTCCCTCTCTGCAGATGACTTCGTCAACCATTTTGAAAAGAAGGTCGACGACATCCGATCCTCGTTTGCTAAGTCAAACGACACCGCTGGTTCTGCTCACACTGCCCTACCCTGTGCTCTGACCTCTTTCTCCCCCTCTCTCCAGATGAAATCTCGCGTCTTGTGACGGCTGGCCGCCCAACAACCTGCCCGCTTGACCCTATCCCCCTCCTCTCTTCTCCAGACCATTTCCGGAGACCTTCTCCCTTACCTCACCTCGCTCATCAACTCATCCCTGACCGCTGGCTACGTCCCTTCCGTCTTCAAGAGAGCGAGAGTTGCACCCCTTCTGAAAAAACCTACACTCGATCCCTCCGATGTCAACAACTACAGACCAGTATCCCTTCTTTCTTTTCTCTCCAAAACTCTTGAACGTGCCGTCCTTGGCCAGCTCTCCCGCTATCTCTCTCAGAATGACCTTCTTGATCCAAATCAGTCAGGTTTCAAGACTAGTCATTCAACTGAGACTGCTCTTCTCTGTATCACGGAGGCGCTCCGCACTGCTAAAGCTAACTCTCTCTCCTCTGCTCTCATCCTTCTAGACCTATCGGCTGCCTTCGATACTGTGAACCATCAGATCCTCCTCTCCACCCTCTCCGAGTTGGGCATCTCCGGCGCGGCCCACGCTTGGATTGCGTCCTACCTGACAGGTCGCTCCTACCAGGTGGCGTGGCGAGAATCCGTCTCCACACCACATGCTCTCACCACTGGTGTCCCCCAGGGCTCTGTTCTAGGCCCTCTCCTATTCTCGCTATACACCAAGTCACTTGGCTCTGTCATAACCTCACATGGTCTCTCTTATCATTGCTATGCAGACGACACACAATTAATCTTCTCCTTTCCCCCTTCTGATGATCAGGTGGCGAATCGCATCTCTGCATGTCTGGCAGACATATCAGTGTGGATGACGGATCACCACCTCAAGCTGAACCTCGGCAAGACGGAGCTGCTCTTCCTCCCGGGGAAGGACTGCCCGTTCCATGATCTCGCCATCACGGTTGACAACTCCATTGTGTCCTCCTCCCAGAGCG
>NC_088404.1:5690482-5707523 GCF_034236695.1 Oncorhynchus nerka
ACACAGAGAGAGAGAGAGAGAGCCACAGACAGACAGACAGACAGACAGACAGACAGACAAGACAGACAGACAAGACAGACAGACACCTACCATGTTAAACTGCTGTTGAAGCTTCTCGTTGGCATAGTTAATACAGAACTGCTCAAAGCTGTTGATGTGAAACGTTTCAAACCTGGAGGGGAAAAAAACATGACTAAGGTCAAGAGACCATTTATACACTGAGCGGACAAAAGCATTAAGAACATCTGCTCTTTCCATGACAGAACTGAGGCTGTTCTCAGGGCAAAAGAGTTAGGAAGGTGTCCTTAATATTTTGTACACTCAGTGTACATTCACAATGTAAACACCAGAAAACATCACGGACCCCCACCACCACCACCACACACCCACCCATAGATGTCGAGAACCCCAATGAAGGAGTGCTGCTTGACAGCAGAGCGCAGAGCCTCATTGATGTGGTCTACGATCCAGCTGAAGAGTTTGGCGTAGATGTGTTTGGCCAGCGCGTCCCGTGCGTTGACCGCATGCACTTTGGACAGGGGCTTAACGTAGGTCTCCGTGGCAGTCTTCAATTTTCTGTGGCACAGCCAATGAGACATGTCCTGGTAGGCCACGCCCATCAGCTCACAGAACACCGTCAGGTGACTATTGTCAGGCTGCAAAGACACAATAATATATACTAACATAATGATGATATATATATATCAGTTTGGGACAAACACAACATGAACATCAGTTTGGGACAAACACAACATGAACATCAGTTTGGGACAAAGGGCTGGTTTCCTGGACACAGATTAAAGTTTAGTCCTGGACTGAGTAGCACTTTCAATGGAGATTCAGTGGCCCCCCCCCAAAAAAAATGAATTCCCGATTTTCCATTGAGTGTGTTTTTTAGTTCAGGACTAGGCTTAAACAAATCAGTGTCTGGGAAACTGGCCCGAACACAAAAGGGCCAGCATTCCATACAAAACCAACATAGAATTGGCAGCATTGTTGTACTTTCAACAGCCCCTTAGGCTACACTGTGTGATGCCTTGTACAGCATAGCTCTACGCTGACCAGGGAAATGTGCAGGACGGCCCCTGTGAGAATAGTCAAACGTGTTATAAGAGCTTCTTAAAGAGCTCCCTATTTGAGGACCCATAGGGCTAGAAAATGTCATGCTTTAAATAGGGGAGAGGGTGCCGTTTTTGGGACATAGTCAAGAGCTTTGTTTTGAACTCGCCAGGATGGTACTGCTGTCTGCCGATCTCTCTTCCACCTCCACGTTGCCAAGGTGAAGCAGAGCGGCCAGGATCTGGAAGAGGTCCATTTGGTACGTTTCATTGATTCCTGAAAAAAAAAAAAAGAGCCTCTTTTAGTGTCGTCTCTAGTGACTACAAACAGGTTTAGTGTGGTCCTCCACCTGGCTCAACCCTGCAAGTATTCGCTTGGGGGTGTTTCACAATTATTCTAACTCACCCAACAATGAGAAAGCCTTCCTGGTGCTGCACATCTCTTCTAACTCACCCAGCAATGAGAAAGCCTTGCTGGTGCAGCACATCTCTTCTAACTCACCCAACAATGAGAAAGCCTTCCTGGTGCAGCACATCTCTTCTAACTCACCCAACAATGAGAAAGCCTTCCTGGTGCTGCACATCTCTTTGGCATCGTCTACTCCCTCTATGACAGGGTTACCGCCCTGGTTGGTACAGTGGAAATCATCAGCGTTACCTGCAGACAGGAACCATACACAACAACAACAGCCTCATCTACCTGCCATAGATTTCCTGTGAATCAATCATTCAAACATGGTTTATGGAGTCTGCAATGAGTTAGCATGACAACCTGATCTGGGATCAGGTTTTCGCTATGTTTGGGATGCCATTTCATTAAGGATATTCCATCAAACCACTTTCTGTGAGGAAACATGTTCCTTTCATACACATGGGAATAGCTGCACACAATGGTTTGATTTTCTGTTGCCGTGACAACAGCATTCCATGCTCTGGATGGAGTGCATGACTTTCTGTTGCCGTGACAGCAGCATTCCATGCTCTGGATGGAAGCATGACTTTCTGTTGCCGTGACAGCAGCATTCCACGCTCTGGATGGAAGCATGAGTGGTAAGATTATAGAGAACAAAAATACTACTTTTGTTTACTCAGAGGAATATTCTTTTATATTTATGTATAACTTGGCTGCCCAACACTGTTCCTGGAGAGTTACCCTCCTGTAGGTTTTCACTCCAACCCTGTTCCTGGAGAGCTACCCTCCTGTAGGTTTTCACTCCAACACTGTTCCTGGAGAGTTACCCTCCTGTAGGTTTTCACTCCAACCCTGTTCCTGGAGAGCTACCCTCCTGTAGGTTTTCGCTCCAACCCTGTTCCTGGAGAGCTACCCTCCTGTAGGTTCTCACTCCAACCCTGTTCCTGGAGAGATACCCTCCTGTAGGTTTTCACTCCAACCCTGTTCCTGGAGAGTTACCCTCCTGTAGGTTTTCACTCCAACCCTGTTCCTGGAGAGTTACCCTCCTGTAAAGGTTTTCACTCCAACCCTGTTCCTGGAGATGCAGCAATTTTGAAGATTTTACTAAGTTACAGTTAATATCATTTAAATGAATTCATTAAGTCCTAATCTATTGATGTCACATGATTGGGAATACAGATATGCATCTGTTGGTCACAGATACCTTAAAAAAATAAAAAATAATAGGAGTGTGGATCAGAAAACCAGTCAGTATCTGGTGTGACCACCATTTGCCTCATGCAGCGCGACACATTTCCTTCACATCGTGTTGATCAGGCTGTTGATTGTGGCCTGTGGAATGTTGTCCCACTCCTCTTCAATGGCTGTGTGAAGTTGCTGGACATTGGTGGGAACTGGAACACCCTGTCGTATACATCGATCGAGAGCATCCCAAACATGCTCAATGGGTGACATGTCTGGTGAGTATGCAGGCCATGGAAGAACTGGGACCTTTTCAGCCTCCAGGAAATTGTGTACAGATTCTTGTGACATGGGTCCGTGCATTATCATGCTGAAACATGAGGTGATGGCGGGGGATGAATGGAACAACAACAGGCCTCAGGATCTCGTCGCGGTGTCTCTGCATTCAAATTGCCATCGATAAAATGCAATTGTGTTCATTGTCCGTAGCTTATACCTGCCCATACCATAACCCCACCGCTACCATGGGGCACTCTGTTCACAATGTTGACATCAGCAAACCATTCGCCCACATGACTCCATACATGTAGTCTGTGGTTGGGAGGCCAGTGGGATGTTCAGCCAAATTCTCTAAAACAACGTTGGAGGCGGCTTATGGTAGAGAAATTAACATGAAATTCTCTGGCAACAGCTCTGGTGGACATTCCTGTAGTCAGCATGCCAAATGCATGAGCTCTCAACTTGACACATCTGTGGCATTGTGTTGTGTGACAAAACGGCACATTTTAGAGTGGCCTTAGATTTCTCCCCCAGCACAAGGTGCACCTGTGTAATGACCGTGCTGTTTAATCAGCTTCTTGATATGCCACACCTGTCAGGTGGATGGATTATCTTGGCAAAGGACAAATGCTCACTAACAGGGATGTAAACAAATTTGTGCAGAACATTTGAGAGAAATTAGTTGTTTTTTTTGTGCGCATGGAACATTTCTGGGATCTTTTATTTCCGCTCGTAAAACATGGGACCAACACACCATACCTAACTGGAGAGGTTTGAACTCTGGAAGGTGTGAGGAGGCACACAGTTGGTAGAAGATATGGTAATTCCTCTCCTCGGTAGCCTGTAAAGACAACAAAGTGTATAATCAAATAGAGTTTTAAAAATAAGACAGACTGGGCCAGTGGCACACTACCTCTTTCTCTTCAGGAATGTGTTTGTTAGAAAATCGTAAAGCCCCATAATTCATTAGGAAGAAGAGGAACGAGGACTGTAGCAAAACCCAGGCTCCCCAGTCAACATACAGTGAAGAATTATTATTTTTTTTATATATTTTTTTTATTACAGATGAGAAACTTAGAAATGAGGTCATGTTGAGTAGGTATGAAACAGTTAGCTACGGTTTGCCCTAAAGAACACACCCTGAACTCCAGCCATACCAAATACAGTCCACGTATTGGACCTCACCTGAAACACCACTCTAGATTTCTCCAGCAAGTACGTTCTCATGTTAGCCCCGATGATGTGATAGTTTTTGTCGAATCCAATCTCGATGTACTTCCCAAAGCGACTGCTGTTGTCGTTTCTAGTCGTCTTTGCATTCCCGATGGCCTAGAGGGGGGAGAAAAAACCCAGAATGAACGAGCTCCGGGTATCATTTGGGTAGTTGGCTGCAGACAAGTAGCTGTGGGCCATGTTCTGCAGGGCAAAACGTCGTAGAACCTTCCGATAGATAGACTGTATATCCTGTAGCAACAAACATGTCATTGACGTGTAGTCAGCTCTATCTGAAAACTTCACAACATTTTTGCCTTTTGACTTACAACAACGATTGCCCTTCTAGGATCAATAAAGTTTACTGAATTGAAAGACAGACCGGTGGTCTCTTTACCTCCATGATGGGGCTGGAGGCCAGCACTCTGTCCTCCACATTAGCCTCGCTGGAGGACCCGCTGACCGTAGCAAAGTACCTCATGGCATACTTAGCAGAGACTGTCTTACCAGCCCCAGACTCTCCACTCACTATGATAGACTGGTTCCTCTGATCTCTAGAAGAAGAAGAAAGAACAAGATAGAACAGCCTTCCTTGAAGTCATCACTGATGTTGCATGACTGGACAGCTGAAAGTCACGTGATGGAGACCTGTCCAATCACGTCAAGAGAGGAAGGAAGCAAGGACAAAGCATTGAGCCGAGTGATTGACAGACCTGGCCATCTGTTTGTAAGCCTCCTCTGCCACAGCGAAGATGTGAGGATCCATGTCGCCCATGTTCTGTCCACTGTAGGCGTTGATGATGTCATGGTCATAGATGGGTATGCTCTCATAGGGGTTGATAGCAACCAACACGATGCCTGAATGAATTCACATTATCGAATCAGTGACATAATGTCACACACACACACACACACACACACACACACACACACACACACACACACACACACACACACACACACACACACACACACTTCAAATAGCCCAGGTCTGATTAGCAGTTAACAACAAATATTTTGCCAGATACAGAAATAACAACCATGACAACCATGATCTAATTTCCACGTGAAATTTCCAGATAAAAAAATAAACTCTGCAACTCCACCACAATTGCATATTTACAGCAGTTAAAGGAAGCCTATTTAGGTAGAACATTCTGAACGGTAGGTCAGAACGTCAGGACTTCTGAATATATGATCGACACTATATTATATTACTATATTATCTATATTACCTCGAACGGAACTGACAGTCCTGTGAACGGGACTCCAAAGTCTACAGTGAGTCACCAGAACAGAGTTAAAGGCTTTAGTTTTTACCTGCAACACGTGTAGATGGACTTGGGAGTGTGAGTGTGTCTTTACCGCAGTAGGTGTAGATGGACTTGGGAGTGTGAGTGTTTCTTTACCGCAGTAGGTATAGATGGACTTGGGAGTGTGAGTGTTTCTTTACCGCAGTAGGTGTAGATGGACTTGGGAGTGTGAGTGTGTCTTTACCACAGTAGGTGTAGATGGACTTGGGAGTGTGAGTGTTTCTTTACCACAGTAGGTGTAGATGGACTTGGGAGTGTGAGTGTTTCTTTACCGCAGTAGGTGTAGATGGACTTGGGAGTGTGAGTGTTTCTTTACCGCAGTAGGTGTAGATGGACTTGGGAGTGTGAGTGTGTCTTTACCGCAGTAGGTGTAGATGGACTTGGGAGTGTGAGTGTTTCTTTACCGCAGTAGGTGTAGATGGACTTGGGAGTGTGAGTGTGTCTTTACCGCAGTAGGTGTAGATGGACTTGGGAGTGTGAGTGTGTCTTTACCGCAGTAGGTGTAGATGGACTTGGGAGTGTGAGTGTGTCTTTACCGCAGTAGGTGTAGATGGACTTGGGAGTGTGAGTGTTTCTTTACCGCAGTAGGTGTAGATGGACTTGGGAGTGGGAGTGTGTCTTTACCGCAGTAGGTGTAGATGGACTTGGGAGTGTGAGTGTTTCTTTACCGCAGTAGGTGTAGATGGACTTGGGAGTGTGAGTGTGTCTTTACCGCAGTAGGTGTAGATGGACTTGTGAGTGTTTCTTTACCGCAGTAGGTGTAGATGGACTTGTGAGTGTGTCTTTACCACAGTAGGTGTAGATGGACTTGGGAGTGGGAGTGTGTCTTTACCGCAGTAGGTGTAGATGGACTTGGGAGTGTGAGTGTTTCTTTACCGCAGTAGGTGTAGATGGACTTGGGAGTGTGAGTGTTTCTTTGGACTTGCAGTGTTTCTTTAGGTGTAGATGATCTTGGACTCCACGAAGCGCACTTTGAGGTTGTGTAGAACTGCTGGTTCGTGGAGGTAGCTGAGAGCTGTCAGGTCATTCTCCCCCACCAGGATATCAGGGTTCCTTAGCGGGGGTAAACTGTTGGTCTGGGGGTCGATCTTGTGTTCCAAGTTCTGGAAGAAAACAACCGCAGTCAGATGAAAGCAACACCCCAAAAATAACAATAACAAACATATATATTCACTGGACAAGCACCGGAAATTAGTGCAAGCTTATGTCGGATGGTGCAATGTATCTAATATGGGTTGTTTATTCAGCGTTGGAATTGTATACAGTATGCCTTATAATTAATTAAAGAGGCACTACGCAGAAACCGCTCCACCATTTCCTGGTTGCTAAAATTCTAATAGTTCCCCTAATTTCAATTTATGTGACAAAACAAGCAAGTACAGTGTACAGAATCATTGTACCATCTAAAACCGCTGTGAAATAGATTTCCCATCACCAAAAATATTGTATTTTCAGCTGTTTGAAGCTGGTGTATAAAACCGAACGCTAAAAAAACTTAACAAGAAACATACAAATAGAGCACATAGAACATATCCACCACTTCTTAGACTTGCTTTTCAATGGGAATGACATATCTATAATTCACATTTCTATGTGAATTTCATCAGGTCGCCCCAAAAAAAGTGACTAATTGCAGCATTGAACTCCTTATAGTGTAATTAGTCTTTCCTCCATGCGTCCATTAAATAGAGAGTTGAAATGGTGATACTCTTCTGCCCAACCACTCGGATAACATCTTGGGCTTATTTCCATACCTGAAGTACATGCATTACATGCCTCAACATGAACCGTCAGCTGCTGTGCAACAGCAAAAAGGTTTGGAGTAAAAGCACCGTAGGTGATGTGGCCTCTTACGTTTCAGTCCCTGTATCTAGCTTGATCTAAAACAAATCTCATGTTTAGGCTACTTATGAACATGTGTGTCCAACACTGGAGCTGTAGTGTGAAGCCTTCCCTTACTCAAGTCAAGGTGGTAACTAACTTTAGCAACATATGTTTAGTCTGAAGTAAATGTATCAACCAGGTACATAAATAAAACAGGATAACACAATGATTATTTACGTTCTGAGGACTGTAAAACCACAGTAACAGCCATAGTCAAAACCCTTCCCCGGTCTTTATCCAAATGTTCCTTCTTTCTATTCCAACGAGACCCATCTCACCACCCCTCCAGACCCATCTCACCACCCCTCCAGACCCAGAACCCATCTCACCACCCCTCCAGAACCCATCTCTCCACCCCTCCAGAACCCATCTCACCACCCCTCCAGAACCCATCTCACCACCCCTCCAGAACCCATCTCTCCACCCCTCCAGAACCCATCTCTCCACCCCTCCAGAACCCATCTCTCCACCCCTCCAGACCCATCTCTCCACCCCTCCAGACCCATCTCCACCCCTCCAGAACCCATCTCTCTACCCCTCCAATCTCTCCACCCCTCCAGAACCCATCTCTCCACCCCTCCAGACCCAGAACCAATCTCTCCACCCCTCCAGACCCATCTCTCTACCCCTCCAGACCCATCTCTCCACCCCTCCAGACCCAGAACCAATCTCTCCACCCCTCCAGACCCAGAACCCATCTCTCCACCCCTCCAGACCCATCTCTCTACCCCTCCAGACCCAGAACCCATCTCTCCACCCCTCCAGACCCATCTCTCCACCCTCCAGACCCAGAACCAATCTCTCCACCCCTCCAGACCCAGACCCATCTCTCTACCCCTCCAGACCCATCTCTCCACCCCTCCAGACCCATCTCTCTACCCCTCCAGACCCATCCCTCCATCCCTCCAGACCCATCCCTCCATCCCTCCACCCCTCCAGACCCATCCCTCCACCCCTCCAGACCCATCTCTCCACCCCTCCAGACCCATCTCTCTACCCCTCCAGACCCATCCCTCCATCTCTCCACCCCTCCAGACCCAGAACCAATCTCTCCACCCCTCCAGACCCAGACCCATCTCTCCACCCCTCCAGACCCATCCCTCCACCCCTCCAGACCCATCCCTCCACGCCCCCAGACCCATCCCTCCACCCCCCAGAACCCATCTCTCCACCCCTCCAGACCCAGCTCCTCTCTCACTGTGCCATCCTCCAGCTGTAGACACAGAGCCCTGTCTCCAGGAGTGTAGTCCTTGGTGAGCTCTGCTGGCTTCCATGCCTCCACAGCATCTGGGAGCCAGACCCGGGCATACTGAGGGACAGGGGAACACAGGTTAATGCAAGGACATGTCAACAACATAACAGCTACATCTAGGACTTAAAAAGCGACGAGTCATAGATATGGCTAGGCAACAAACGTACATTTTTTACTATGATCTACTCTAATTATACAGAGGGAGTAGAGGGACACAGGGACACAGGTTAATGCATGGACATGTCAACATAAGGACAATGTTGCACTACAGGCTATCCAGAATAGATTCAGACCCCTATGCTTGCTTACAGCTACACTCGGGTCAGACAAGCTTCTGCAGAACCGGATGTACCTCAATCCAGGGATGAGAAATGCATTTTCAATCTTCTCGGTGTAAGAGTTTGGATAATGGGACAATTCAGAGTATAACTGATGTCTCATTCCTGGATTGTGGTACATTTTCCCAGACATATTTTGCGCCGGCTCTGCGGTGTCTTAATTTATACAGGAAGTTTGTCTGATCCGAGTGCAGTTGTGAACAAGCATACAGTCAGAATCTATTCTGGATACACAACTGCATTCGAGTCTAATCTAAATGATCAATGCCATTTAAAAAACAACAACATCTGTGACCATTCTCTTCGGATATACAATTTAATATCACTATGGATGAGATGACAACATTACTTATTTAGTCAACAATCATCATTGACATTTCTCACCAACAAAACCATTGATGTTACTAATAACTTTATAATCTTGATGCAACTCACAAAGTAGTTGAGGAACCGCTCAACTCCCATTCTCTTAAAATCGAGGCGATATACACCGAGTAACTTTAACTTTCCACAGCTGTGTCATCACTCTTCACTGTCTGTGGCAGTTATTGACATGTAGCAAAAAGTCTATCGCAATGACCTAACGTTATATGAAGGCACACAAATTAACTGTGAGAACAAAACTGAGGCCAACGTTGTTAAAATAGCGTAACTTCATTTAACTGTTGTCTCTATCCGTAAATGATCCTATAGTCCCTACTAACTTACATGCCACTGTCAGAAACCTACTAATCATATTAGCCTACCTTGGAGTATAGTTCAGAAGCTGCCATGACATTCAATATGCTTTATATCCACTCTTCACTTTGGCCTCTGTCTCTTCATTTGCGACCCAGTTAATAAATATGAAAAATATACAGGAAAAAGTAGCGGAGAGAGAGAAAATAGCGGCTACGTGCCGACAGGAATCTCCATACTTCTTCAAGTGTGAAGTCTCTGTGCATTATGGGTATATCTATGCCGCGCGTCCGGTGGCTGTTGCCTTGAAAGGTGACCTCCTTGTGGCTGCTTGGCTTTATTACATATTACATTATAACATTCAAACATTATAATATTATACCAGGCAAACATACACGCATCAGCAACCACAGTTAATGAGAATCACTGAAACCCTTAACGAAGAGCTGCCGTCAGCTTTGGAATGGGTGGCCAGTAGTAAACTGGTCCTTGAACATCTCTGAAACTAAGAGCGTTTGTATTTGGTACAAATCATTCCCGAACTTCTTGACCTCAGCTGAATCTGGTAATGAATGGTGTGGCTGTTGAACAAGTCGAGGAGACTAAATTACTTGGCGTTACCTTAGAGTGTAAACTGTCATGGTGAAAACATATAGATTCAGTGGTTGTAAAGATGGGGAGAGATCTGTCCGTAATAAAGAGATGGGGAGAGATCTGTCCGTAATAAAGAGATGGGGAGAGGTCTGTCTGTAATAAAGAGATGGGGAGAGATCTGTCCGTAATAAAGAGATGGGGAGAGATCTGTCCGTAATAAAGAGATGGGGAGAGATCTGTCCGTAATAAAGAGATGGGGAGAGGTCTGTCTGTAATAAAGAGATGGGGAGAGATCTGTCCGTAATAAAGAGATGCTCTGCTTTATTGACACCACACTCCAAAAAACAAGTTCTGCAGGTTCTAGTCTCATTTTATCTTGACTATTGTCCAGTCGTGTGGTCCAGTGCTGCAAGGAAAGACCTAGTTAAGCTGCAGCTGGTCCAGAACAGAGCGGCACATCTTGCTCTTCAGTGTAACCAGAGGGCTGATATAAATACTATGCATGCCAGTCTCTCTCCAGAATGGCTCAGCAGGGCAGGGGTGTGTGGTGAAGATATAGACCAGTCTCTCTCTCCAGACTGGCTCAGTAGGGCAGGGGTGTGTGGTGAAGATATAGACCAGTCTCTCTCCCCAGACTGGCTCAGCAGGGCAGGGGTGTGTGGTGAAGATATAGACCAGTCTCTCTCTCCAGACTGGCTCAGCAGGGCAGGGGTGTGTGGTGAAGATATAGACCAGTCTCTCTCTCCAGACTGGCTCAGTAGGGCAGGGGTGTGTGGTGAAGATATAGACCAGTCTCTCTCTCCAGACTGGCTCAGTAGGGCAGGGGTGTGTGGTGAAGATATAGACCAGTCTCTCTCTCCAGACTGGCTCAGCAGGGCAGGGGTGTGTGGTGAAGATATAGACCAGTCTCTCTCTCCAGACTGGCTCAGCAGGGCAGGGGTGTGTGGTGAAAATATAGACCAGTCTCTCTCCCCAGACTGGCTCAGCAGGGCAGGGGTGTATGGTGAAGATATAGACCAGTCTCTCTCTCCAGACTGGCTCAGTAGGGCAGGGGTGTGTGGTGAAGATATAGACCAGTCTCTCTCCAGAATGGCTCAGCAGGGCAGGGGTGTGTGGTGAAGATATAGACCAGTCTCTCTCTCCAGACTGGCTCAGCAGGGCAGGGGTGTGTGGTGAAGATATAGACCAGTCTCTCTCTCCAGACTGGCTCAGCAGGGCAGGGGTGTGTGGTGAAAATATAGACCAGTCTCTCTCCCAGACTGGCTCAGCAGGGCAGGGGTGTATGGTGAAGATATAGACCAGTCTCTCTCTCCAGACTGGCTCAGTAGGGCAGGGGTGTGTGGTGAAGATATAGACCAGTCTCTCTCCAGAATGGCTCAGCAGGGCAGGGGTGTGTGGTGAAGATATAGACCAGTCTCTCTCTCCAGACTGGCTCAGCAGGGCAGGGGTGTGTGGTGAAGATATAGACCAGTCTTTCTCTCCAGACTGGCTCAGCAGGGCAGGGGTGTGCGGTGAAAATATAGACCAGTCTCTCTCCCCAGACTGGCTCAGCAGGGCAGGGGTGTATGGTGAAGATATAGACCAGTCTCTCTCTCCAGACTGGCTCAGTAGGGCAGGGGTGTGTGGTGAAGATATAGACCAGTCTCTCTCTCCAGACTGGCTCAGCAGGGCAGGGGTGTGTGGTGAAGATATAGACCAGTCTCTCTCTCCAGACTGGCTCAGCAGGGCAGGGGTGTGCGGTGAAGATATAGACCAGTCTCTCTCTCCAGACTGGCTCAGCAGGGCAGGGGTGTGCGGTGAAGATATAGACCAGTCTCTCTCTCCAGACTGGCTCAGCAGGGCAGGGGTGTGTGGGGTGTGTGGTGAATATATAGACCAGTCTCTCTCTCCAGACTGGCTCAGCAGGGCAGGGGTGTGTGGGGTGTGTGGTGAATATATAGACCAGTCTCTCTCTCCAGACTGGCTGAGCAGGGCAGTGGTGTGTGGTGAAGATATAGACCAGTCTCTCTCCAGACTGGCTCAGCAGGGCAGGGGTGTGTGGTGAAGATATAGACCAGTCTCTCTCCCCAGACTGGCTCAGCAGGGCAGGGGTGTGTGGTGAAGATATAGACCAGTCTCTCTCTCCAAAATGGCTCAGCAGGGCAGGGGTGTGTGGTGAAAATATAGACCAGTCTCTCTCCAGAATGGCTCAGCAGGGTAGGGGTGTGTGGTAAAGATATACACCAGTCTCTCTCCAGACTGGCTCAGCAGGGCAGGAGTGTGTGGTGAAGATATAGACCAGTCTCTCTCCAGAATGGCTCAGCAGGGTAGGGGTGTGCGGTGAAGATATAGACCAGTCTCTCTCTCCAGACTGGCTCAGCAGGGCAGGGGTGTGTGGGGTGTGTGGTGAATATATAGACCAGTCTCTCTCTCCAGACTGGCTCAGCAGGGCAGGGGTGTGTGGGGTGTGTGGTGAATATATAGACCAGTCTCTCTCTCCAGACTGGCTGAGCAGGGCAGTGGTGTGTGGTGAAGATATAGACCAGTCTCTCTCCAGACTGGCTCAGCAGGGCAGGGGTGTGTGGTGAAGATATAGACCAGTCTCTCTCTCCAAAATGGCTCAGCAGGGCAGGAGTGTGTGGTGAAGATATAGACCAGTCTCTCTCCAGACTGGCTCAGCAGGGCAGGGGTGTGTGGTAAAGATATACACCAGTCTCTCTCCAGACTGGCTCAGCAGGGCAGGAGTGTGTGGTGAAGATATAGACCAGTCTCTCTCTCCAAAATGGCTCAGCAGGGCAGGGGTGTGTGGTGAAAATATAGACCAGTCTCTCTCTCCAGACTGGCTCAGCAGGGCAGGGGTGTGTGGTGAAGATATAGACCAGTCTCTCTCTCCAGACTGGCTCAGCTGTCTCCCACCAGTTCTTGGCATTCATTGTTTCATTGTGTGAATTGTTTTCCCTTTTATTTCTTATTTTGATTAATTCACCAGTAGTAAATGTACCGTTAATCCCCCTGTCGTTTGTTTACATTAATTTCTGTTAATGCATGTATTAATTACAGTAATTTACCGTTCTCATTCTCGGAGTGGAAACGTTTGCAGAGATCATAACCTGTTACACTTGTGAGAAACAAGTTTTGGTTTATTTTATCAAATTAATTTCTTTTCATTGTCTTTTGTTTGGAGTGTGAGCAATGAGCAACGTGTCTGGTTTCTCTGTCCTGATCATGTTGAGGAACGTGTGTCTGGTTTCTCTGTCCTGATCATGTTGAGGGAGCGTGTGTCTGGTTTCTCTGTCCTGATCATGTTGAGGGAACGTGTGTCTGGTTTCTCTGTCCTGATCGTGTTGAGGGAGCGTGTGTCTGGTTTCTCTGTCCTGATCATGTTGAGGGAACGTGTGTCTGGTTTCTCTGTCCTGATCGTGTTGAGGGAGCGTGTGTCTGGTTTCTCTGTCCTGATCATGTTGAGGGAACGTGTGTCTGGTTTCTCTGTCCTGATCATGTTGAGGGCCTGAGCACATATAGATGTACCTGGTCTGCTGCTCAGAAATGTAAGTCATAGCTTTTTGAACATCCATAGTGAATAATAATATATTAAAACTATTTGAAAAAAAATATTTCCAAAAATCTGCCCCTCGATAATCACCAATCCTCGGTGTGAAAGCGCAATGGTGACAGCTGACTGATACCAGACTCAGAAACCTGGATAGACGTGCTCAGCGGAAGAGGCATTGAAGCGGTAGGTGAGAGACATGGTACCCCTCATGGTGTAGAAGGAGAGGGTGGCTGCCGATAGGTCCAAGAAGACCCCTATCCGGGATGAATAGGGTGCATTGATCTCCACCTGTTCTTTACTATGCTGGGCAGAGTGGCTAGAATCGGAGCTGTCCCCGTAGCCTGTCCTCTTGAGGTCCTTTTAGGTGCAGGCCCCCCTTTTCCTCTCAACTTGTCCCAGTAGCCTGTCCTCTTGAGGTCCTTTTAGGTGCAGGCCCCCCTTTTCCTCTCAACCTGTCCCAGTAGCCTGTCCTCTTGAGGTCCTTTTAGGTGCAGGCCCCCCTTTTCCTCTCCACCTGTCCCAGTAGCCTGTCCTCTTGAGGTCCTTTTAGGTGCTAGGCCCCCCTTTTCCTCTCAACCTGTCCCAGTAGCCTGTCCTCTTGAGGTCCTTTTAGGTGCAGGCCCCCCTTTTCCTCTCAACCTGTCCCAGTAGCCTGTCCTCTTGAGGTCCTTTTAGGTGCAGGCCCCCCTTTTCCTCTCCACCTGTCCCAGTAGCCTGTCCTCTTGAGGTCCTTTTAGGTGCTAGGCCCCCCTTTTCCTCTTCACCTGTCCCAGTAGCCTGTCCTCTTGAGGTCCTTTTAGGTGCAGGCCCCCCTTTTCCTCTCAACCTGTCCCAGTAGCCTGTCCTCTTGAGGTCATTTTAGGTGCAGGCCCCCCTTTTCCTCTCCACCTGTCCCAGTAGCCTGTCCTCTTGAGGTCCTTTTAGGTGCTGGCCCCACTTTTCCTCTCCACCTCCCAGTAGCCTGTCCTCTTGAGGTCCTTTTAGGTGCAGTAGCAGGCACCTCCGGACAAGGGAACCTTGCAGAGGACCTGGGGCAGGCAGTCGAACCTCCCTTTAACACTAATGACATCATTGGTGACCTGCTATCCACCCTGACTAACAAGCTAGCTACTGCCTCGGAGGGCAGAGGACCTGGGGCAGGCAGTCGAACCTTGAGGTACTGTCTGTGTGGTGCTGGTCCACCTTGTTGTTACCTCTAGACTGGTACAGCTGGCAGTAGGCTGTGGTGGTGCTGGTTCACCTTGTTGTTACCTCTAGACTGGTACAGCTGGCAGTAGGCTGTGGTGGTGCTGGTTCACCTTGTTGTTACCTATAGACTGGTACAGCTGGCAGTAGGCTGTGGTGGTGCTCCGGGCAGCCGAGCGGAAATGGAGGAAAACTCGCCTCCCTGCGGACCTGACATCCTTTCACTCCCTCCTCTCTACATTTTCCTCTTCTCTCTCTGCTGCTAAAGCCACTTTCTACCACTCTAAATTCCAAGCATCTGCCTCTAACCCTAGGAAGCTCTTTGCAACCTTCTCCTCCCTCCTGAATCCTCCTCCCCCTCCCCCCCCCTCCTCCCTCTCTGCAGATGACTTCGTCAACCATTTTGAAAAGAAGGTCGACGACATCCGATCCTCGTTTGCTAAGTCAAACGACACCGCTGGTTCTGCTCACACTGCCCTACCCTGTGCTCTGACCTCTTTCTCCCCTCTCTCCAGATGAAATCTCGCGTCTTGTGACGGCCGGCCGCCCTACAACCTGCCCGCTTGACCCTATCCCCTCCTCTCTTCTCAGACCATTTCCGGAGACCTCCTCCCTTACCTCATGCACCCCTTCTGAAAAAACCTACACTCGATCCCTCCGATGTCAACAACTACAGACCAGTATCCCTTCTTTCTTTTCTCTCCAAAACTCTTGAACGTGCCGTCCTTGGCCAGCTCTCCCGCTATCTCTCTCAGAATGACCTTCTTGATCCAAATCAGTCAGGTTTCAAGACTAGTCATTCAACTGAGACTGCTCTTCTCTGTATCACGGAGGCGCTCCGCACTGCTAAAGCTAACTCTCTCTCCTCTGCTCTCATCCTTCTAGACCTATCGGCTGCCTTCGATACTGTGAACCATCAGATCCTCCTCTCCACCCTCTCCGAGTTGGGCATCTCCGGCGCGGCCCACGCTTGGATTGCGTCCTACCTGACAGGTCGCTCCTACCAGGTGGCGTGGCGAGAATCCGTCTCCACACCACGTGCTCTCACCACTGGTGTCCCCCAGGGCTCTGTTCTAGGCCCTCTCCTATTCTCGCTATACACCAAGTCACTTGGCTCTGTCATAACCTCACATGGTCTCTCCTATCATTGCTATGCAGACGACACACAATTAATCTTCTCCTTTCCCCTTCTGATGACCAGGTGGCGAATCGCATCTCTGCATGTCTGGCAGACATATCCGTGTGGATGACGGATCACCACCTCAAGCTGAACCTCGGCAAGACGGAGCTGCTCTTCCTCCCGGGAAGGACTGCCCGTTCCATGATCTCGCCATCACGGTTGACAACTCCATTGTGTCCTCCTCCCAGAGCGCTAAGAACCTTGGCGTGATCCTGGACAACACCCTGTCGTTCTCAACTAACATCAAGGCGGTGGCCCGTTCCTGTAGGTTCATGCTCTACAACATCCGCAGAGTACGACCCTGCCTCACACAGGAAGCGGCGCAGGTCCTAATCCAGGCACTTGTCATCTCCCGTCTGGATTACTGCAACTCGCTGTTGGCTGGGCTCCTGCCTGTGCCATTAAACCCCTACAACTCATCCAGAACGCCGCAGCCCGTCTGGTGTTCAACCTTCCCAAGTTCTCTCACGTCACCCCGCTCCTCCGCTCCCTCCACTGGCTTCCAGTTGAAGCTCGCATCCGCTACAAGACCATGGTGCTTGCCTACGGAGCTGTGAGGGGAACGGCACCTCAGTACCTCCAGGCTCTGATCAGGCCCTACACCCAAACAAGGGCACTGCGTTCATCCACCTCTGGCCTGCTCGCCTCCCTACCACTGAGGAAGTACAGTTCCCGCTCAGCCCAGTCAAAACTGTTCGCTGCTCTGGCCCCCAATGGTGGAACAAACTCCCTCACGACGCCAGGACAGCGGAGTCAATCACCACCTTCCGGAGACACCTGAAACCCCACCTCTTTAAGGAATACCTAGGATAGGATAAAGTAATCCCTCTCACCCCCTCCCCTGAAAAGATTTAGATGCACTACTGTTCCACTGGAGGTCATAAGGTGAATGCACCAATTTGTAAGTCGCTCTGGATAAGAGCGTCTGCTAAATGACTTAAA
>NC_088404.1:5708023-5888023 GCF_034236695.1 Oncorhynchus nerka
CAGAAGGACAGACAGTATAATGAAGAACAGTGTGTAGAAGGACAGACAGTATAATGAAGAACAGTGTGTAGAAGGACAGACAGTATAATGAAGAACAGTGTGTAGAAGGACAGACAGTATAATGAAGAACGGTGTGTAGAAGGACAGACAGTCAGTATAATGAAGAACGGTGTGTAGAAGGACAGACAGTCAGTATCATGAAGAACAGTGTGTAGAAGGACAGACAGTATAATGAAGAACAGTGTGTAGAAGGACAGACAGACAGTATAATGAAGAACAGTGTGTAGAAGGACAGACAGTCAGTATAATGAAGAACAGTGTGTAGAAGGACAGACAGTATCATGAAGAACAGTGTGTAGAAGGACAGACAATCAGTATAATGAAGAACAGTGTGTAGAAGGACAGACAGTATAATGAAGAACAGTGTGTAGAAGGACAGACAGTCAGTATAATGAAGAACAGTGTGTAGAAGGACAGTCAGTATAATGAAGAACAGTGTGTAGAAGGACAGACAGTCAGTATAATGAAGAACAGTGTGTAGAAGGACAGACAGTATAATGAAGAACAGTGTGTAGAAGGACAGTCAGTATAATGAAGAACAGTGTGTAGAAGGACATACAGTATAATGAAGAACAGTGTGTAGAAGGACAGACAGTCAGTATAATGAAGAACAGTGTGTAGAAGAACAGACAGACAGTATAATGAAGAACAGTGTGTAGAAGGACAGACAGTCAGTATAATGAAGAACAGTGTGTAGAAGGACAGTCAGTATAATGAAGAACAGTGTGTAGAAGGACAGACAGTATAATGAAGAACAGTGTGTAGAAGGACAGACAGTCAGTATAATGAAGAACAGTGTGTAGAAGAACAGACAGACAGTATAATGAAGAACAGTGTGTAGAAGGACAGACAGTCAGTATAATGAAGAACAGTGTGTAGAAGGACAGTCAGTATAATGAAGAACAGTGTGTAGAAGGACAGACAGTCAGTATAATGAAGAACAGTGTGTAGAAGGACAGTCAGTATTATGAAGAACAGTGTGTAGAAGGACAGAGACAGTATAATGAAGAACAGTGTGTAGAAGAACAGACAGACAGTATAATGAAGAACAGTGTGTAGAAGGACAGACAGTCAGTATAATGAAGAACAGTGTGTAGAAGGACAGACAGTCAGTATAATGAAGAACAGTGTGTAGAAGGACAGTCAGTATAATGAAGAACAGTGTGTAGAAGGACAGACAGTATAATGAAGAACAGTGTGTAGAAGGACAGACAGTATAATGAAGAACAGTGTGTAGAAGGACAGACAGTATAATGAGGAACAGTGTGTAGAGGGACAGACAGTATAATGAAGAACAGTGTGTAGAAGGACAGACAGTCAGTATAATGAAGAACAGTGTGTAGAAGGACAGACAGTATAATGAAGAACAGTGTGTAGAAGGACAGACAGTCAGTATAATGAAGAACCGTGTGTAGAAGGACAGACAGTATAACGAAGAACAGTGTGTAGAAGGACAGACAGTCAGTATAATGAAGAACAGTGTGTAGAAGGACAGACAGTATAATGAAGAACAGTGTGTAGAAGGACAGACAGTATAATGAAGAACAGTGTGTAGAAGAACAGACAGTCAGTATAATGAAGAACAGTGTGTAGAAGGACAGACAGTATAATGAAGAACAATTTGTAGAAGGACAGACAGACAGTATAATGAAGAACAGTGTGTAGAAGGACAGTCAGTATAATGAAGAACAGTGTGTAGAAGGACAGACAGTATAATGAAGAACAGTGTGTAGAAGGACAGAAAGACAGTATAATGAGGAACAGTGTGTAGAAGGACAGACAGTATAATGAAGAACAGTGTGTAGAAGGACAGACAGTCAGTATAATGAAGAACAGTGTGTAGAAGGACAGACAGTATAATGAAGAACAGTGTGTAGAAGGACAGTCAGTATAATGAAGAACAGTGTGTAGAAGGACAGACAGTCAGTATAATGAAGAACAGTGTGTAGAAGGACAGACAGTCATTATAATGAAGAACAGTGTGTAGAAGGACAGTCAGTCAGTATAATGAAGAACAGTGTGTAGTAGGACAGTCAGTATAATGAAGAACAGTGCAGAAGGACAGACAGTCAGTATAATGAAGAACAGTGTGTAGAAGGACAGTCAGTATAATGAAGAACAGTGTGTAGAAGGACAGACAGTATAATGAAGAACAGTGTAGAAGGACAGACAGTCAGTATAATGAAGAACAGTGTGTAGAAGGACAGACAGTATAATGAAGAACAGTGTGTAGAAGGACAGACAGTCAGTATAATGAAGAACAGTGTGTAGAAGGACAGTCAGTATAATGAAGAACAGTGTGTAGAAGGACAGACAGTCAGTATAATGAAGAACAGTGTGTAGAAGGACAGACAGTATAATGAAGAACAGTGTGTAGAAGGACAGTCAGTATAATGAAGAACAGTGTGTAGAAGGACATACAGTATAATGAAGAACAGTGTGTAGAAGGACAGACAGTCAGTATAATGAAGAACAGTGTGTAGAAGAACAGACAGACAGTATAATGAAGAACAGTGTGTAGAAGGACAGACAGTCAGTATAATGAAGAACAGTGTGTAGAAGGACAGTCAGTATAATGAAGAACAGTGTGTAGAAGGACAGACAGTATAATGAAGAACAGTGTGTAGAAGGACAGACAGTCAGTATAATGAAGAACAGTGTGTAGAAGAACAGACAGACAGTATAATGAAGAACAGTGTGTAGAAGGACAGACAGTCAGTATAATGAAGAACAGTGTGTAGAAGGACAGTCAGTATAATGAAGAACAGTGTGTAGAAGGACAGACAGTCAGTATAATGAAGAACAGTGTGTAGAAGGACAGTCAGTATTATGAAGAACAGTGTGTAGAAGGACAGACAGACAGTATAATGAAGAACAGTGTGTAGAAGAACAGACAGACAGTATAATGAAGAACAGTGTGTAGAAGGACAGACAGTCAGTATAATGAAGAACAGTGTGTAGAAGGACAGACAGTCAGTATAATGAAGAACAGTGTGTAGAAGGACAGTCAGTATAATGAAGAACAGTGTGAAGGACAGACAGTATAATGAAGAACAGTGTGTAGAAGGACAGACAGTATAATGAAGAACAGTGTGTAGAAGGACAGACAGTATAATGAGGAACAGTGTGTAGAGGGACAGACAGTATAATGAAGAACAGTGTGTAGAAGGACAGACAGTCAGTATAATGAAGAACAGTGTGTAGAAGGACAGACAGTATAATGAAGAACAGTGTGTAGAAGGACAGACAGTCAGTATAATGAAGAACCGTGTGTAGAAGGACAGACAGTATAACGAAGAACAGTGTGTAGAAGGACAGACAGTCAGTATAATGAAGAACAGTGTGTAGAAGGACAGACAGTATAATGAAGAACAGTGTGTAGAAGGACAGACAGTATAATGAAGAACAGTGTGTAGAAGAACAGACAGTCAGTATAATGAAGAACAGTGTGTAGAAGGACAGACAGTATAATGAAGAACAGTGTGTAGAAGGACAGACAGTATAATGAAGAACAATTTGTAGAAGGACAGACAGACAGTATAATGAAGAACAGTGTGTAGAAGGACAGTCAGTATAATGAAGAACAGTGTGTAGAAGGACAGACAGTATAATGAAGAACAGTGTGTAGAAGGACAGAAAGACAGTATAATGAGGAACAGTGTGTAGAAGGACAGACAGTATAATGAAGAACAGTGTGTAGAAGGACAGACAGTCAGTATAATGAAGAACAGTGTGTAGAAGGACAGACAGTATAATGAAGAACAGTGTGTAGAAGGACAGTCAGTATAATGAAGAACAGTGTGTAGAAGGACAGACAGTCAGTATAATGAAGAACAGTGTGTAGAAGGACAGACAGTCATTATAATGAAGAACAGTGTGTAGAAGGACAGTCAGTCAGTATAATGAAGAACAGTGTGTAGTAGGACAGTCAGTATAATGAAGAACAGTGTGCAGAAGGACAGACAGTCAGTATAATGAAGAACAGTGTGTAGAAGGACAGTCAGTATAATGAAGAACGATGTGTAGAAGGACAGACAGTATAATGAAGAATGGTGTGTAGAAGGACAGACAGTCAGTATAATGAAGAACAGTGTGTAGAAGGACAGACAGTATAATGAAGAACAGTGTGTAGAAGGACAGACAGTCAGTATAATGAAGAACAGTGTGTAGAAGGACAGTCAGTATAATGAAGAACAGTGTGTAGAAGGACAGACAGTCAGTATAATGAAGAACAGTGTGTAGAAGGACAGACAGTATAATGAAGAACAGTGTGTAGAAGGACAGTCAGTATAATGAAGAACAGTGTGTAGAAGGACATACAGTATAATGAAGAACAGTGTGTAGAAGGACAGACAGTCAGTATAATGAAGAACAGTGTGTAGAAGAACAGACAGACAGTATAATGAAGAACAGTGTGTAGAAGGACAGACAGTCAGTATAATGAAGAACAGTGTGTAGAAGGACAGTCAGTATAATGAAGAACAGTGTGTAGAAGGACAGACAGTCAGTATAATGAAGAACAGTGTGTAGAAGGACAGACAGTCATTATAATGAAGAACAGTGTGTAGAAGGACAGTCAGTCAGTATAATGAAGAACAGTGTGTAGTAGGACAGTCAGTATAATGAAGAACAGTGTGCAGAAGGACAGACAGTCAGTATAATGAAGAACAGTGTGTAGAAGGACAGTCAGTATAATGAAGAACGTGTGTGAAGAAGGACAGACAGTATAATGAAGAACAGTGTGTAGAAGGACAGACAGACAGTATAATGAAGAACAGTTTGTAGAAGGACAGACAGTCAGTATAATGAAGAACAGTGTGTAGAAGGACAGACAGTCAGTATAATGAAGAACAGTGTGTAGAAGGACAGACAGTATAATGAAGAACAGTGTGTAGAAGGACAGACAGATAAAAGACAGTATAATGAAGAACAGTGTGTAGAAGGACAGACAGTATAATGAAGAACAGTGTGTAGAAGGACAGACAGTCAGTATAATGAAGAACAGTGTGTAGAAGGACAGACAGTATAATGAAGAACAGTGTGTAGAAGGACAGTCAGTATAATGAAGAACCGTGTGTAGAAGGACAGACAGTCAGTATAATGAAGAACAGTGTGTAGAAGGACAGACAGTCAGTATAATGAAGAACAGTGTGTAGAAGGACAGAGTCAGTATAATGAAGAACAGTGTGTAGAAGGTCAGTCAGTATAATGAAGAACAGTGTGCAGAAGGACAGACAGTCAGTATAATGAAGAACAGTGTGTAGAAGGACAGTCAGTATAATGAAGAACAGTGTGTAGAAGGACAGACAGTATAATGAAGAACGGTGTGTAGAAGGACAGACAGACAGTATAATGAAGAACAGTGTGTAGAAGGACAGACAGACAGTATAATGAAGAACAGTGTGTAGAAGGACAGACAGTATAATGAAGAACAGTGTGTAGAAGGACAGAAGTCAGTATAATGAGGAATGGTGTGTAGAAGGACAGACAGTATAATGAAGAACAGTGTGTAGAAGGACAGACAGACAGTATAATGAAGAACAGTGTGTATGAAACCCAGACAGTCAGTATAATGAAGAACAGTGTGTAGAAGGACAGACAGTATAATGAAGAACAGTGTGTAGAAGGACAGACAGTCAGTATAATGAAGAACAGTGTGTAGAAGGACAGACAGTATAATGAAGAACAGTGTGTAGAAGGACAGACAGACAGTATAATGAAGAACAGTGTGTAGAAGGACAGACAGTCAGTATAATGAAGAACAGTGTGTAGAAGGACAGACAGTCAGTATAATGAAGAACAGTGTGTAGAAGGACAGTCAGTATAATGAAGAACAGTGTGTAGAAGACAGACAGTCAGTATAATGAAGAACAGTGTGTAGAAGGACAGACAGTCAGTATAATGAAGAACAGTGTGTAAAAGGACAGACAGTATAATGAAGAACAGTGTGTAGAAGGACAGACAGTCAGTATAATGAAGAACAGTGTGTAGAAGGACAGTCAGTATAATGAAGAACAGTGTGTAGAAGGACAGACAGTATAATGAAGAACAGTGTGTAGAAGGACAGACAGTCAGTATAATGAAGAACAGTGTGTAGAAGGACAGACAGTATAATGAAGAACAGTGTGTAGAAGGACAGACAGTATAATGAAGAACAGTGTGTAGAAGGACAGACAGTCAGTATAATGAAGAACAGTGTGTAGAAGGACAGACAGTATAATGAAGAACAGTGTAGAAGGACAGACAGTATAACGAAGAACAGTGTAGAAGGACAGACAGTCAGTATAATGAAGAACAGTGTGTAGAAGGACAGTCAGTATAATGAAGAACAGTGTGTAGAAGGACAGACAGTATAACGAAGAACAGTGTGTAGAAGGACAGACAGTCAGTATAATGAAGAACAGTGTGTAGAAGGACAGACAGTATAATGAAGAACAGTGTGTAGAAGGACAGACAGTATAATGAAGAACAGTGTGTAGAAGGACAGACAGTCAGTATAATGAAGAACAGTGTGTAGAAGGACAGACAGTATAATGAAGAACAGTGTGTAGAAGGACAGACAGTATAATGAAGAACAATTTGTAGAAGGACAGACAGACAGTATAATGAAGAACAGTGTGTAGAAGGACAGACAGTATAATGAAGAACAGTGTGTAGAAGGACAGACAGTATAATGAAGAACAGTGTGTAGAAGGACAGACAGACAGTATAATGAAGAACAGTGTGTAGAAGGACAGACAGTATAATGAAGAACAGTGTGTAGAAGGACAGACAGTCAGTATAATGAAGAACAGTGTGTAGAAGGACAGACAGTATAATGAAGAACAGTGTGTAGAAGGACAGTCAGTATAATGAAGAACAGTGTGTAGAAGGACAGACAGTCAGTATAATGAAGAACAGTGTGTAGAAGGACAGACAGTCATTATAATGAAGAACAGTGTGTAGAAGGACAGTCAGTCAGTATAATGAAGAACAGTGTGTAGAAGGACAGTCAGTATAATGAAGAACAGTGTGCAGAAGGACAGACAGTCAGTATAATGAAGAACAGTGTGTAGAAGGACAGTCAGTATAATGAAGAACGATGTGTAGAAGGACAGACAGTATAATGAAGAATGGTGTGTAGAAGGACAGACAGACAGTATAATGAAGAACAGTTTGTAGAAGGACAGACAGACAGTATAATGAAGAACAGTGTGTAGAAGGACAGTCAGTATAATGAAGAACAGTGTGTAGAAGGACAGACAGTATAATGAAGAACAGTGTGTAGAAGGACAGACAGACAGTATAATGAAGAACAGTGTGTAGAAGGACAGACAGTATAATGAAGAACAGTGTGTAGAAGGACAGACAGTCAGTATAATGAAGAACAGTGTGTAGAAGGACAGACAGTATAATGAAGAACAGTGTGTAGAAGGACAGTCAGTATAATGAAGAACCGTGTGTAGAAGGACAGACAGTCAGTATAATGAAGAACAGTGTGTAGAAGGACAGACAGTCAGTATAATGAAGAACAGTGTGTAGAAGGACAGTCAGTCAGTAAAATGAAGAACAGTGTGTAGAAGGTCAGTCAGTATAATGAAGAACAGTGTGCAGAAGGACAGACAGTCAGTATAATGAAGAACAGTGTGTAGAAGGACAGTCAGTATAATGAAGAACGGTGTGTAGAAGGACAGACAGTATAATGAAGAACGGTGTGTAGAAGGACAGACAGACAGTATAATGAAGAACAGTGTGTAGAAGGACAGACAGACAGTATAATGAAGAACAGTGTGTAGAAGGACAGACAGTCAGTATAATGAAGAACAGTGTGTAGAAGGACAGACAGACAGTATAATGAAGAACAGTGTGTAGAAGGACAGACAGTATAATGCAGAACAGTGTGTAGAAGGACAGACAGTCAGTATAATGAAGAACAGTGTGTAGAAGGACAGTCAGTATAATGAAGAACAGTGTGTAGAAGGACAGACAGTCAGTATAATGAAGAATGGTGTGTAGAAGGACAGACAGTATAATGAAGAACGGTGTGTAGAAGGACAGACAGACAGTATAATGAAGAACAGTGTGTAGAAGGACAGACAGTATAATGAAGAACAGTGTGTAGAAGGACAGACAGTCAGTATAATGAAGAACAGTGTGTAGAAGGACAGACAGTATAATGAAGAACAGTGTGTAGAAGGACAGACAGACAGTATAATGAAGAACAGTGTGTAGAAGGACAGACAGTCAGTATAATGAAGAACGGTGTGTAGAAGGACAGACAGTCAGTATAATGAAGAACAGTGTGTAGAAGGACAGTCAGTATAATGAAGAACAGCGTGTAGAAGGACAGACAGTCAGTATAATGAAGAACAGTGTGTAGAAGGACAGACAGTCAGTATAATGAAGAACAGTGTGTAAAAGGACAGACAATATAATGAAGAACAGTGTGTAGAAGGACAGACAGTCAGTATAATGAAGAACAGTGTGTAGAAGGACAGACAGTCAGTATAATGAAGAACAGTGTGTAGAAGGACAGTCAGTATAATGAAGAACAGTGTGTAGAAGGACAGACAGTATAATGAAGAACAGTGTGTAGAAGGACAGACAGTATAATGAAGAACAGTGTGTAGAAGGACAGACAGTATAATGAGGAACAGTGTGTAGAGGGACAGACAGTATAATGAAGAACAGTGTGTAGAAGGACAGACAGTCAGTATAATGAAGAACAGTGTGTAGAAGGACAGACAGTATAATGAAGAACAGTGTGTAGAAGGACAGACAGTATAACGAAGAACAGTGTGTAGAAGGACAGACAGTCAGTATAATGAAGAACAGTGTGTAGAAGGACAGTCAGTATAATGAAGAACAGTGTGTAGAAGGACAGACAGTATAACGAAGAACAGTGTGTAGAAGGACAGACAGTCAGTATAATGAAGAACAGTGTGTAGAAGGACAGACAGTATAATGAAGAACAGTGTGTAGAAGGACAGACAGTATAATGAAGAACAGTGTGTAGAAGAACAGACAGTCAGTATAATGAAGAACAGTGTGTAGAAGGACAGACAGTATAATAAAGAACAGTGTGTAGAAGGACAGACAGTATAATGAAGAACAATTTGTAGAAGGACAGACAGTCAGTATAATGAAGAACAGTGTGTAGAAGGACAGTCAGTATAATGAAGAACAGTGTGTAGAAGGACAGACAGTCAGTATAATGAAGAACAGTGTGTAGAAGGACAGTCAGTATAATGAAGAACAGTGTGTAGAAGGACAGACAGTCAGTATAATGAAGAATGGTGTGTAGAAGGACAGACAGTATAATGAAGAACGGTGTGTAGAAGGACAGACAGACAGTATAATGAAGAACAGTGTGTAGAAACCCAGACAGTCAGTATAATGAAGAACAGTGTGTAGAAGGACAGACAGTATAATGAAGAACAGTGTGTAGAAGGACAGACAGTCAGTATAATGAAGAACAGTGTGTAGAAGGACAGACAGTATAATGAAGAACAGTGTGTAGAAGGACAGACAGACAGTATAATGAAGAACAGTGTGTAGAAGGACAGACAGTCAGTATAATGAAGAACGGTGTGTAGAAGGACAGACAGTCAGTATAATGAAGAACAGTGTGTAGAAGGACAGTCAGTATAATGAAGAACAGCGTGTAGAAGGACAGACAGTCAGTATAATGAAGAACAGTGTGTAGAAGGACAGACAGTCAGTATAATGAAGAACAGTGTGTAAAAGGACAGACAGTATAATGAAGAACAGTGTGTAGAAGGACAGACAGTCAGTATAATGAAGAACAGTGTGTAGAAGGACAGACAGTCAGTATAATGAAGAACAGTTTGTAGAAGGACAGTCAGTATAATGAAGAACAGTGTGTAGAAGGACAGACAGTATAATGAAGAACAGTGTGTAGAAGGACAGACAGTATAATGAAGAACAGTGTGTAGAAGGACAGACAGTATAATGAGGAACAGTGTGTAGAGGGACAGACAGTATAATGAAGAACAGTGTGTAGAAGGACAGACAGTCAGTATAATGAAGAACAGTGTGTAGAAGGACAGACAGTATAATGAAGAACAGTGTGTAGAAGGACAGACAGTATAACGAAGAACAGTGTGTAGAAACACAGACAGTCAGTATAATGAAGAACAGTGTGTAGAAGGACAGTCAGTATAATGAAGAACAGTGTGTAGAAGGACAGACAGTATAACGAAGAACAGTGTGTAGAAGGACAGACAGTCAGTATAATGAAGAACAGTGTGTAGAAGGACAGACAGTATAATGAAGAACAGTGTGTAGAAGGACAGACAGTATAATGAAGAACAGTGTGTAGAAGAACAGACAGTCAGTATAATGAAGAACAGTGTGTAGAAGGACAGACAGTATAATGAAGAACAGTGTGTAGAAGGACAGACAGTATAATGAAGAACAATTTGTAGAAGGACAGACAGACAGTATAATGAAGAACAGTGTGTAGAAGGACAGTCAGTATAATGAAGAACAGTGTGTAGAAGGACAGACAGTATAATGAAGAACAGTGTGTAGAAGGACAGACAGACAGTATAATGAAGAACAGTGTGTAGAAGGACAGACAGTATAATGAAGAACAGTGTGTAGAAGGACAGACAGTCAGTATAATGAAGAACAGTGTGTAGAAGGACAGACAGTATAATGAAGAACAGTGTGTAGAAGGACAGTCAGTATAATGAAGAATAGTGTGTAGAAGGACAGACAGTCAGTATAATGAAGAACAGTGTGTAGAAGGACAGACAGTCATTATAATGAAGAACAGTGTGTAGAAGGACAGTCAGTCAGTATAATGAAGAACAGTGTGTAGAAGGACAGTCAGTATAATGAAGAACAGTGTGCAGAAGGACAGACAGTCAGTATAATGAAGAACAGTGTGTAGAAGGACAGTCAGTATAATGAAGAACGATGTGTAGAAGGACAGACAGTATAATGAAGAATGGTGTGTAGAAGGACAGACAGACAGTATAATGAAGAACAGTTTGTAGAAGGACAGACAGACAGTATAATGAAGAACAGTGTGTAGAAGGACAGTCAGTATAATGAAGAACAGTGTGTAGAAGGACAGACAGTCAGTATAATGAAGAACAGTGTGTAGAAGGACAGACAGTATAATGAAGAACAGTGTGTAGAAGGACAGACAGTCAGTATAATGAAGAACCGTGTGTAGAAGGACAGACAGTCAGTATAATGAAGAACAGTGTGTAGAAGGACAGACAGTCAGTATAATGAAGAACAGTGTGTAGAAGGACAGTCAGTCAGTATAATGAAGAACAGTGTGTAGAAGGTCAGTCAGTATAATGAAGAACAGTGTGCAGAAGGACAGACAGTCAGTATAATGAAGAACAGTGTGTAGAAGGACAGTCAGTATAATGAAGAACGGTGTGTAGAAGGACAGACAGTATAATGAAGAACGGAGGTGTATAATGAAGAAGGACAGACAGACAGTATAATGAAGAACAGTGTAGAAGGACAGACAGTCAGTATAATGAAGAACAGTGTGTAGAAGGACAGACAGTATAATGAAGAACGGTGTGTAGAAGGACAGACAGACAGTATAATGAAGAACAGTGTGTAGAAAGGACAGTCAGTATAATGAAGAACAGTGTGTAGAAGGACAGACAGTATAATGAAGAACAGTGTGTAGAAGGACAGACAGTCAGTATAATGAAGAACAGTGTGTAGAAGGACAGACAGTATAATGAAGAACAGTGTGTAGAAGGACAGACAGACAGTATAATGAAGAACAGTGTGTAGAAGGACAGACAGTCAGTATAATGAAGAACGGTGTGTAGAAGGACAGACAGTCAGTATAATGAAGAACAGTGTGTAAAAGGACAGACAGTATAATGAAGAACAGTGTGTAGAAGGACAGACAGTCAGTATAATGAAGAACAGTGTGTAGAAGGACAGACAGTCAGTATAATGAAGAACAGTGTGTAGAAGGACAGACAGTCATTATAATGAAGAACAGTGTGTAGAAGGACAGTCAGTCAGTATAATGAAGAACAGTGTGTAGAAGGACAGTCAGTATAATGAAGAACAGTGTGCAGAAGGACAGACAGTCAGTATAATGAAGAACAGTGTGTAGAAGGTCAGTCAGTATAATGAAGAACAGTGTGCAGAAGGACAGACAGTCAGTATAATGAAGAACAGTGTGTAGAAGGACAGTCAGTATAATGAAGAACGGTGTGTAGAAGGACAGACAGTATAATGAAGAACGGTGTGTAGAAGGACAGACAGACAGTATAATGAAGAACAGTGTGTAGAAGGACAGACAGTCAGTATAATGAAGAATGGTGTGTAGAAGGACAGACAGTATAATGAAGAACGGTGTGTAGAAGGACAGACAGACAGTATAATGAAGAACAGTGTGTAGAAAGGACAGACAGTCAGTATAATGAAGAACAGTGTGTAGAAGGACAGACAGTATAATGAAGAACAGTGTGTAGAAGGACAGACAGTCAGTATAATGAAGAACAGTGTGTAGAAGGACAGACAGTATAATGAAGAACAGTGTGTAGAAGGACAGACAGTATAATGAAGAACAATTTGTAGAAGGACAGACAGACAGTATAATGAAGAACAGTGTGTAGAAGGACAGTCAGTATAATGAAGAACAGTGTGTAGAAGGACAGACAGTATAATGAAGAACAGTGTGTAGAAGGACAGACAGACAGTATAATGAAGAACAGTGTGTAGAAGGACAGACAGTATAATGAAGAACAGTGTGTAGAAGGACAGACAGTCAGTATAATGAAGAACAGTGTGTAGAAGGACATACAGTATAATGAAGAACAGTGTGTAGAAGGACAGTCAGTATAATGAAGAACAGTGTGTAGAAGGACAGACAGTCAGTATAATGAAGAACAGTGTGTAGAAGGACAGACAGTCATTATAATGAAGAACAGTGTGTAGAAGGACAGTCAGTCAGTATAATGAAGAACAGTGTGTAGAAGGACAGTCAGTATAATGAAGAACAGTGTGCAGAAGGACAGACAGTCAGTATAATGAAGAACAGTGTGTAGAAGGACAGTCAGTATAATGAAGAACGATGTGTAGAAGGACAGACAGTATAATGAAGAACAGTGTGTAGAAGGACAGACAGACAGTATAATGAAGAACAGTTTGTAGAAGGACAGACAGACAGTATAATGAAGAACAGTGTGTAGAAGGACAGTCAGTATAATGAAGAACAGTGTGTAGAAGGACAGACAGTATAATGAAGAACAGTGTGTAGAAGGACAGACAGACAGTATAATGAAGAACAGTGTGTAGAAGGACAGACAGTATAATGAAGAACAGTGTGTAGAAGGACAGACAGTCAGTATAATGAAGAACAGTGTGTAGAAGGACAGACAGTATAATGAAGAACAGTGTGTAGAAGGACAGTCAGTATAATGAAGAACCGTGTGTAGAAGGACAGACAGTCAGTATAATGAAGAACAGTGTGTAGAAGGACAGACAGTCAGTATAATGAAGAACAGTGTGTAGAAGGACAGTCAGTCAGTATAATGAAGAACAGTGTGTAGAAGGACAGTCAGTATAATGAAGAACAGTGTGCAGAAGGACAGACAGTCAGTATAATGAAGAACAGTGTGTAGAAGGACAGTCAGTATAATGAAGAACGGTGTGTAGAAGGACAGACAGTATAATGAAGAACGGTGTGTAGAAGGACAGACAGACAGTATAATGAAGAACAGTGTGTAGAAGGACAGACAGACAGTATAATGAAGAACAGTGTGTAGAAGGACAGACAGTCAGTATAATGAAGAACAGTGTGTAGAAGGACAGACAGACAGTATAATGAAGAACAGTGTGTAGAAGGACAGACAGTATAATGCAGAACAGTGTGTAGAAGGACAGACAGTCAGTATAATGAAGAACAGTGTGTAGAAGGACAGTCAGTATAATGAAGAACAGTGTGTAGAAGGACAGACAGTCAGTATAATGAAGAACAGTGTGTAGAAGGACAGACAGTATAATGAAGAACAGTGTGTAGAAGGACAGACAGACAGTATAATGAAGAACAGTGTGTAGAAGGACAGACAGTATAATGAAGAACAGTGTGTAGAAGGACAGACAGTCAGTATAATGAAGAACAGTGTGTAGAAGGACAGACAGTCAGTATAATGAAGAACAGTGTGTAGAAGACAGACAGACAGTATAATGAAGAACAGTGTGTAGAAGGACAGACAGTCAGTATAATGAAGAACAGTGTGTAGAAGGACAGACAGTCAGTATAATGAAGAACAGTGTGTAGAAGGACAGTCAGTATAATGAAGAACAGCGTGTAGAAGGACAGACAGTCAGTATAATGAAGAACAGTGTGTAGAAGGACAGACAGTCAGTATAATGAAGAACAGTGTGTAAAAGGACAGACAATATAATGAAGAACAGTGTGTAGAAGGACAGACAGTCAGTATAATGAAGAACAGTGTGTAGAAGGACAGACAGTCAGTATAATGAAGAACAGTGTGTAGAAGGACAGTCAGTATAATGAAGAACAGTGTGTAGAAGGACAGACAGTATAATGAAGAACAGTGTGTAGAAGGACAGACAGTATAATGAAGAACAGTGTGTAGAAGGACAGACAGTATAATGAGAACAGTGTGTAGAAGGACAGACAGTATAATGAAGAACAGTGTGTAGAAGGACAGACAGTCAGTATAATGAAGAACAGTGTGTAGAAGGACAGACAGTATAATGAAGAACAGTGTGTAGAAGGACAGACAGTATAACGAAGAACAGTGTGTAGAAGGACAGACAGTCAGTATAATGAAGAACAGTGTGTAGAAGGACAGTCAGTATAATGAAGAACAGTGTGTAGAAGGACAGACAGTATAATGAAGAACAGTGTGTAGAAGGACAGACAGTCAGTATAATGAAGAACAGTGTGTAGAAGGACAGACAGTATAATGAAGAACAGTGTGTAGAAGGACAGACAGTATAATGAAGAACAGTGTGTAGAAGAACAGACAGTCAGTATAATGAAGAACAGTGTGTAGAAGGACAGACAGTATAATGAAGAACAGTGTGTAGAAGGACAGACAGTATAATGAAGAACAATTTGTAGAAGGACAGACAGTCAGTATAATGAAGAACAGTGTGTAGAAGGACAGTCAGTATAATGAAGAACAGTGTGTAGAAGGACAGACAGTCAGTATAATGAAGAACAGTGTGTAGAAGGACAGTCAGTATAATGAAGAACAGTGTGTAGAAGGACAGACAGTCAGTATAATGAAGAATGGTGTGTAGAAGGACAGACAGTATAATGAAGAACGGTGTGTAGAAGGACAGACAGACAGTATAATGAAGAACAGTGTGTAGAAACCCAGACAGTCAGTATAATGAAGAACAGTGTGTAGAAGGACAGACAGTATAATGAAGAACAGTGTGTAGAAGGACAGACAGTCAGTATAATGAAGAACAGTGTGTAGAAGGACAGACAGTATAATGAAGAACAGTGTGTAGAAGGACAGACAGACAGTATAATGAAGAACAGTGTGTACAAGGACAGACAGTCAGTATAATGAAGAACAGTGTGTAGAAGGACAGACAGTCAGTATAATGAAGAACAGTGTGTAGAAGGACAGTCAGTATAATGAAGAACAGCGTGTAGAAGGACAGACAGTCAGTATAATGAAGAACAGTGTGTAGAAGGACAGACAGTCAGTATAATGAAGAACAGTGTGTAAAAGGACAGACAGTATAATGAAGAACAGTGTGTAGAAGGACAGACAGTCAGTATAATGAAGAACAGTGTGTAGAAGGACAGACAGTCAGTATAATGAAGAACAGTGTGTAGAAGGACAGTCAGTATAATGAAGAACAGTGTGTAGAAGGACAGACAGTATAATGAAGAACAGTGTGTAGAAGGACAGACAGTATAATGAAGAACAGTGTGTAGAAGGACAGACAGTATAATGAGGAACAGTGTGTAGAGGGACAGACAGTATAATGAAGAACAGTGTGTAGAAGGACAGACAGTCAGTATAATGAAGAACAGTGTGTAGAAGGACAGACAGTATAATGAAGAACAGTGTGTAGAAGGACAGACAGTATAACGAAGAACAGTGTGTAGAAGGACAGACAGTCAGTATAATGAAGAACAGTGTGTAGAAGGACAGTCAGTATAATGAAGAACAGTGTGTAGAAGGACAGACAGTATAACGAAGAACAGTGTGTAGAAGGACAGACAGTCAGTATAATGAAGAACAGTGTGTAGAAGGACAGACAGTATAATGAAGAACAGTGTGTAGAAGGACAGACAGTATAATGAAGAACAGTGTGTAGAAGAACAGACAGTCAGTATAATGAAGAACAGTGTGTAGAAGGACAGACAGTATAATGAAGAACAGTGTGTAGAAGGACAGACAGTATAATGAAGAACAATTTGTAGAAGGACAGACAGACAGTATAATGAAGAACAGTGTGTAGAAGGACAGTCAGTATAATGAAGAACAGTGTGTAGAAGGACAGACAGTATAATGAAGAACAGTGTGTAGAAGGACAGACAGACAGTATAATGAAGAACAGTGTGTAGAAGGACAGACAGTATAATGAAGAACAGTGTGTAGAAGGACAGACAGTCAGTATAATGAAGAACAGTGTGTAGAAGGACAGACAGTATAATGAAGAACAGTGTGTAGAAGGACAGTCAGTATAATGAAGAATAGTGTGTAGAAGGACAGACAGTCAGTATAATGAAGAACAGTGTGTAGAAGGACAGACAGTCATTATAATGAAGAACAGTGTGTAGAAGGACAGTCAGTCAGTATAATGAAGAACAGTGTGTAGAAGGACAGTCAGTATAATGAAGAACAGTGTGCAGAAGGACAGACAGTCAGTATAATGAAGAACAGTGTGTAGAAGGACAGTCAGTATAATGAAGAACGTGTGTAGAAGGACAGACAGTATAATGAAGAATGGTGTGTAGAAGGACAGACAGACAGTATAATGAAGAACAGTTTGTAGAAGGACAGACAGACAGTATAATGAAGAACAGTGTGTAGAAGGACAGTCAGTATAATGAAGAACAGTGTGTAGAAGGACAGACAGTCAGTATAATGAAGAACAGTGTGTAGAAGGACAGACAGTATAATGAAGAACAGTGTGTAGAAGGACAGACAGTCAGTATAATGAAGAACCGTGTGTAGAAGGACAGACAGTCAGTATAATGAAGAACAGTGTGTAGAAGGACAGACAGTCAGTATAATGAAGAACAGTGTGTAGAAGGACAGTCAGTCAGTATAATGAAGAACAGTGTGTAGAAGGTCAGTCAGTATAATGAAGAACAGTGTGCAGAAGGACAGACAGTCAGTATAATGAAGAACAGTGTGTAGAAGGACAGTCAGTATAATGAAGAACGGTGTGTAGAAGGACAGACAGTATAATGAAGAACGGTGTGTAGAAGGACAGACAGACAGTATAATGAAGAACAGTGTGTAGAAGGACAGACAGTCAGTATAATGAAGAATGGTGTGTAGAAGGACAGACAGTATAATGAAGAACGGTGTGTAGAAGGACAGACAGACAGTATAATGAAGAACAGTGTGTAGAAACCCAGACAGTCAGTATAATGAAGAACAGTGTGTAGAAGGACAGACAGTATAATGAAGAACAGTGTGTAGAAGGACAGACAGTCAGTATAATGAAGAACAGTGTGTAGAAGGACAGACAGTATAATGAAGAACAGTGTGTAGAAGGACAGACAGACAGTATAATGAAGAACAGTGTGTAGAAGGACAGACAGTCAGTATAATGAAGAACGGTGTGTAGAAGGACAGACAGTCAGTATAATGAAGAACAGTGTGTAAAAGGACAGACAGTATAATGAAGAACAGTGTGTAGAAGGACAGACAGTCAGTATAATGAAGAACAGTGTGTAGAAGGACAGACAGTCAGTATAATGAAGAACAGTGTGTAGAAGGACAGACAGTCATTATAATGAAGAACAGTGTGTAGAAGGACAGTCAGTCAGTATAATGAAGAACAGTGTGTAGAAGGAAGGACAGTCAGTATAATGAAGAACAGTGTGCAGAAGGACAGACAGTCAGTATAATGAAGAACAGTGTGTAGAAGGACAGTCAGTATAATGAAGAACAGTGTGTAGAAGGACAGACAGTCAGTATAATGAAGAACAGTGTGTAGAAGGACAGTCAGTATAATGAAGAACAGTGTGTAGAAGGACAGACAGTATAATGAAGAACGGTGTGTAGAAGGACAGACAGACAGTATAATGAAGAACAGTGTGTAGAAGGACAGACAGTCAGTATAATGAAGAATGGTGTGTAGAAGGACAGACAGTATAATGAAGAACGGTGTGTAGAAGGACAGACAGACAGTATAATGAAGAACAGTGTGTAGAAGGACAGACAGTCAGTATAATGAAGAACAGTGTGTAGAAGGACAGACAGTATAATGAAGAACAGTGTGTAGAAGGACAGACAGTCAGTATAATGAAGAACAGTGTGTAGAAGGACAGACAGTATAATGAAGAACAGTGTGTAGAAGGACAGACAGACAGTATAATGAAGAACAGTGTGTAGAAGGACAGACAGTCAGTATAATGAAGAACGGTGTGTAGAAGGACAGACAGTCAGTATAATGAAGAACAGTGTGTAAAAGGACAGACAGTATAATGAAGAACAGTGTGTAGAAGGACAGACAGTCAGTATAATGAAGAACAGTGTGTAGAAGGACAGACAGTCAGTATAATGAAGAACAGTGTGTAGAAGGACAGACAGTCAGTATAATGAAGAACAGTGTGTAGAAGGACAGTCAGTCAGTATAATGAAGAACAGTGTGTAGAAGGGACAGTCAGTATAATGAAGAACAGTGTGTAGAAGGACAGACAGTCAGTATAATGAAGAACAGTGTGTAGAAGGACAGTCAGTATAATGAAGAACAGTGTGTAGAAGGACAGACAGTATAATGAAGAACAGTGTGTAGAAGGACAGACAGACAGTATAATGAAGAACAGTTTGTAGAAGGACAGACAGACAGTATAATGAAGAACAGTGTGTAGAAGGACAGTCAGTATAATGAAGAACAGTGTGTAGAAGGACAGACAGTCAGTATAATGAAGAACAGTGTGTAGAAGGACAGACAGTATAATGAAGAACAGTGTGTAGAAGGACAGTCAGTATAATGAAGAACCGTGTGTAGAAGGACAGACAGTCAGTATAATGAAGAACAGTGTGTAGAAGGACAGACAGTCAGTATAATGAAGAACAGTGTGTAGAAGGACAGTCAGTCAGTATAATGAAGAACAGTGTGTAGAAGGTCAGTCAGTATAATGAAGAACAGTGTGCAGAAGGACAGACAGTCAGTATAATGAAGAACAGTGTGTAGAAGGACAGTCAGTATAATGAAGAACGGAGTGTAGAAGGACAGACAGTATAATGAAGAACGGTGTGTAGAAGGACAGACAGACAGTATAATGAAGAACAGTGTGTAGAAGGACAGACAGTCAGTATAATGAAGAATGGTGTGTAGAAGGACAGACAGTATAATGAAGAACGGTGTGTAGAAGGACAGACAGACAGTATAATGAAGAACAGTGTGTAGAAACCCAGACAGTCAGTATAATGAAGAACAGTGTGTAGAAGGACAGTCAGTATAATGAAGAACGATGTGTAGAAGGACAGACAGTATAATGAAGAATGGTGTGTAGAAGGACAGACAGACAGTATAATGAAGAACAGTTTGTAGAAGGACAGACAGACAGTATAATGAAGAACAGTGTGTAGAAGGACAGTCAGTATAATGAAGAACAGTGTGTAGAAGGACAGACAGTCAGTATAATGAAGAACAGTGTGTAGAAGGACAGACAGTATAATGAAGAACAGTGTGTAGAAGGACAGTCAGTATAATGAAGAACCGTGTGTAGAAGGACAGACAGTCAGTATAATGAAGAACAGTGTGTAGAAGGACAGACAGTCAGTATAATGAAGAACAGTGTGTAGAAGGACAGTCAGTCAGTATAATGAAGAACAGTGTGTAGAAGGTCAGTCAGTATAATGAAGAACAGTGTGCAGAAGGACAGACAGTCAGTATAATGAAGAACAGTGTGTAGAAGGACAGTCAGTATAATGAAGAACAGTGTGTAGAAGGACAGACAGTATAATGAAGAACGGTGTGTAGAAGGACAGACAGACAGTATAATGAAGAACAGTGTGTAGAAGGACAGACAGTCAGTATAATGAAGAACAGTGTGTAGAAGGACAGACAGTATAATGAAGAACAGTGTGTAGAAGGACAGACAGACAGTATAATGAAGAACAGTGTGTAGAAGGACAGACAGTCAGTATAATGAAGAACAGTGTGTAGAAGGACAGACAGTATAATGAAGAACAGTGTGTAGAAGGACAGACAGTCAGTATAATGAAGAACAGTGTGTAGAAGGACAGACAGTATAATGAAGAACAGTGTGTAGAAGGACAGACAGACAGTATAATGAAGAACAGTGTGTAGAAGGACAGACAGTCAGTATAATGAAGAACGGTGTGTAGAAGGACAGACAGTCAGTATAATGAAGAACAGTGTGTAAAAGGACAGACAGTATAATGAAGAACAGTGTGTAGAAGGACAGACAGTCAGTATAATGAAGAACAGTGTGTAGAAGGACAGACAGTCAGTATAATGAAGAACAGTGTGTAGAAGGACAGTCAGTATAATGAAGAACAGTGTGTAGAAGGACAGACAGTATAATGAAGAACAGTGTGTAGAAGGACAGACAGTATAATGAAGAACAGTGTGTAGAAGGACAGACAGTATAATGAAGAACAGTGTGTAGAAGGACAGACAGTCAGTATAATGAAGAACAGTGTGTAGAAGGACAGACAGTATAATGAAGAACAGTGTGTAGAAGGACAGACAGTATAATGAAGAACAGTGTGTAGAAGGACAGACAGTCAGTATAATGAAGAACAGTGTGTAGAAGGACAGACAGTATAATGAAGAACAGTGTGTAGAAGGACAGACAGTATAACGAAGAACAGTGTGTAGAAGGACAGACAGTCAGTATAATGAAGAACAGTGTGTAGAAGGACAGACAGTATAATGAAGAACAGTGTGTAGAAGGACAGACACTATAATGAAGAACAGTGTGTAGAAGAACAGACAGTCAGTATAATGAAGAACAGTGTGTAGAAGGACAGACAGTATAATGAAGAATGGTGTGTAGAAGGACAGACAGTATAATGAAGAACGGTGTGTAGAAGGACAGACAGACAGTATAATGAAGAACAGTGTGTAGAAGGACAGTCAGTATAATGAAGAACAGTGTGTAGAAGGACAGACAGTATAACGAAGAACAGTGTGTAGAAGGACAGACAGTCAGTATAATGAAGAACAGTGTGTAGAAGGACAGACAGTATAATGAAGAACAGTGTGTAGAAGGAC
The DNA here is from genome assembly GCF_034236695.1 of Oncorhynchus nerka. NCBI lineage: Eukaryota > Metazoa > Chordata > Actinopteri > Salmoniformes > Salmonidae > Oncorhynchus > Oncorhynchus nerka. The sequence continues at coordinate 5,729,507 of NC_088404.1, forward strand.
AGACAGTATAATGAAGAACAGTGTGTAGAAGGACAGACAGTATAATGAGGAACAGTGTGTAGAGGGACAGACAGTATAATGAAGAACAGTGTGTAGAAGGACAGACAGTCAGTATAATGAAGAACAGTGTGTAGAAGGACAGTCAGTATAATGAAGAACAGTGTGTAGAAGGACAGACAGTATAATGAAGAACAGTGTGTAGAAGGACAGACAGTATAATGAGGAACAGTGTGTAGAGGGACAGACAGTATAATGAAGAACAGTGTGTAGAAGGACAGACAGTATAACGAAGAACAGTGTGTAGAAGGACAGTCAGTATAATGAAGAACAGTGTGTAGAAGGACAGTCAGTATAATGAAGAACAGTGTGTAGAAGGACAGTCAGTATAATGAAGAACAGTGTGTAGAAGGACAGACAGACAGTATAATGAAGAACAGTGTGTAGAAGGACAGTCAGTATAATGAAGAACAGTGTGTAGAAGGACAGACAGTATAACGAAGAACAGTGTGTAGAAGGACAGACAGTCAGTATAATGAAGAACAGTGTGTAGAAGGACAGACAGTATAATGAAGAACAGTGTGTAGAAGGACAGACAGTATAATGAAGAACAGTGTGTAGAAGGACAGACAGTATAATGAGGAACAGTGTGTAGAGGGACAGACAGTATAATGAAGAACAGTGTGTAGAAGGACAGACAGTATAACGAAGAACAGTGTGTAGAAGGACAGTCAGTATAATGAAGAACAGTGTGTAGAAGGACAGACAGTATAATGAAGAACAGTGTGTAGAAGGACAGACAGTATAATGAGGAACAGTGTGTAGAGGGACAGACAGTATAATGAAGAACAGTGTGTAGAAGGACAGACAGTATAACGAAGAACAGTGTGTAGAAGGACAGTCAGTATAATGAAGAACAGTGTGTAGAAGGACAGTCAGTATAATGAAGAACAGTGTGTAGAAGGACAGTCAGTATAATGAAGAACAGTGTGTAGAAGGACAGACAGTATAATGAAGAACAGTGTGTAGAAGGACAGACAGTATAATGAGGAACAGTGTGTAGAGGGACAGACAGTATAATGAAGAACAGTGTGTAGAAGGACAGACAGTCAGTATAATGAAGAACAGTGTGTAGAAGGACAGACAGTATAATGAAGAACAGTGTGTAGAAGGACAGACAGTATAACGAAGAACAGTGTGTAGAAGGACAGACAGTCAGTATAATGAAGAACAGTGTGTAGAAGGACAGTCAGTATAATGAAGAACAGTGTGTAGAAGGACAGACAGTATAACGAAGAACAGTGTGTAGAAGGACAGACAGTCAGTATAATGAAGAACAGTGTGTAGAAGGACAGACAGTATAATGAAGAACAGTGTGTAGAAGGACAGACACTATAATGAAGAACAGTGTGTAGAAGAACAGACAGTCAGTATAATGAAGAACAGTGTGTAGAAGGACAGACAGTATAATGAAGAATGGTGTGTAGAAGGACAGACAGTATAATGAAGAACGGTGTGTAGAAGGACAGACAGACAGTATAATGAAGAACAGTGTGTAGAAACAGACAGTCAGTATAATGAAGAACAGTGTGTAGAAGGACAGACAGTATAATGAAGAACAGTGTGTAGAAGGACAGACAGTCAGTATAATGAAGAACAGTGTGTAGAAGGACAGACAGTATAATGAAGAACAGTGTGTAGAAGGACAGACAGACAGTATAATGAAGAACAGTGTGTAGAAGGACAGACAGTCAGTATAATGAAGAACGGTGTGTAGAAGGACAGACAGTCAGTATAATGAAGAACAGTGTGTAAAAGGACAGACAGTATAATGAAGAACAGTGTGTAGAAGGACAGACAGTCAGTATAATGAAGAACAGTGTGTAGAAGGACAGACAGTCAGTATAATGAAGAACAGTGTGTAGAAGGACAGTCAGTATAATGAAGAACAGTGTGTAGAAGGACAGACAGTATAATGAAGAACAGTGTGTAGAAGGACAGACAGTATAATGAAGAACAGTGTGTAGAAGGACAGACAGTATAATGAGGAACAGTGTGTAGAGGGACAGACAGTATAATGAAGAACAGTGTGTAGAAGGACAGACAGTATAATGAAGAACAGTGTGTAGAAGGACAGACAGTATAACGAAGAACAGTGTGTAGAAGGACAGACAGTCAGTATAATGAAGAACAGTGTGTAGAAGGACAGTCAGTATAATGAAGAACAGTGTGTAGAAGGACAGACAGTATAACGAAGAACAGTGTGTAGAAGGACAGACAGTCAGTATAATGAAGAACAGTGTGTAGAAGGACAGACAGTATAATGAAGAACAGTGTGTAGAAGGACAGACACTATAATGAAGAACAGTGTGTAGAAGAACAGACAGTCAGTATAATGAAGAACAGTGTGTAGAAGGACAGACAGTATAATGAAGAACAGTGTGTAGAAGGACAGACAGTATAATGAAGAACAATTTGTAGAAGGACAGACAGACAGTATAATGAAGAACAGTGTGTAGAAGGACAGTCAGTATAATGAAGAACAGTGTGTAGAAGGACAGACAGTATAATGAAGAACAGTGTGTAGAAGGACAGACAGACAGTATAATGAAGAACAGTGTGTAGAAGGACAGACAGTATAATGAAGAACAGTGTGTAGAAGGACAGACAGTCAGTATAATGAAGAACAGTGTGTAGAAGGACAGACAGTATAATGAAGAACAGTGTGTAGAAGGACAGTCAGTATAATGAAGAATAGTGTGTAGAAGGACAGACAGTCAGTATAATGAAGAACAGTGTGTAGAAGGACAGACAGACAGTATAATGAAGAACAGTTTGTAGAAGGACAGACAGACAGTATAATGAAGAACAGTGTGTAGAAGGACAGTCAGTATAATGAAGAACAGTGTGTAGAAGGACAGACAGTCAGTATAATGAAGAACAGTGTGTAGAAGGACAGACAGTATAATGAAGAACAGTGTGTAGAAGGACAGTCAGTATAATGAAGAACCGTGTGTAGAAGGACAGACAGTCAGTATAATGAAGAACAGTGTGTAGAAGGACAGACAGTCAGTATAATGAAGAACAGTGTGTAGAAGGACAGTCAGTCAGTATAATGAAGAACAGTGTGTAGAAGGACAGTCAGTATAATGAAGAACAGTGTGTAGAAGGACAGACAGTCAGTATAATGAAGAACAGTGTGTAGAAGGACAGTCAGTATAATGAAGAACGGTGTGTAGAAGGACAGACAGTATAATGAAGAACGGTGTGTAGAAGGACAGACAGACAGTATAATGAAGAACAGTGTGTAGAAGGACAGACAGTCAGTATAATGAAGAATGGTGTGTAGAAGGACAGACAGTATAATGAAGAACGGTGTGTAGAAGGACAGACAGACAGTATAATGAAGAACAGTGTGTAGAAGGACAGACAGTCAGTATAATGAAGAACAGTGTGTAGAAGGACAGACAGTATAATGAAGAACAGTGTGTAGAAGGACAGACAGTCAGTATAATGAAGAACAGTGTGTAGAAGGACAGACAGTATAATGAAGAACAGTGTGTAGAAGGACAGACAGACAGTATAATGAAGAACAGTGTGTAGAAGGACAGACAGTCAGTATAATGAAGAACAGTGTGTAGAAGGACAGACAGTCAGTATAATGAAGAACAGTGTGTAGAAGGACAGTCAGTATAATGAAGAACAGTGTGTAGAAGGACAGACAGTCAGTATAATGAAGAACAGTGTGTAGAAGGACAGACAGTCAGTATAATGAAGAACAGTGTGTAAAAGGACAGACAGTATAATGAAGAACAGTGTGTAGAAGGACAGACAGTCAGTATAATGAAGAACAGTGTGTAGAAGGACAGACAGTCAGTATAATGAAGAACAGTGTGTAGAAGGACAGTCAGTATAATGAAGAACAGTGTGTAGAAGGACAGACAGTATAATGAAGAACAGTGTGTAGAAGGACAGACAGTATAATGAAGAACAGTGTGTAGAAGGACAGACAGTATAATGAGGAACAGTGTGTAGAGGGACAGACAGTATAATGAAGAACAGTGTGTAGAAGGACAGACAGTCAGTATAATGAAGAACAGTGTGTAGAAGGACAGACAGTATAATGAAGAACAGTGTGTAGAAGGACAGACAGTATAATGAAGAACAGTGTGTAGAAGGACAGACAGTCAGTATAATGAAGAACAGTGTGTAGAAGGACAGTCAGTATAATGAAGAACAGTGTGTAGAAGGACAGACAGTATAATGAAGAACAGTGTGTAGAAGGACAGACAGTCAGTATAATGAAGAACAGTGTGTAGAAGGACAGACAGTATAATGAAGAACAGTGTGTAGAAGGACAGACAGTATAATGAAGAACAGTGTGTAGAAGAACAGACAGTCAGTATAATGAAGAACAGTGTGTAGAAGGACAGACAGTATAATGAAGAACAGTGTGTAGAAGGACAGACAGTATAATGAAGAACAATTTGTAGAAGGACAGACAGACAGTATAATGAAGAACAGTGTGTAGAAGGACAGTCAGTATAATGAAGAACAGTGTGTAGAAGGACAGACAGTATAATGAAGAACAGTGTGTAGAAGGACAGACAGACAGTATAATGAAGAACAGTGTGTAGAAGGACAGACAGTATAATGAAGAACAGTGTGTAGAAGGACAGACAGTCAGTATAATGAAGAACAGTGTGTAGAAGGACAGACAGTATAATGAAGAACAGTGTGTAGAAGGACAGTCAGTATAATGAAGAATAGTGTGTAGAAGGACAGACAGTCAGTATAATGAAGAACAGTGTGTAGAAGGACAGACAGTCATTATAATGAAGAACAGTGTGTAGAAGGACAGTCAGTCAGTATAATGAAGAACAGTGTGTAGAAGGACAGTCAGTATAATGAAGAACAGTGTGCAGAAGGACAGACAGTCAGTATAATGAAGAACAGTGTGTAGAAGGACAGTCAGTATAATGAAGAACAGTGTGTAGAAGGACAGACAGTATAATGAAGAACAGTGTGTAGAAGGACAGACAGACAGTATAATGAAGAACAGTGTGTAGAAGGACAGACAGACAGTATAATGAAGAACAGTGTGTAGAAGGACAGACAGTCAGTATAATGAAGAACAGTGTGTAGAAGGACAGACAGACAGTATAATGAAGAACAGTGTGTAGAAGGACAGACAGTATAATGAAGAACAGTGTGTAGAAGGACAGACAGTCAGTATAATGAAGAACAGTGTGTAGAAGGACAGTCAGTATAATGAAGAACAGTGTGTAGAAGGACAGACAGTCAGTATAATGAAGAATGGTGTGTAGAAGGACAGACAGTATAATGAAGAACGGTGTGTAGAAGGACAGACAGGACAGACAGTATAATGAAGAACAGTGTGTAGAAGGACAGACAGTCAGTATAATGAAGAACAGTGTGTAGAAGGACAGACAGTATAATGAAGAACAGTGTGTAGAAGGACAGACAGTCAGTATAATGAAGAATGGTGTGTAGAAGGACAGACAGTATAATGAAGAACAGTGTGTAGAAGGACAGTCAGTATAATGAAGAACAGTGTGTAGAAGGACAGACAGTCAGTATAATGAAGAACAGTGTGTAGAAGGACAGACAGTCAGTATAATGAAGAACAGTGTGTAGAAGGACAGTCAGTCAGTATAATGAAGAACAGTGTGTAGAAGGTCAGTCAGTATAATGAAGAACAGTGTGCAGAAGGACAGACAGTCAGTATAATGAAGAACAGTGTGTAGAAGGACAGTCAGTATAATGAAGAACGGTGTGTAGAAGGACAGACAGTATAATGAAGAACGGTGTGTAGAAGGACAGACAGACAGTATAATGAAGAACAGTGTGTAGAAGGACAGACAGACAGTATAATGAAGAACAGTGTGTAGAAGGACAGACAGTCAGTATAATGAAGAACAGTGTGTAGAAGGACAGACAGACAGTATAATGAAGAACAGTGTGTAGAAGGACAGACAGTATAATGAAGAACAGTGTGTAGAAGGACAGACAGTCAGTATAATGAAGAACAGTGTGTAGAAGGACAGACAGTATAATGAAGAACAGTGTGTAGAAGGACAGACAGTATAACGAAGAACAGTGTGTAGAAGGACAGACAGTCAGTATAATGAAGAACAGTGTGTAGAAGGACAGTCAGTATAATGAAGAACAGTGTGTAGAAGGACAGACAGTATAACGAAGAACAGTGTGTAGAAGGACAGACAGTCAGTATAATGAAGAACAGTGTGTAGAAGGACAGACAGTATAATGAAGAACAGTGTGTAGAAGGACAGACAGTATAATGAAGAACAGTGTGTAGAAGAACAGACAGTCAGTATAATGAAGAACAGTGTGTAGAAGGACAGACAGTATAATGAAGAACAGTGTGTAGAAGGACAGACAGTATAATGAAGAACAATTTGTAGAAGGACAGACAGACAGTATAATGAAGAACAGTGTGTAGAAGGACAGTCAGTATAATGAAGAACAGTGTGTAGAAGGACAGACAGTATAATGAAGAACAGTGTGTAGAAGGACAGACAGACAGTATAATGAAGAACAGTGTGTAGAAGGACAGACAGTATAATGAAGAACAGTGTGTAGAAGGACAGACAGTCAGTATAATGAAGAACAGTGTGTAGAAGGACAGACAGTATAATGAAGAACAGTGTGTAGAAGGACAGTCAGTATAATGAAGAATAGTGTGTAGAAGGACAGACAGTCAGTATAATGAAGAACAGTGTGTAGAAGGACAGACAGTCATTATAATGAAGAACAGTGTGTAGAAGGACAGTCAGTCAGTATAATGAAGAACAGTGTGTAGAAGGACAGTCAGTATAATGAAGAACAGTGTGCAGAAGGACAGACAGTCAGTATAATGAAGAACAGTGTGTAGAAGGACAGTCAGTATAATGAAGAACGGTGTGTAGAAGGACAGACAGTATAATGAAGAACGGTGTGTAGAAGGACAGACAGACAGTATAATGAAGAACAGTGTGTAGAAGGACAGACAGACAGTATAATGAAGAACAGTGTGTAGAAGGACAGACAGTCAGTATAATGAAGAACAGTGTGTAGAAGGACAGACAGACAGTATAATGAAGAACAGTGTGTAGAAGGACAGACAGTATAATGAAGAACAGTGTGTAGAAGGACAGACAGTCAGTATAATGAAGAACAGTGTGTAGAAGGACAGTCAGTATAATGAAGAACAGTGTGTAGAAGGACAGACAGTCAGTATAATGAAGAATGGTGTGTAGAAGGACAGACAGTATAATGAAGAACGGTGTGTAGAAGGACAGACAGACAGTATAATGAAGAACAGTGTGTAGAAGGACAGACAGTCAGTATAATGAAGAACAGTGTGTAGAAGGACAGACAGTATAATGAAGAACAGTGTGTAGAAGGACAGACAGTCAGTATAATGAAGAACAGTGTGTAGAAGGACAGACAGTATAATGAAGAACAGTGTGTAGAAGGACAGACAGTCAGTATAATGAAGAACAGTGTGTAGAAGGACAGACAGTATAATGAAGAACAGTGTGTAGAAGGACAGTCAGTATAATGAAGAACCGTGTGTAGAAGGACAGACAGTCAGTATAATGAAGAACAGTGTGTAGAAGGACAGACAGTCAGTATAATGAAGAACAGTGTGTAGAAGGACAGTCAGTCAGTATAATGAAGAACAGTGTGTAGAAGGTCAGTCAGTATAATGAAGAACAGTGTGCAGAAGGACAGACAGTCAGTATAATGAAGAACAGTGTGTAGAAGGACAGTCAGTATAATGAAGAACGGTGTGTAGAAGGACAGACAGTATAATGAAGAACGGTGTGTAGAAGGACAGACAGACAGTATAATGAAGAACAGTGTGTAGAAGGACAGACAGACAGTATAATGAAGAACAGTGTGTAGAAGGACAGACAGTCAGTATAATGAAGAACAGTGTGTAGAAGGACAGACAGACAGTATAATGAAGAACAGTGTGTAGAAGGACAGACAGTATAATGAAGAACAGTGTGTAGAAGGACAGACAGTCAGTATAATGAAGAACAGTGTGTAGAAGGACAGACAGTCAGTATAATGAAGAATGGTGTGTAGAAGGACAGACAGTATAATGAAGAACGGTGTGTAGAAGGACAGACAGACAGTATAATGAAGAACAGTGTGTAGAAGGACAGACAGTCAGTATAATGAAGAACAGTGTGTAGAAGGACAGACAGTATAATGAAGAACAGTGTGTAGAAGGACAGACAGTATAATGAAGAACAGTGTGTAGAAGGACAGACAGACAGTATAATGAAGAACAGTGTGTAGAAGGACAGACAGTCAGTATAATGAAGAACAGTGTGTAGAAGGACAGACAGTCAGTATAATGAAGAACAGTGTGTAGAAGGACAGTCAGTATAATGAAGAACAGCGTGTAGAAGGACAGACAGTCAGTATAATGAAGAACAGTGTGTAGAAGGACAGACAGTCAGTATAATGAAGAACAGTGTGTAAAAGGACAGACAGTATAATGAAGAACAGTGTGTAGAAGGACAGACAGTCAGTATAATGAAGAACAGTGTGTAGAAGGACACACAGTATAATGAAGAACAGTGTGTAGAAGGACAGTCAGTCAGTATAATGAAGAACAGTGTGTAGAAGGACAGACGGCGTTGGTGGGGGATCATGATCCTGAGTTCCTGGAGTGCCCTGTAAGGGTGAAGGAGATTGAGGTGGGGGATCATGATCCTGAGTTCCTGGAGTGCCCTGTAAGGGTGAATGAGATTGAGGTGGGGATCATGAAGTTCCTGGAGTGCCCTGTAAGGGTGAAGGAGAGAGGTGGGGGATCATGATCCTGAGTTCCTGGATTGCCCTGTATAGGGTGAAGGAGATTGAGGTGGGGGATCATGATCCTGAGTTCCTGGAGTGCCCTATAATGAAGGAGTTTGAGGTAGGGGGATCATGATCCTGAGTTCCTGGAGTGCCCTGTAAGGGTGAAGGAGATTGAGGTGGGGGATCATGATCCTGAGTTCCTGGAAGCCCTGTAAGGGTGAAGGAGATTCAGTGGGGATCATGATCCTGAGTTCCTGGAGTGCCCTGTAAGGGTGAAGGAGATTGAGGTGGGGGATCATGATCCTGAGTTCCTGGAGTGCCCTGTAAGGGTGAAGGAGATTGAGGTGGGGGATCATGATCCTGAGTTCCTGGAGTGCCCTGTAAGGGTGAAGGAGATTGAGGTGGGGATCATGATCCTGAGTTCCTGGAGTGCCCTGTAAGGGTGAAGGAGATTGAGGTGGGGATCATGATCCTGAGTTCCTGGAGTGCCCTGTAAGGGTGAAGGAGATTGAGGTGGGGGATCATGATCCTGAGTTCCTGGAGTGCCCTGTAAGGGTGAAGGAGATTGAGGTGGGGGATCATGATCCTGAGTTCCTGGAGTGCCCTGTAAGGGTGAAGGAGAATGAGGCGGGGGATCATGATCCTGAGTTCCTGGAGTGCCCTGTAAGGGTGAAGGAGATTGAGGCGGGGATCATGATCCTGAGTTCCTGGAGTGCCCTGTAAGGGTGAAGGAGATTGAGGTGGGGATCATGATCCTGAGTTCCTGGAGTGCCCTGTAAGGGTGAAGGAGATTGAGGTGGGGGATCATGATCCTGAGTTCCTGGAGTGCCCTGTAAGGGTGAAGGAGATTGAGGTGGGGGATCATGATCCTGAGTTCCTGGAGTGCCCTGTAAGGGTGAAGGAGATTGAGGTGGGGATCATGATCCTGAGTTCCTGGAGTGCCCTGTAAGGGTGAATGAGATTGAGGTGGGGATCATGATCCTGAGTTCCTGGAGTGCCCTGTAAGGGTGAAGGAGATTGAGGTGGGGGATCATGATCCTGAGTTCCTGGATTGCCCTGTAAGGGTGAAGGAGATTGAGGTGGGGGATCATGATCATGAGTTCCTGGAGTGCCCTGTAAGGGTGAAGGAGAATTGAGGTGTCAACATTTTTGAGGAGTCAACCGAATCTCCTATGCGGAGGCGATTTAAAATAATTGAGAAAAACAAGTGATGCTATAGTGAAGAGATAGTAGTGGACACACTACAAGTGATTTTGACTTAAAGGATTTTACAGAAGAAGACTTGTAAATTGTACTGACCCGCCCTCCCAGGTTCCCCTTGAGCCTCTGTAGGGATTAGTATGCATTAGTAACACGCCTTGATAACAACACAAAGACTGTAGGGGATGAATGGGATTGAAATGGGCTTGTGACCACATCTTGTGTGGCTGCTGCTCTTCCTTTGTTACTCTGTTAAGTAGCAATGAAAACAACGGAATGAGACTGAACAATGACAAGAGAAAGAGAGAGTGAAACACAGACAAACTGATTCATGAAAACATCCCAGTAAACTAACCTAATGTCACACAGACAAACATCTGTTTTATTTATTTTTTAACAGAAAAGCTGTAGTCAATGAATAGCATTCTCACATTGGTGTTCCTTTTGTCCAAGTGGGAAAGAGCAGTGTGGAGCGCAATAGAGATTGCATCGTGTGTGGATCTGTTGGGACGGTATGCAAATTGGAGTGGGTCTAGGGTTTCTGGAATAATGGAGTTGATGTGAGCCATGACCAGCCTTTCAAAGCACTTCACGGCTACAGACGCGAGTGCAACGGGAAGGTAGTGATTTAGGCAGGTTACCTTAAGTGTTCTTGGGCACAGAGACTATGGTGGTCTGATTGAAACATGTTGGTATTACAGACACAGTCAGAGACAGATTGAACATGTCAGTGAAGACACTTGTCAGTTGGTCAGCGCATGCCCGGAGTACAACGTCCTGGTAATCCGTCTGAGAACCCAGCTGGCTGTATGGACGGGGACAGTATATCCAGATATATAGCCATGATTCCGTGAAACAGAGTATGTTACGGTCCCTGATGTCTCTCTGGAAAGAGATCCTCGTCCTGAGCTCATCTGCTTTATTGTCCAGAGACATTAGCGAGTAATATACTCGGAAGCAGTGGATGGTGTGCACACCTCCTGAGTCGGACTAGAAGTCCACTCTGAATACCTCTTCTCCGCCTGTGGGGTCTTGGAGCAGCCTCTAGGATAAGTCTAGGGGGTACGAACTAAGGATCCAATTCAGGAAAGTTGTATTCCTGCTGTTATCGCCTGTTACCGCTGCTCTGACATCCAAAAATGATTTCCGGCTGTATGTAATGACACACAAAAAACGTTCTGGGCCAATAATGTAAGAAATAACACACAAAAAAAGAATAACTTGCTGTCTAGGGGTTCATTATCATCAGTATCTGTGTCGCTGTAGTTAGTTAGCTAGCTTTGGTCCACACATCGGATGCTCTTGCAGCTCGTAGTGTGTGGGACATATGCTGCGTTTCAAACAACTGAGAGCTCTGAAAAATACGAGGTCAAATCATGACGTCAGTGATTTTCTGGTCGGAGCTATTTTTCCCCCCTGAGTTCCCAGTTGTTTTGAACGCGATAACAGCGGTCCATACATAACTAGAGATGCAGACAAAAGTTGTCGACACTAAACAAGGCAAATAGTCATAACTTGCAGTCATTACGTACAAACATCATCCCATGGCCGGAGTTAAACAGGCCCTGTATTGTTCAAACATGTCTTTACGTCTTTCCTCTATTCGTTTGTCATAGCAGACGTCAGGTGTCTGAAGCGCTTTTGCTGCCCTCTGCAGGACGTACTCCTGAACTACTGACGGTAGATGTTCAATTTGCACCAGACATTCAAAAGCATGGTCGTGCGGCCAGGTCGATTTCCGCGGTTATAAACCCAAGGTCGTTACAATAATTCACCCCCAGGTTGTTAGACTGTTACAACTTTTTTAATTAAAAAAAAAAATGAACCCAATATAATTCCTACTTTGAGATGCTTGACATGGTCACCTCTTTCTTATTTTTTTTTAATGATCTGAAAAGCAAAAGTGATCCTAGATCAACATTCACAGTCTTGGATATAAACATAGGACCAGAAGTACACAGCATATAAAGAGGGTGGGGGAAGTGATGGTGAGTAACCCAGTTGCAGTATATCCCTGGGTTAGTTATGGGTTAGTTATGGGTTAGTTATGGATTATGGGTTAGTTATGGGTTAGTTATGTTTAAGAAGGATAAAAAAGGAACCATGCAATTCCTCATTGACCATACTGCCATGGTTACACACTAAAACAATAAGTTATAAAAGAGCTTCCGTGATTGGGCAGAGGATAAAAGACTTGGCTAGGGAACCGAGCATTGCCGTTTCTGTCTAAACTCCCCAAGGAGATGTGGGTGTGGAGTTTAGACAGAAACGGCAATGCTCGGTTCCCTAGCCAAGTCTTTTATCCTCTGCCCAATCACGGAAGCTCTTTTATAACTTATTGTTTTATTGTGTAACCATGGCAGTCGCAGGAGAAACAAGTAATGAATGAAAAGGGCGTTTAATCAACTCAAAAAATCACAGGACTACAGCAGTAGCCATAAAACCCCACTCAGACACAGTCCAGGGAAAAACAAACATGAACTAGCGAAAACGAAAAACAATCCCGCACAAAAACCCAAAGGAAATGTTCGAGATTAAATGAATCCCGGTTTCAACTTTACCTCGCAGATGGCAAACCACGTGTATGGCATCGTGTGGGCGAGCGGTTTGCTGATGTCAACGTTGTGAACAGAGAGCCACATGGTGGTGGTGGGGGTTGTGAACAGAGTGCCCCATGGTGGGGGGTTGTGAACAGAGTGCCCTATGGTGGGGGGTTGTGAACAGAGTGTCCCATGGTGGGGGGGGGGTTGTGAACAGAGTGCCCCATGGTGGTGGTGGGGGGTTGTGAACAGAGTGCCCCATGGTGGGGGGGGGTTGTGAACAGAGTGCCCCATGGTGGGGGGGGGGGGGGGGGGGTTGTGAACAGAGAGCCCCATGGTGGCGGTGGGGTTATGTTATGGGCAGGCATAAGCTACAGACAACAAACACAATTGCATTTTTATCGATGGCAGAGATACTGTGGTGAGATCTTGAAGCCCAATTGTCGTGCCATTCATCCACCGCCATCATCTCATGTTTCAGCATGAGGATCTGTCCACAATTCCTGGAAGGTGAAAATGTCCCAGTTCTTCCATGGCCTGCATACTCACCAGACATGTCACCCATTGAGCATGTTCGGGATGCTGTGGATCGACGTGTACAACAGCGTGTTCCAGTTCCCGCCAATATCCAGCAACTTCACACAGCCATTGAAGAGGAGTGAGGAGATGTGTTGTGCTGCATGAGACAAATGGTGGTCACACCAGATACTGTCTGGTTTTCTGATCCACAGCCCCTACTGTTTTATTAAGGTATCTGTGACCAACAGATGCATATCTGTATTCCCAGTCATGTGAAATCCATAGATTAGGGCCTAATGAATTGATTTCAATTGACTGATTTCCTTATATGAACCGTAACTCAGTAAAATCTTTGAAATGGTTGCATGTTGTGTTTATATATATATATATATATTTGAATATTATGTTAAACCTAAAACAAAGAGGCTACGAACGTCATAGAAAAACAGACTTATTTGGAAATTGTGGAAACATCATACAACATTATGGGAATGTTCTGTGCAACCTAACTTAAACAGTGTATGAATGTCATCACAACTGAGCATTGTGTTTTGGGAACCCATCGCCTGTAATGTACAACCTAATTTAAATGTTCTGGGAACCTTTTTTTTAAACCTCAAAGGCTGTTCTGTCAACATTCTTGTCATTGTTTTACAGACATGATCTGAATGTCGGCACAACTGGAGCTTTTGTTTGTTTGTGTGTTTTCGTGAACTTATCTTTTATGACGTTCCCACAATGTTCCCAATAACCTAAATTTTTTAAAAAAATTTTACCTTTATTTAACTAGGCAAGTCAGTTAAGAACAAATTCTTATTTTCAATGACGGCCTAGGAACAGTGGGTTAACTGCCTGTTCAGGGGCAGAACGACAGATTAGTACCTTGTCAGCTCGGGGGTTTGAACTTGCAACCTTCCGGTTACTAGTCCAATGCTCTAACCACTAGGCTACCCTGCCGCCCCTCCACTCTAACCACTAGGCTACCTGCCACCCCTCCACTCTAACCACTAGGCTACCCTGCCGCCCCTCCACTCTAACCACTAGGCTACCCTGCCACCCCTCCACTCTAACCACTAGGCTACCCTGCCGCCCCTCCACTCTAACCACTAGGCTACCCTGCCGCCCCTCCACTCTAACCACTAGGCTACCCTGCCGCCCCTCCACTCTAACCACTAGGCTACCCTGCCGCCCCTCCACTCTAACCACTAGGCTACCCTGCCGCCCCTCCACTCTAACCACTAGGCTACCCAGCTGCCCCTCCACTCTAACCACTAGGCTACCCTGCCGCCCCTCCACTCTAACCACTAGGCTACCCTGCCGCCCCTACACTCTAACCACTAGGCTACCCTGCCGCCCCGTATGACACATGCTGGTAACCTTCAAAGAACAGATTCAATATTTTCTAGAAAATGTTCTTGCAACAACAGGTAAATGTTTCAAACAAAACGTTCTATAAATCATCAGCACGACTAGACAGTTTTTATGAGTTATGAGAACATTCGCTGCAAAAGTTCCCAGAATGCAATTTTCACACAGAACCATTTTTTGGTTTGCTGGACAGACTTAGATCCACATATACGAACCAATCCTGTGTATCTGTTGACACTGTATAGTGTATTTTGGTGACACTGAGATAAAACTATGTCCTCATCACATCCATATCAATGATTTTTGAAAAAAAAATATCACTGGAAAACTTTTTCAGGAAACATTTTTATTCAAATGATGAGGCCATCTTGAGAGGATAAAATAATGTGGTTTGTAACACAGAAACACTGTTTAAAAAAAGAAAGAAATACATGATATGCTAAATATGAATGACAAAATCAGGAAATTACAACAAAAACGCATTTTAAATAGTAGAAATGAAAGGACACAAGCTCCCCTAGCCGACAAAACCTGTCCCTGACGCAGGCTCTGAGAACACAGACAGAGGGGGGATAATAGCCCAGTCTTTTCTTATATCCATCTAAGGCCGTGTCTAGACTTGACAGTTCACGCAGCTTTAGTATTCTGATCATGGAATTCTGATCAGGGAATTCTGATCAGGGAATTCTGATCAGGGAATTCTGATCATGGAATTCTGATCAGGGAATTCTGATCAGGGAATTCTGATCAGGGAATTCTGATCAGGTAATTCTGATCATGGAATTCTGATCATGGAATTCTGATCAGGGAATTCCGAAAGTGTCATGTGTCTACACCTACAAATAAATGTGTAACCGTGTCCACATTGTTTCCGGATTCCCCTTTTTCCTGCGCTATATTCAAATGCCACTATGCATTCTACAAACGGTGGAATAGGCTAAATATGATAATAACACAAGAACAACTGATGGCAATAGCTAATTACTGTAGCTAACTAGCCAGCTAACCTCTGTAGCTAACTACTGTAGCTAACTAGCCAGCTAACCTCTGTAGCTAACTACTGTAGCTAACCAGCCAGCTAACCTCTGTAGCTAACTACTGTAGCTAACCAGCCAGCTAACCTCTGTAGCCAACTACTGTAGCTAACCAGCCAGCTAACCTCTGTAGCTAGCAAGCAACACTAAAGGGATTGCAAAAGGTTTTGCATAACACTAGCCAAACTAAAAAAAATAGCTATTCTAAATATTAGCTTGTTGGCTAGCATTTCTGAGGCCAGCAAACACGTTCCTCACACACTAACAATGTATGTCCTCCAACGTTATAATGAAAAAGGCGCCTCTCGATTTCAAAACAAGCTTTCTGGAGACTTATGAGAGGAGTGCTGATGACGTCGCCCACTGTATGCACTTTCAGTAGCCTGATTGTGTCCAGACTGAGGAGAAATCTGCACACAATGCATCCCTGACCAACTCCCGAAGTGGTAACCAGATCTGAACACAATCAGACCACAAAGCGACCCGTCTTTTCAATGCGACCTTCGTATTCCGATAGCAGAAGTCACATGCAAGTGACAAGTGTAGACATGACCTCAGGAAAAATATGCTTTAACATGAAATAAAACTATCCTAAAATAAACAAAACAATAAAATGTTTTAAAAAGTCCCAAAAGTAAACTTTTAACATCTTTCAGGTGAAATCTCAAGAACACGATCCAACTGAAAACTGAACGCTCTTTGACCTCTCAAGCCACACAAAACAAAATGGAACTTGGCATCACAATGATTCGACTTTAAAAATGCCTTTTCTAGTTAATCAAAATCCTAGCAACTTATAACACATTATGCAAATACTGTCCTGAAAAAAAAGAGAAGTAAAACCAAATAACTAATTATTTAAAACAACATCTTCTTTGGTCAAGATTATTTGCTTTTCAAAGATATAAAACTTGATTACGTTGCTCTTCACACATTGGGGTTATTGATTTGATAGTCAGAATCTTGTGGTATTGTCAAACTGGGGTGTGTAATATAATAGCAGCCTCCTCCTCCCAGGTGTGTTTGATCTGTGTAGCCAACTCCTGTGGTCATTGTCATGGCTGGCATGCTATACAGCACAAACAAATCTGGTACCAGGCTAGAAATATAGTGGATAGAAATATACATTTCTCCATCATACAACATTCATTTAAAAAAAATGCTATTCATGTGAATTGTTGACTGCAGGTGATATCAGCTTGATGAATGCAAATTCAAAAAGCAAAATGCTTCTTCATCCATCCACTATCTCTGTCAATACATTGACTGGATTCTTTGTTTTGGTGTGAGACAAACTCCTGTCCGTGTTGGGCTTAATTCGGGTTCAATTCAGTAAATTCTGTAAGTTAACTGAAATTTAAAAATTCCCAAATTTCCCTTTTGAAAATAATTGGAATTTCAGTTTACTCCCAGAACTGACTGAATTGAAATGGAACTAGCCCCAACTCTGGAATCTCCTGTGACATCATCCCATCTGATCTATCTGGAGGACGCATCAGCCCTCCCATCTGATCTATCTGGAGGACCCATCCGTCCTCCCATCTGATCTATCTGGAGGACCCATCAGTCCTCCCGTCTGATCTATCTGGAGGACCCATCAGTCCTCCCGTCTGATCTATCTGGAGGACCCATCCGTCCTCCCATCTGATCTATCTGGAGGACCCATCCGTCCTCCCGTCTGATCTATCTGGAGGACCAATCAGTCCTCCCGTCTGATCTATCTGGAGGACCCATCCGTCCTCCCGTCTGATCTATCTGGAGGACCCATCCGTCCTCCCGTCTGATCTATCTGGAGGACCAATCAGTCCTCCCGTCTGATCTATCTGGAGGACGCATCAGTCCTCCCCAGTCTGATCTATCATCTATCTGAATCTCCCCATCTGAGGAAGTAGACAACTCTTTGGCATCTAATAGCACAGTGTCAACGCTGCATTCAGCATCAATGATCTACTGTACATAGAAGGCAAATGGAGAACACTCGTCTGAAAGACAGAGCACTAAAGCTTTCAACCAGATATAAAAACGTGTCTTGAAAATGTACAATAAGAATTGTATTCAACTCGATAATTCAATGAGAAATATACATACTTGACACGGCAGCGAAATGATTCAGAGGACACTTACAATACTGTAGGGCTGTTATTTCGCGTGTTCCTACAGGGTACACTTACAATACTGTAGGGCTGTTATTTCACGTGTTCCTACAGGGTATACTTACAATACTATACGGCTGTTATGTCGCGTGTTCCTACAGGTAACACTTACAATACTGTAGGGCTGTTATTTCACGTGTTCCTACAGGGTACACTTACAATACTATACGGCTGTTATGTCGCGTGTTCCTACAGGTAACACTTACAATACTGTAGGGCTGTTATTTCGCGTGTTCCTACAGGGTAGACTTACAATACTATACGGCTGTTATGTCGCGTGTTCTTACTCTTTCTTTGGTTCTCTGTATCTACAATCATCTGCAAAGCCCTTTTCCACGTAATAAGGCCATTTTAAAGCTTTTAAAGGTACGCTGTACTGCAAATGCCAGTTCAACGTCGAATTTTTAGTTACTTGATCTTACTCAAATAGAGACTGGTGATACAGTATCTAATGCACTTCAATGTTAGAACTATACTGAAGAGGCTCGTCATAAAAATAAAAAATAAAACGTAAACGCTTTTCCAACCTTACAAAAAAAATATAATACTTCCAACAAATAAAAATATAATAATTCCAAAAGGAATTTTCACAAATCTTCAAACTAAATTCAGCCTGTAACTATAACTCCTGCAGGTAAGACGACATGGCTTTGAAATATTTTCAACCCTCATTACCCTGAGTTGGGGAAAATAATACTGCACAATATACTCTTAAAATGAGGTAGTAGTATAATACGGTACTTGCACAATATACTGTTATAAATGAGGTAGTACTATATATACAGAGTCAGAGTAACTGAGGTAGACAATCAGCAATGAGGAGGGTCACCAACCCTCTGCTTCAATGGAAGAAAACAATATACGTAATTATAGAATGTATCAAAAAACAATATATGTTTTTACATCCTTTTGAACATTCATTGTTGGGTGAGCTTTGGTTTAGGACAGACATTAAGGACTGGTTTCCCGGACAAAGATTAAGCTTAGTTTTGTAAAAAT
Organism: Oncorhynchus nerka; assembly: GCF_034236695.1. Lineage (NCBI taxonomy): Eukaryota > Metazoa > Chordata > Actinopteri > Salmoniformes > Salmonidae > Oncorhynchus > Oncorhynchus nerka. The sequence continues at coordinate 5,748,155 of NC_088404.1, forward strand.
AAAAAAATAAAAAATGTAAAGCTCCTTCCAATGTCCAATCTTCACTGAACATGCTTATCATCCCTTTCACCAATTCATGACAAAACATCATCTGTGTGGTGTTTCTTTCTTTGTTGTGCTAATAGGGGGTGGGGGTGGGGTGTGGGGGGTTCTCTTCTACACTGTTCAACCAATCCTGTAAATGTGGAGGAGGAGTTAAGATGGAATGTCGACTTGTTAACGTCCTAAAGCAGAAGTCTCTCTTTCCAGTTCCCCATTGAAAACCGGATGCATCCGGTTGTCTCCGACCCCCGCTGAGGTTGGTGTCTAAGAAATCATCCCTAAAGACCTGACACAAAGACAGAAACCAGACAGACTGAAAATAAGATGAAAATGAAACAGGAAAACAACACCATTCATTACAAAGATCTTGAGGTAGACCTGAAGCCATTTCCTCCTTACAGCTTAAACTTCCTGATCCCTCTATGTAACTGTATGTTCCTTGCCCAAGGACCTATTTCAGGAGGCAAAGAAGCGAGAAAGGTGGGCTGCTTCAACTGAAAATAAGCCGCATTCAGGTTGGGTAACCTATCACCAGGGTGCTGACTGGGCCGTGGCCTGGGCAGGATAAACAGCTTCCTCAGCCGAGAGGGAACAGGGCCGTGAGGGATGCTGGACGGTGGCCTGGGCAGGATAAGCAGCTTCCTCAGCCAAGAGGGAACAGGGCCGTGAGGGATGCTGGACGGTGGCCTGGGCAGGATAAACAGCTTCCTCAGCCGAGAGGGAACAGGGACGTGAGGGATGCTGGACGGTGGCCTGGGCAGGATAAGCAGCTTCCTCAGCCGAGAGGGAACAGGGCCGTGAGGGATGCTGGACGGTGGCCTGGGCAGGATAAGCAGGTTCCTCAGCCGAGAGGGAACAGGGATGCTGGACGGTGGCCTGGGCAGGATAAACAGCTTCCTCAGCCGAGAGGGAACAGGGATGCTGGACGGTGGCCTGGGCAGGATAAACAGCTTCCTCAGCCGAGAGGGAACAGGGATGCTGGACAGTGTCATGACCAGGCTGGTGGAGACGGTAGGGAGGTCTTGGTGGCGTCACCTCAGATTCCACTTTAAAACCAGGCTTTTCTTCTTCTTCCGTCTCTGGAGTTGGGCTGTCATCCAACTCCGACCCGAAGGACGGAGGCCTGGAGTTACGGTCTGAGGTGGCGGTGGACGGGTTGCTCATCTCATTGCTTATCTCTTCGTTGGAGTAGTGACCAGAGTCTCCTGTCTCCCGACTTCCGTCGCTGGTCTCAGTAGTTCCAGAGCTGTTTGCCTCACTGAAGCCCCCGGAGCTCTCCAAGTCCCCTAGTGGCCCGAACAGGATATGCAGGCTGGAGGGCTGGAGAGGCGCACCTTCCTTCTCCTCGTAACACAGAACGGTCTTCCCTGCCTCGTACAGACGTGCTCTGTTCTCAGCCTAGAGATAAAGGAGAGGAGAGATATTTGTTCGTTTTGTCATTGTATAACAAATAACCAATAGTCAATACTGTAAACTCCATGTTGAAGACTGGTATTTTGATAGCAGCAACATGATTTGGTTCATGTCTGAAGACCGACCTGGCTTATAGTTCTATTGTATCTCTCCCTCTTAAAAAAGTGCCATCTCTTACTGCGGTTGATACCGCAGACCGGGCCGGCTCCTGTAATCACCAGGTTTGTCCCACCCTGAAAACAGAGAGAGAACCAGATTAGAGACAGATAAATGCGTAGAGTACATTCAGAAAGTATTCAGACCCCTTTACACTTTTTCCACATTTTGTTACGTTACAGCCTTATTCTAAACTAGATTCAATAAATTTAAAAAATCCTCAGCAATCTACACACAATACCACATACTGACAAAGCGAAAAACAGATTTTTTTTCTTCAGATTTACATAAGTATTCAGACCCTTTGCTGTGAGACATGAAACTGAGCTCAGGTGCATCCTGTTTCCGTTGATCATCCTTGAGATGTTTCTACAACTTGATTGGAGTCCAACTGTGGTAAATTCAGTTGATTGGACATGATTTCGAAAGGCACACACCTGTCTATAGAAGGTCCCACAGTTGACAGTGCATGTCAGAGCAAAAACCAAAGCCATGAGGTCGAAGGTATTGTCAGTAGAGCTCCGAGACAGGATTGTGTCGAGGCACAGATCTGGGGAAGGGTACCAAAAATATTCTGCAGCATTGAAGGTCCCCAAGAACACCGTGGCCTCCCTCATTCTTAAATGGAAGAAGTTTAGAACCACCAAGACTCTTCCTAGAGCTATACTGAAGAGGCTCGTCATAAAAATTTAAAAAACGTAAACGCTTTTCCAACCTTACAAAAAAATATATATAATTCCAAAAGGAATTTTCACAAATCTCCAAGAACCTGGTGGTCAGTCTAACAGAGCTCCAGAGTTCATCTGTGGAGATGGTCTCCCATCTCTGCAGCACTCCACCAATCAGGCCTTTATGGTAGAGTGGCTAGATGGAAGCCACTCCTCAGTAAAAGGCACATGACAGACCACTTGGAGTTTGCCAAAAGGCACCTAAAGGGCTCTCAGACCACGGAGAAACAAAATTGAAACCAAGATTAAACTATTTGGCCTGAATGCCAAGCGTCACATCTGAAGGAAACCTGGCACCATCCCTACGGTGAAGCATGGTGGTGGCAGCATCATGCTGTGGGGATGTTTTTCCGTGACAGGGACTGGGAGACTAGTCAGGATTGAGAGAAAGATGAACAGAACAAAGTACAGAGAGATCTTTGATGAAAACCTGCTCCAGAGTGATCAGGACCTCAGACTGGAGCGAAGATTCACCTTCCAACAGGACAACCACCCTAAGCATACAGCCAAGACAACGCAGGAGTGGCTTCGGGACAAGTCTCTGAAAGTCCGTGAGTGACACAACCAGAGCCCGGACTTGAACCCGACTTTAACCCGATTTAATACATTTGCAAAAAAAATTTAAAAAACTGTTTTTCTTTGTCATTATGGGGTATTGTTTGTAGGTTGATGAGGTTGATAAAAATGTAATCCATTTTAGAATAACGCTGTAACCTAACAAAATGTGGAAAAAGTGTAAAGGGGTCTGAATACTTTCCCGAAGGCACAGTATATGACATAAATACAGTCTCATACATACACACTCAAGGCCTGTGTCTGTGGAGTCATGTCTCACCTTGGCATCAATGAAGTGAGGGGCCATCATGGGCATCAGGGCCTCTATGTTCTCAGCCTGGTGTTCATTGGCCAGGGCCAAACCAGTATGTGGACCATGTGTTCCCTCACCGTTCACTACGTCCATGATCTTACAGATGGAAGATTTCCTATTGGAGCGAAGAGTAGAAGTTAGGGGACAATATAAAATAATCTATTGGAAGAGAGTTCTTTCAAAAATGGCTGAAGCATTAGAATGAGTAAATGGACTATAGTCTGAGAAGGAGAAGAAGAAACAGAAGGAGAAGAAGAAGAAACAGAAGGAGAAGAAACAGAAACAGAAGAAGAAACAGAAGGAACAGAAGAAGAAGAAACAGAAGAAAGAGAAGAAGAAGAAGGAGAAGAAGAAGAAACAGAAGAAGAAGGAGAAGAAGAAGAAACAGAAGAAGAAGAAACAGAAGAAAGAGAAGAAGAAACAGAAGAAAGAGAAGAAGAAACAGAAGAAAGAGAAGAAGAAACAGAAGAAACAGAAGAAGAAACAGAAGAAACAGAAGAAGAAGAAACAGAAGAAACAGAAGAAACAGAAACAGAAGAAACAGAAGAAACAGAAGAAACAGAAGAAAGAGAAGAAGAAACAGAAGAAGAAACAGAAGAAACAGAAGAAAGAGAAGAAGAAGAAGAAACAGAAGAAACAGAAGAAAGAGAAGAAGAAGAAGAAACAGAAGAAACAGAAGAAAGAAGAAGAAGAAGAAACAGAAGAAACAGAAGAAAGAGAAGAAGAAGAAGAAACAGAAGAAACAGAAGAAAGAGAAGAAGAAGAAACAGAAGAAACAGAAGAAAGAGAAGAAGAAGAAACAGAAGAAACAGAAGAAAGAGAAGAAGAAGAAACAGAAGAAACAGAAGAAAGAGAAGAAGAAGAAACAGAAGAAACAGAAGAAAGAGAAGAAGAAGAAGAAACAGAAGAAAGAGAAGAAGAAGAAACAGAAGGAGAAGAAAGAGAAGAAGAAACACAAGAAGAAACAGAAGAAACAGAAGAAACAGAAGAAGAAGAAACAGAAGAAACAGAAGAAGAAGAAACAGAAGAAACAGAAGAAGAAGAAGAAACAGAAGAAGAAGAAGAAACAGAAGAAGAAGAAACGGAAGAAGAAGAAACAGAAGAAGAAGAAACAGAAGAAACAGAAGAAAGAGAAGAAGAAGAAACAGAAGAAACAGAAGAAAGAGAAGAAGAAGAAACAGAAGAAACAGAAGAAAGAGAAGAAGAAGAAACAGAAGAAACAGAAGAAAGAGAAGAAGAAGAAACAGAAGGAGAAGAAAGAGAAGAAGAAGAAACAGAAGGAGAAGAAAGAGAAGAAGAAGAAACAGAAGAAAGAGAAGAAGAAACAGAAGAAACAGAAGAAGAAGAAACAGAAGAAGAAGAAACAGAAGAAGAAGAAAGAGAAGGAGAAGAAACAGAAGGAGAAGAAAGAGAAGGAGAAGAAACAGAAGGAGAAGAAAGAGAAGAAGAAAAAACAGAACGAGAAGAAAGAGAAGAAGAAGAAACAGAAGGAGAAGAAGAAGAAACAGAAGGAGAAGAAAGAGAAGAAGAAGAAACACAAGGAGAAGAAAGAGAATAAACAGAAGAAACAGAAGGAGAAGAAGAAGAAGAAACAGAAGGAGAAGAAGAAGAAGAAACAGAAGGAGAAGAAGAAGAAGAAACAGAAGAAGGAGAAGAAGAAGAAACAGAAGAAGGAGAAGAAGAAGTAACAGAAGAAACAGAAGAAGGAGAAGAAGAAGAAACAGAAGAAACAGAAGAAGAAGAAACAGAAGAAGAAGAAACAGAAGAAGAAGAAGAAACAGAAGAAGAAGAAGAAACAGAAGAAACAGACGACTATTACTAAGATGGACATCGTGTAAATACCTGGATCTGCCTTTGCTGATGAGGATGATGGTACACATCACTATACAGGCCAGAGCGATGCAGACCCCCACGATGATCCCTGTCATGGAATTCTGCTCCGTGTGGTACAGGCCGTCAGAGAACACTGGAAGACATGAGAAATCATGTCACACTGAGTAATCACATCAATTTAATAACTCTACCTACATGTACATATTACCTCGACACCGGTGCCCCCGCACATTGACTCTGTACCGGTACCCCCTGTATATAGCCTCCACATTGACTCTGTACCGGTACCCCCTGTATATAGCCTCCACATTGACTCTGTACCGTAACACCCTGTATATAGCCTCCACATTGACTCTGTACCGTAACACCCTGTATATAGCCTCCACATTGACTCTGTACCGTAACACCCTGTATATAGCCTCCACATTGACTCTGTTCCGTAATAGCCTGTATATAGCCTCCACATTGACTCTGTACCAGTACCCCCTGTATATAGCCTCCACATTGACTCTGTACCGTAACACCCTGTATATAGCCTCCACATTGACTCTGTACCGGTACCCCCTGTATATAGCCTCCACATTGACTCTGTACCGTAACACCCTGTATATAGCGTCCACATTGACTCTGTACCGGTACCCCCTGTATATAGCCACCACATTGACTCTGTACCGGTAGCCCCTGTATATAGCCTCCACATTGACTCTGTACCGTAATACCCTGTATATAGCTTCCACATGGACTCTGTACCGGTACCCCCTGTATATAGCCTCCACATTGACTCTGTACCGGTACCCCCTGTATATAGCCTCCACATTGACTCTGTACCGTAACACCCTGTATATAGCCACCACATTGACTCTGTACCGGTACCCCCTGTATATAGCCTCCACATTGACTCTGTACCGTAATACCCTGTATATAGCCTCCACATGGACTCTGTACCGGTACCCCCTGTATATAGCCTCCACATTGACTCTGTACCGGTACCCCCTGTATATAGCCACCACATTGACTCTGTACCGGTACCCCCTGTATATAGCCTCCACATTGACTCTGTACCGTAACACCCTGTATATAGCCTCCACATTGACTCTGTACCGGTACCCCCTGTATATAGCCTCCACATTGACTCTGTACCGTAATACTCTGTATATAGCCTCCACATTGACTCTGTACCGTAATACCCTGTATATAGCCTCCACATTGACTCTGTTCCGTAATACCCTGTATATAGCCTCCACATTGACTCTGTTCCGTAATACCCTGTATATAGCCTCCACATTGACTCTGTACCGTAATACCCTGTATATAGCCTCCACATTGACTCTGTTCCGTAATACCCTGTATATAGCCTCCACATTGACTCTGTTCCGTAATACCCTGTATATAGCCTGTTTGTTGTCTCCAACTGCAGTATGTTCAAAGTCCAATATATAACAACACTGACAACAACACTGACCACTAGCCACAATACTAACGACAACACTCTCCAGTCCAACAACACTACGACAATACTAACGACAATACTCTCCAGTCCAACAACACTACGACAACACTCTCCAGTCCAACAACACTACGACAACACTCTCCAGTCCAACAACACTGTGACAACACTCTCCAGTCCAACAACACTACGACAATACTAACGACAATACTCTCCAGTCCAACAACACTACGACAACACTCTCCAGTCCAACAACACTACGACAACACTCTCCAGTCCAACAACACTGTGACAATACTCTCCAGTCCAACAACACTACGACAATACTCTCCAGTCCAACAACACTGTGACAATACTCTCCAGTCCAACAACACTACGACAATACTCTCCAGTCCAACAACACTGTGACAATACTCTCCAGTCCAACAACACTGTGACAACACTCTCCAGTCCAACAACACTGTGACAACACTCTCCAGTCCAACAACACTACGACAACACTCTCCAGTCCAACAACACTACGACAACACTCTCCAGTCCAACAACACTGTGACAACACTCTCCAGTCCAACAACACTGTGACAACACTCTCCAGTCCAACAACACTACGACAACACTCTCCAGTCCAACAACACTACGACAACACTCTCCAGTCCAACAACACTGTGACAACACTCTCCAGTCCAACAACACTGTGACAACACTCTCCAGTCCAACAACACTCGACAACACTCTCCAGTCCAACAACACTACGACAACACTCTCCAGTCCAACAACACTGTGACAACACTCTCCAGTCCAACAACACTGTGACAACACTCTCCAGTCCAACAACACTGTGACAACACTCTCCAGTCCAACAACACTACGACAACACTCTCCAGTCCAACAACACTACGACAACACTCTCCAGTCCAACAACACTGTGACAACACTCTCCAGTCCAACAACACTACGACAACACTCTCCAGTCCAACAACACTACGACAACACTCTCCAGTCCAACAACACTACGACAACACTCTCCAGTCCAACAACACTGTGACAACACTCTCCAGTCCAACAACACTGTGACAACACTCTCCAGTCCAACAACACTACGACAACACTCTCCAGTCCAACAACACTACGACATAACTAACCTGTGGTGTCTGAGGAGGAGCCGCTGCCTGAGTGCCTGGGGCTCTTCCCTCGGTGTCTAGACCCAGGCCCCAGGGCCAGCTCCACAGTAGTAGAGAAGGGCCCGTCTCCCACCTGGTTGGAGGCAGAGATCTTCACCAGGTAGACGTTACCAGGCTCCAGACGCTCCAGCAGGGCCATGGTGTTACTTCCTGTAGGGACGGCAGACAGGTTTTAGAGCGGACACAGCCATTCCCAAAACCCCAGACACACATCTGGGATGCACACTGGTCAGATACGTCAGAAAGGTTCAAATCTGCACTCAACGGACTCAAACAGTAGCTACAACACTCTGCTCTCAAAGCTTCTGCCCAAGCCTGTCTCCAGACCCTCCCCTTCCAAAAGGTCCACCTGTGTTTACAATTCCTCTGTAATACCTGGCTGTCTAACCATATCACTCATCCTCCCTCTGTAATATCTGGCTGTCTAACCATATCACTCATCCTCCCTCTGTAATATCTGGCTGTCTAACTATATCACTCATCCTCCCTCTGCAGTATCTGGCTGTCTAACCATATCACTCATCCTCCCTCTGTAATATCTGGCTGTCTAACCATATCACTCATCCTCCCTCTGTAATATCTGGCTGTCTAACCATATCACTCATCCTCCCTCTGTAATATCTGGCTGTCTAACCATATCACTCATCCTCCCTCTGTAATATCTGGCTGTCTAACCATATCACTCATCCTCCCTCTGTAATATCTGGCTGTCTAACCATATCACTCATCCTCCCTCTGTAATATCTGGCTGTCTAACCATATCACTCATCCTCCCTCTGTAATATCTGGCTGTCTAACCATATCACTCATCCTCCCTCTGTAATATCTGGCTGTCTAACCATATCACTCATCCTCCCTCTGCAGTATCTGCCAGTATCTAGCTGTTCCACACACCCTCCCTCTGCAGTATATGGCTGTCTAACCATCACATTCATCCTCCCTCTGCAGTATCTGCCAGTATCTAGCTGTTGCACGCATCCCCCCTCTGCAGTGTCTGGCTGATCCACTCACCCTCCTTCTGCAGTGTCTGGCTGATCCACTCACCCTCCCTCTGTAGTATCTTCCAGTATCTAGCTGTTCCACTCACCCTCCCTCTGCAGTGTCTGGCTGTTCCACTCACCCTCCCTCTGCAGTGTCTGCCAGTATCTAGCTGTTCCACTCACCCTCCCTCTGCAGTGTCTGCCAATATCTAGCTGTTCCACTCACCCCCCCCCCCCTCTGCAGTGTCTGAAAGTATCTAGCTGTTCCACTCACCCTCCCTCTGCAGTGTCTGCCAGTATCTAGCTGTTCCACTCACCCTCCCTCTGCAGTGTCTGCCAGTATCTAGCTGTTCCACTCACCCTCCCTCTGCAGTGTCTGCCAGTATCTAGCTGTTCCACTCACCCTCCCTCTGCAGTGTCTGCCAGTATCTAGCTGTTCCACTCACCCTCCCTCTGCAGTGTCTGCCAGTATCTAGCTGTTCCACTCACCCTCCCTCTGCAGTGTCTGCTAGTATCTAGCTGTTCCACTCACCCTCCCTCTGCAGTGTCTGCCAGTATCTAGCTGTTCCACTCACCCTCCCTCTGCAGTGTCTGCCAGTATCTAGCTGTTCCACTCACCCCCTCTGCAGTGTCTGCCAGTATCTAGCTGTTCCACTCACCCTCCCTCTGCAGTGTCTGCCAGTATCTAGCTGTTCCACTCACCCCCCCTCTGCAGTGTCTGCCAGTATCTATCTGTTCCACTCACCCTCCTTCTGCAGTGTCTGCCAGTATCTAGCTGTTCCACTCACCCTCCTTCTGCAGTGTCTGCCAGTATCTGGCTGTTCCACTCACCCTCCCTCTGCAGTGTCTGCCAGTATCTAGCTGTTCCACTCACCCTCCCTCTGCAGTGTCTGCCAATATCTAGCTGTTCCACTCACCCTCCCTCTGCAGTGTCTGCCAGTATCTATCTGTTCCACTCACCCTCCCTCTGCAGTGTCTGCCAATATCTAGCTGTTCCACTCACCCTCCCTCTGCAGTATCTAGCTGTTCCACTCACCCTCCTTCTGCAGTGTCTGCCAGTATCCGGCCAGCCAGGCCCTCTGTGAGGCGTACAGGATGGTGTAGTGCGTCACTGCCAGGTTGTTCTCCTCTGGTTCTCTCCAGGAAACCAGGGCTGTGCCGTCCTCAATCAGAGACACCCTCACACCTTCGGGAGGGTGGCTGGGCGCTGACGAACAGAAAAGGGCCATTTAAATATCTTAATTAGCTTAAACGTATCTCATTAATTATCATTTAAGCTAATTAAGATATTTAAATGACCCAATCAAAGCCAACTGTACTAGATCTCGGTCCGTCATCTAGTACAGTTGGCTTTGATTGGTGAATGTTAATTGTGTGCACAAGGGTTCGCTGGTTCTCGCCCATCTCAAATAAAATTGTAATTTAAAAAAAGTTTATTGGTCGCGTACAAAAACATTGTCAGGTGTTACAGCAGGTGCAGCGTCATGCTTATGTTACCAGCTCCAACAGTAGACTGTAGAATGTCTAGCAAATACAATACAAAAACATTGTCAGGTGTTACAGCAGGTGCAGCATCATGCTTATGTTACCAGCTCCAACAGTAGACTGTAGAATGTCTAGCAAATACAATACAAAAACATTGTCAGGTGTTACAGCAGGTGCAGCATCATGCTTATGTTACCAGCTCCAACAGTAGACTGTAGAATGTCTGCAAATACAATACAAAAACATTGTCAGGTGTTACAGCAGGTGCAGCATCATGCTTATGTTACCAGCTCCAACAGTAGACTGTAGAATGTCTAGCAAATACAATACAAAAACATTGTCAGGTGTTACAGCAGGTGCAGCATCATGCTTATGTTACCAGCTCCAACAGTAGACCGTAGAATGTCTAGCAAATACAATACAAAAACATTGTCAGGTGTTACAGCAGGTGCAGCATCATGCTTATGTTACCAGCTCCAACAGTAGACTGTAGAATGTCTAGCAAATACAAAAACAAGGTGTTACAAAAACATTGTCAGGTGTTACAATACAAAAACATTGTCAGGTGCAGCATCATGCTTATGTTACCAGCTCCAACAGTAGACCAGAATGTCTAGCAAATACAATACAAAAACATTGTCAGGTGTTACAGCAGGTGCAGCATCATGCTTATGTTACCAGCTCCAACAGTAGACCGTAGAATGTCTAGCAAATACAATACAAAAACATTGTCAGGTGTTACAGCAGGTGCAGCATCATGCTTATGTTACCAGCTCCAACAGTAGACCGTAGAATGTCTAGCAAATACAATACAAAAACATTGTCAGGTGTTACAGCAGGGCTTATGTTACCAGCTCCAACATCGTAGAATGTCTAGCAAATACAATAAAAAAACATTGTCAGGTGTTACAGCAGGTGCACATCAGCTTATGTTACCAACAGTAGACTGTAGAATGTCTAGCAAATACAATACAAAAACATTGTCAGGTGTTACAGCAGGTGCAGCATCATGCTTATGTTACCAGCTCCAACAGTAGACTGTAGAATGTCTAGCAAATACAATACAAAAACATTGTCAGGTGTTACAGCAGGTGCAGCATCATGCTTATGTTACCAGCTCCAACAGTAGACTGTAGAATGTCTAGCAAATACAATACAAAAACATTGTCAGGTGTTACAGCAGGTGCAGCATCATGCTTATGTTACCAGCTCCAACAGTAGACCGTAGAATGTCTAGCAAATACAATACAAAAACATTGTCAGGTGTTACAGCAGGTGCAGCATCATGCTTATGTTACCAGCTCCAACAGTAGACTGTAGAATGTCTAGCAAATACAATACAAAAACATTGTCAGGTGTTACAGCAGGTGCAGCATCATGCTTATGTTACCAGCTCCAACAGTAGACTGTAGAATGTCTAGCAAATACAATACAAAAACATTGTCAGGTGTTACAGCAGGTGCAGCATCATGCTTATGTTACCAGCTCCAACAGTAGACCGTAGAATGTCTAGCAAATACAATACAAAAACATTGTCAGGTGTTACAGCAGGTGCAGCATCATGCTTATGTTACCAGCTCCAACAGTAGACTGTAGAATGTCTAGCAAATACAATACAAAAACATTGTCAGGTGTTACAGCAGGTGCAGCGTCATGCTTATGTTACCAGCTCCAACAGTAGACTGTAGAATGTCTAGCAAATACAATACAAAAACATTGTCAGGTGTTACAGCAGGTGCAGCGTCATGCTTATGTTACCAGCTCCAACAGTAGACTGTAGAATGTCTAGCAAATACAGAATTAATCCAAATACAAAATGTCAGAACGAGTCTAACAAACGAGAGTAGATAAATCAGTGTGAACGGTGTCTGAATACACAATATTTATTTATTGATTTATTTTACCTTTATTTAACCAGGCAAGTCAGTTAAGAACAAATTCTTATTTTCAATGACGGCCTAGGAACAGTGGGGTTAACTGCCTGTTCAGGGGCAGAACGACAGATTTGTACCTTGTCAGCTCGGGGGTTTGAACTTGCAACCTTCCGGTTACTAGTCCAACGCTCTAACCACTAGGCTACCCTGCCGCCCCAATGTAAATACCTGTTGTGTTCAGACAGTAGATCACTTGGAAGTAAATGGTATGTACAGTAGTAGGTATATTAGGATGAGCTAGAGTTGAGAATACAGTATATACATACACAGTGAGTCCACAACAGTGTGTATATATACACAGACTATGAGGTGACCGGTGTTCTATGTGTTCTATCTATATACATGGGGCATCAGTCTCAAGGTGCAGGGCAGAGAACCGGCCGGGAACATCTGAGTAGACTGAGAAGGAAGCTGTTGATGTCACTTTAAAAAAAAGTTTAATAAATAGGTCATGAAGGACTTTTATCCTTGGGAAACGTGACCTGATGCGTCAGAAAAGAATAAGAGGTTTGTTTACCTGCTGGTAGAGTCCTCTGAAAGACAACCACGCTCCATGGACTGGCCAGTTGGTCGACATGGAGACGCACCACTAACTCATAGCGAGTGTTGGAGTCCAGGCTCTGTATCAGCACACTCTGGTTGGTACTGACGAGGACAAAACAGACATCCCAGAATAAATATTAGCAATCGTGACATGGTTCAATAAGAAAAATAATGTTGCGCTTCAGTGTCTTGTCAGAAGAGAAGTAAAAGTGTAAAACTTTTAAAACTAAATCACCACATGCAATATCAATTTCCATGATCGGAAAAATGACAATGTAAAAGGACAATAGCATAGTAGTAAAGTACACTGCAACATGTAGAAAGTGTTGGTCCCACGTTTCATGAGCTGAAATAAAACACCCCAGAAATGTTCCATACGCACAAAAAAAGCCTGTTTCTCTAAAATGTTGTGTACAAATTTGTTTACATTCCTGTTACTGAGCATTTCTCCTTTGTCAAGATAATTCATCCCCCTGACAGGTGTGGCATATCAAGAATCTGATTAAACAGCATGATTATTACACAGGTGCACCTTGTGCTGGGGACAATAAAAGGCCACTCTAAAATGTACAGTTTTGTTTTGTCTCAAGTTTTGAGGAAGCGTGCAATTGGCATGCTGACTGCAGGAATGTCCACCAGAGCTGTTGCCAGAGAATTGAATGTTAATTTCTCTACCATAAACCACCTCCAACATAATTTTAGAGGATTTGACAGTACGTCCCACTGGCCTCCCAACCACAGAACACGTGTATGGCATCGTGTGGGCGAGCGGTTTGCGGATGTCAGCGTTGTGAACAGAGTGCCACATGGTGGTGGTGGGGGGGTTGTGAACAGAGAGCCACATGGTGGTGGTGGGGTTGTGAACAGAGAGCCACATGGTGGAGGTGGGGGGTTGTGAACAGAGAGCCACATGGTGGTGGGGGTTGTGAACAGAGAGCCACATGGTGGTGGGGGGTTGTGAACAGAGAGCCACATGGTGGGGGTTGTGAACAGAGAGCCACATGGTGGGGGTTGTGAACAGAGAGCCACATGGTGGTGGTGGGGGGTTGTGAACAGAGAGCCACATGGTGGTGGTGGGGGTTGTGAACAGAGAGCCACATGGTGGTGGTGGGGGGTTGTGAACAGAGAGCCACATGGTGGAGGTGGGGGGTTGTGAACAGAGAGCCACATGGTGGAGGTGGGGGTTGTGAACAGAGAGCCATGGTGGAGGGGGGGGGTTGTGAACAGAGAGCCACATGGTGGTGGGGGGGGGTTGTGAACAGAGAGCCACATGGTGGTGGGGGGTTGTGAACAGAGAGCCACATGGTGGGGGGTTGTGAACAGAGAGCCACATGGTGGTGGTGGGGGGTTGTGAACAGAGTGCCCCATGGTGGGGGGTTGTGAACAGAGAGCCACATGGTGGTGGTGGGGTTGTGAACAGAGTGCCCCATGGTGGGGGGGTTGTGAACAGAGAGCCACATGGTGGTGGTGGGGTTGTGAACAGAGAGCCACATGGTGGTGGTGGAGGGGTTGTGAACAAAGAGCCACATGGTGGTGGTGGGGGGTTGTGAACAGAGAGCCCCATGGTGGGGGGTTGTGAACAGAGAGCCACATGGTGGTGGGGGGTTGTGAACAGAGAGCCACATGGTGGCGGTGGGGGGTTGTGAACAGAGAGCCCCATGGTGGGGGTTGTGAACAGAGAGCCACATGGTGGTGGGGGTTGTGAACAGAGAGCCACATGGTGGTGGGGGTTGTGAACAGAGAGCCCCATGGTGGTGGTGGGGGGGTTGTGAACAGAGAGCCACATGGTGGTGGTGGGGGGGTTGTGAACAGAGAGCCACATGGTGGTGGTGGGGGGGTTGTGAACAGAGAGCCACATGGTGGTGGTGGGGTTGTGAACAGAGAGCCACATGGTGGTGGTGGGGTTGTGAACAGAGAGCCACATGGTGGGGGGTTGTGAACAGAGAGCCACATGGTGGTGGTGGGGTTGTGAACAGAGAGCCACATGGTGGTGGTGGAGGGGTTGTGAACAAAGAGCCCCATGGTGGCGGTGGGGGGGTTGTGAACAGAGAGCCACATGGTGGCGGTGGGGGTTGTGAACAGAGAGCCCCATGGTGGGGGGTTGTGAACAGAGAGCCACATGGTGGGGGGTTGTGAACAGAGAGCCACATGGTGGGGGGTTGTGAACAGAGAGCCACATGGTGGTGGTGGGGGTTGTGAACAGAGAGCCACATGGTGGGGGGTTGTGAACAGAGAGCCACATGGTGGTGGTGGGGGTTGTGAACAGAGAGCCCCATGGTGGTGGTGGGGGGTTGTGAACAGAGAGCCACATGGTGGCGGTGGGGGGTTGTGAACAGAGAGCCACATGGTGGCGGTGGGGGGTTGTGAACAGAGAGCCACATGGTGGCGGTGGGGGGTTGTGAACAGAGAGCCACATGGTGGTGGTGGGGGTTGTGAACAGAGAGCCACATGGTGGTGGTGGGGGGTTGTGAACAGAGAGCCACATGGTGGTGGGGGGTTGTGAACAGAGAGCCACATGGTGGGGGGTTGTGAACAGAGAGCCACATGGTGGCGGTGGGGGTTGTGAACAGAGAGCCACATGGTGGCGGTGGGGGGTTGTGAACAGAGAGCCACATGGTGGCGGTGGGGGGTTGTGAACAGAGAGCCACATGGTGGTGGTGGGGGTTGTGAACAGAGAGCCACATGGTGGTGGTGGGGGGTTGTGAACAGAGAGCCACATGGTGGTGGTGGGGGTTGTGAACAGAGAGCCACATGGTGGCGGTGGGGGGTTGTGAACAGAGAGCCACATGGTGGCGGTGGGGGTTGTGAACAGAGAGCCACATGGTGGCGGGGTTGTGAACAGACAGCCACATGGTGGCGGGGTTGTGAACAGAGAGCCACATGGTGGCGGTGGGGGGTTGTGAACAGAGAGCCACATGGTGGTGGTGGGGGTTGTGAACAGAGAGCCACATGGTGGTGGTGGGGGTTGTGAACAGAGAGCCACATGGTGGTGGTGGGGGGTTGTGAACAGAGAGCCACATGGTGGAGGTGGGGGGTTGTGAACAGAGAGCCACATGGTGGAGGTGGGGGGTTGTGAACAGAGAGCCACATGGTGGTGGGGGGTTGTGAACAGAGAGCCACATGGTGGTGGGGGGTTGTGAACAGAGAGCCACATGGTGGGGGGTTGTGAACAGAGAGCCACATGGTGGTGGTGGGGGTTGTGAACAGAGTGCCCCATGGTGGGGGGTTGTGAACAGAGAGCCACATGGTGGCGGTGGGGGGTTGTGAACAGAGAGCCCCATGGTGGGGGGTTGTGAACAGAGAGCCACATGGTGGTGGGGGGTTGTGAACAGAGAGCCACATGGTGGTGGGGGTTGTGAACAGAGAGCCCCATGGTGGTGGTGGGGGTTGTGAACAGAGAGCCACATGGTGGTGGTGGGGGGTTGTGAACAGAGAGCCACATGGTGGTGGTGGGGGGTTGTGAACAGAGAGCCACATGGTGGTGGTGGGGGGTTGTGAACAGAGAGCCCCATGGTGGTGGTGGGGGGTTGTGAACAGAGAGCCACATGGTGGTGGTGGGGGTTGTGAACAGAGAGCCACATGGTGGTGGTGGGGGTTGTGAACAGAGAGCCACATGGTGGTGGTGGGGTTGTGAACAGAGAGCCACATGGTGGTGGTGGTGGGGTTGTGAACAGAGAGCCACATGGTGGTGGTGGGGTTGTGAACAGAGAGCCACATGGTGGTGGTGGGGTTGTGAACAGAGAGCCCCCACATGGTGGCAAGGAACAGAGAGCCACATGGTGGCGGTGGGGTTGTGAACAGAGAGCCACATGGTGGGGGGGGTTGTGAACAGAGAGCCACATGGTGGGGGGTTGTGAACAGAGAGCCACATGGTGGTGGGGGTTGTGAACAGAGAGCCACATGGTGGTGGTGGGGGGAACAGAGAGCCACATGGTGGTGGGGGTTGTGAACAGAGAGCCACATGGTGGTGGTGGGGGTTGTGAACAGAGAGCCACATGGGTGGGGGGTTGTGAACAGAGAGCCACATGGTGGCGGTGGGGGGAACAGAGAGCCACATGGTGGCGGTGGGGAACAGAACAGAGCCACATGGTGGTGGTGGGGGGTGAACAGAGAGCCACATGGTGGGTGGGGGGTTGTGAACAGAGAGCCACATGGTGGTGGTGGGGGGTTGTGAACAGAGAGCCACATGGTGGTGGTGGGGGGTTGTGAACAGAGAGCCACATGGTGGCGGTGGGGGGTTGTGAACAGAGAGCCACATGGTGGTGGTGGGGGAGTGAACAGAGAGCCACATGGTGGGGGTTGTGAACAGAGAGCCACATGGTGGTGGTGGTGGGGGGTTGTGAACAGAGAGCCACATGGTGGTGGTGGGGGTTGTGAACAGAGAGCCACATGGTGGTGGTGGGGGGTTGTGAACAGAGAGCCACATGGTGGGGGGGTTGTGAACAGAGAGCCACATGGTGGGTGGGGGGGTTGAACAGAGAGCCACATGGTGGCGGTGGGGTTGTGAACAGAGAGCCACATGGTGGTGGGGGGTTGTGAACAGAGAGCCACATGGTGGTGGTGGGGGTTGTGAACAGAGAGCCACATGGTGGTGGTGGGGGTTGTGAACAGAGAGCCACATGGTGGTGGTGGGGGTTGTGAACAGAGAGCCACATGGTGGTGGTGGGGGTTGTGAACAGAGAGCCACATGGTGGCGGTGGGGGGTTGTGAACAGAGAGCCACATGAACAGGAGCCACATGGTGGGGGGTTGTGAACAGAGAGCCACATGGTGGTGGGGGGTTGTGAACAGAGAGCCACATGTGGTGGGGGGGGTTGTGAACAGAGAGCCACATGGTGGGGGGTTGTGAACAGAGAGCCACATGGTGGTGGTGGGGGTTGTGAACAGAGAGCCACATGGTGGTGGTGGGGGGTTGTGAACAGAGAGCCACATGGTGGTGGTGGGGGGTTGTGAACAGAGAGCCACATGGTGGTGGGGGTTGTGAACAGAGAGCCCACATGGTGGTGGGGGGGTTGTGAACAGAGAGCCACATGGTGGTGGTGGGGGGTTGTGAACAGAGAGCCACATGGTGGTGGTGGGGGTTGTGAACAGAGAGCCACATGGTGGTGGGGGGGTTGTGAACAGAGAGCCACATGGTGGTGGTGGGGGTTGTGAACAGAGAGCCACATGGTGGGGTTGTGAACAGAGAGCCACATGGTGGTGGTGGGGTTGTGAACAGAGAGCCCCATGGTGGTGGTGGGGGTTGTGAACAGAGAGCCACATGGTGGTGGTGGGGTTGTGAACAGAGAGCCACATGGTGGTGGTGGGGGGTTGTGAACAAGAACAGAGAGCCACATGGTGGTGGTGGGGGGTTGTGAACAGAGAGCCCCATGGTGGGGGGTTGTGAACAGAGAGCCACATGGTGGTGGTGGGGGTTGTGAACAGAGAGCCACATGGTGGCGGGGGGGTTGTGAACAGAGAGCCACATGGTGGGGGGTTGTGAACAGAGAGCCACATGGTGGTGGGGGTGAACAGAGAGCCACATGGGGTGGGGGGTTGTGAACAGAGAGCCACATGGTGGTGGTGGGGGGTTGTGAACAGAGAGCCACATGGTGGTGAACAGAGGGGGGTTGTGAACAGAGAGCCACATGGTGGGGGGTGAACAGTGAGCCCCATGGTGGTGGTGGGGGTTGAACCACATGGTGGTGGTGGGGGTTGTGAACAGAGAGCCACATGGTGGTGGTGGGGTTGTGAACAGAGAGCCACATGGTGGTGGTGGGGTTGTGAACAGAGAGCCACATGGTGGGGGGTTGTGAACAGAGAGCCACATGGTGGTGGTGGGGGGTGAACAGAGAGCCACATGGTGGTGGTGGGGGTTGTGAACAGAGAGCCCCATGGTGGTGGGGGGGGTTGTGAACAGAGAGCCACATGGTGGTGGTGGGGGTTGTGAACAGAGAGCCCCATGGTGGGGGGGTTGGCCACATGGGGGGTTGTGAACAGAGAGCCACATGGTGGGGTTGTGAACAGAGAGCCACATGGTGGTGGTGGGGGGGTTGTGAACAGAGAGCCACATGGTGGTGGTGGGGGGTTGTGAACAGAGAGCCACATGGTGGTGGGGGTTGTGAACAGAGAGCCACATGGTGGTGGTGGGGGGGGTTGTGAACAGAGAGCCACATGGTGGTGGTGGGGGTTGTGAACAGAGAGCCACATGGTGGCGGTGGGGGTTGTGAACAGAGAGCCACATGGTGGCGGTGGGGGGTTGTGAACAGAGAGCCACATGGTGGCGGTGGGGGTTGTGAACAGAGAGCCACATGGTGGTGGTGGGGGGTTGTGAACAGAGAGCCACATGGTGGTGGTGGGGGTTGTGAACAGAGAGCCACATGGTGGTGGTGGGGGTTGTGAACAGAGAGCCACATGGTGGTGGTGGGGGTTGTGAACAGAGAGCCACATGGTGGCGGTGGGGGGTTGTGAACAGAGAGCCACATGGTGGCGGTGGGGGGTTGTGAACAGAGAGCCACATGGGTGGTGGGGGTTGTGAACAGAGAGCCACATGGTGGTGGGGGGTTGTGAACAGAGAGCCACATGGTGGTGGAACAGGGGGGTTGTGAACAGAGAGCCACATGGTGGTGGTGGTGGTTGTGAACAGAGAGCCACATGGTGGGGGTTGTGAACAGAGAGCCACATGGTGGGGGGTTGTGAACAGAGAGCCACATGGTGGTGGTGGGGGTTGTGAACAGAGAGCCACATGGTGGCGGTTGTGAACAGAGAGCCACATGGTGGTGGGGGGTTGTGAACAGAGAGCCACATGGTGGTGGTGGGGGTTGTGAACAGAGAGCCACATGGTGGTGGTGGGGGTTGTGAACAGAGAGCCACATGGTGGTGGTGGGGGGTTGTGAACAGAGAGCCACATGGTGGTGGGGGGGGGTTGTGAACAGAGAGCCACATGGTGGTGGGGGTTGTGAACAGAGAGCCACATGGTGGTGGTGGGGGGTTGTGAACAGAGAGCCACATGGTGGTGGGGGGGTTGTGAACAGAGAGCCACATGGTGGTGGGGGTTGTGAACAGAGAGCCACATGGTGGTGGGGGGTTGTGAACAGAGAGCCACATGGTGGTGGTGGGGGTTGTGAACAGAGAGCCACATGGTGGTGGTGGGGGGTTGTGAACAGAGAGCCACATGGTGGTGGTGGGGGTTGTGAACAGAGAGCCCCATGGTGGCGGTGGGGGTTGTGAACAGAGAGCCACATGGTGGTGGTGGGGGTTGTGAACAGAGAGCCCCATGGTGGTGGGGGGTTGTGAACAGAGAGCCACATGGTGGTGGGGGTTGTGAACAGAGTGCCACATGGTGGTGGGGGGTTGTGAACAGAGAGCCACATGGTGGTGGTGGGGGTTGTGAACAGAGTGCCACATGGTGGTGGTGGGGGTTGTGAACAGAGAGCCACATGGTGGTGGGGGGTTGTGAACAGAGAGCCACATGGTGGTGGTGGGGGGTTGTGAACAGAGAGCCACATGGTGGTGGGGGTTGTGAACAGAGAGCCACATGGTGGTGGGGGGTTGTGAACAGAGAGCCACATGGTGGCGGTGGGGGGTTGTGAACAGAGAGCCCCATGGTGGCGGTGGGGGGTTGTGAACAGAGAGCCACATGGTGGTGGGGGGGGTTGTGAACAGAGAGCCACATGGTGGTGGTGGGGTTGTGAACAGAGTGCCACATGGTGGTGGTGGGGTTGTGAACAGAGTGCCACATGGTGGTGGTGGGGGTTGTGAACAGAGAGCCACATGGTGGTGGTGGGGTTGTGAACAGAGAGCCACATGGTGGTGGTGGGGTTGTGAACAGAGTGCCACATGGTGGTGGTGGGGGGTTGTGAACAGAGAGCCACATGGTGGTGGGGGTTGTGAACAGAGTGCCACATGGTGGTGGTGTGAACAGAGAGCCACATGGTGGGGTTGTGAACAGAGAGCCACATGGTGGTGGTGGTGGGGTTGTGAACAGAGAGCCACATGGTGGTGGTGGGGGGTTGTGAACAGAGAGCCACATGGTGGTGGGGGGTTGTGAACAGAGTGCCACATGGTGGTGGTGGGGGTTGTGAACAGAGAGCCACATGGTGGTGGTGGGGGGTTGTGAACAGAGTGCCACATGGTGGTGGTGGGGTTGTGAACAGAGAGCCACATGGTGGTGGTGGTGGGGTTGTGAACAGAGAGCCACATGGTGGTGGGGGGGGTTGTGAACAGAGTGCCACATGGTGGTGGTGGGGTTGTGAACAGAGAGCCACATGGTGGTGGTGGGGGGTTGTGAACAGAGAGCCACATGGTGGTGGGGGGTTGTGAACAGAGAGCCCCATGGTGGTGGTGGGGGTTGTGAACAGAGAGCCACATGGTGGAGGTGGGGGGTGAACAGAGAGCCCCATGGTAGCGGAAGGGGGTTGTGAACAGAGTGCCCCATGGTGGCGGTGGGGGGTTGTGAACAAAGTGCCCCATGGTGGTGGTGGGGGTTGTGAACAGAGTGCCACATGGTGGTGGTGGTGGGGGTTGTGAACAGAGTGCCCTGGTGGTGGTGGGGGTTGTGAACAGAGTGCCACATGGTGGTGGGGGGTTGTGAACAATGGGTGGTGGTGGGGGGTTGTGAACAGAGTGCCACATGGTGGGGGGTTGTGAACAGAGAGCCACATGGTGGTGGGGGTTGTGAACAGAGAGCCACATGGTGGCGGTGGGGGGTTGTGAACAGAGTGCCACATGGTGGCGGTGGGGGTTGTGAACAGAGAGCCACATGGTGGTGGTGGGGAGGTTGTGAACAGAGTGCCACATGGTGGTGGTGGGGTTGTGAACAGAGTGCCACATGGTGGTGGTGGGGGTTGTGAACAGAGAGCCACATGGTGGTGGGGGGTTGTGAACAGAGAGCCACATGGTGGGGGGGTTGTGAACAGAGAGCCACATGGTGGTGGTGGGGGGTTGTGAACAGAGAGCCACATGGTGGTGGGGGTTGTGAACAGAGAGCCACATGGTGGTGGGGGGTGTGAACAGAGAGCCACATGGTGGCGGTGGGGGTTGTGAACAGAGAGCCACATGGTGGCGGTGGGGGTTGTGAACAGAGTGCCACATGGTGGTGGTGGGGGGTTGTGAACAGAGTGCCACATGGTGGTGGTGGGGGGTTGTGAACAGAGTGCCACATGGTGGTGGTGGGGGGTTGTGAACAGAGAGCCACATGGTGGTGGGGGGTTGTGAACAGAGTGCCACATGGTGGTGGGGGGTTGTGAACAGAGAGCCACATGGTGGTGGTGGGGGTTGTGAACAGAGAGCCACATGGTGGTGGTGGGGGGTTGTGAACAGAGAGCCACATGGTGGCGGTGGGGGGTTGTGAACAGAGAGCCCCATGGTAGCGGAAGGGGGTTGTGAACAGAGTGCCCCATGGTGGCGGTGGGGTTGTGAACAGAGAGCCCCATGGTGGTGGGGGGTTGTGAACAGAGAGCCACATGGTGGTGGTGGGGGGTTGTGAACAGAGTGCCCATGGTGGTGGTGGTGGTGGGGTTGTGAACAGAGAGCCACGTGGTGGTGGTGGGGGGTTGTGAACAGAGAGCCACATGGTGGTGGTGGGGTTGTGAACAGAGAGCCACATGGTGGTGGTGGGGTTGTGAACAGAGAGCCACATGGTGGTGTTGGTGGGGTTGTGAACAGAGAGCCACATGGTGGGGGTTGTGAACAGAGAGCCACATGGTGGTGGTGGGGTTGTGAACAGAGAGCCACATGGTGGTGTTGGAGAGCCACATGGTTGTGAACAAAGAGCCCCATGGTGGCGGGGTTGTGAACAGAGAGCCACATGGTGGGGTTGTGAACAGAGAGCCACATGGTGGCGGTGGGGGGTTGTGAACAGAGAGCCCCATGGTGGGGGTTGTGAACAGAGAGCCACATGGTGGGGGGTTGTGAACAGAGAGCCACATGGTGGGGGGTTGTGAACAGAGAGCCACATGGTGGTGGTGGGGGTTGTGAACAGAGAGCCACATGGTGGCGGGGTTGTGAACAGAGAGCCACATGGTGGCGGGGTTGTGAACAGAGAGCCACATGGTGGTGGTGGGGGGTTGTGAACAGAGAGCCCCATGGTGGTGGGGGGTTGGGTTGTGAACAGAGAGCCACATGGTGGCGGTGGGGGTTGTGAACAAAGGCCCCATGGTGGTGGTGGGGGTTGTGAACAGAGTGCCACATGGTGGTGGTGGGGTTGTGAACAGAGTGCCACATGGTGGTGGTGGGGGTTGTGAACAGAGTGCCCATGGTGGTGGTGGGGGTTGTGAACAGAGTGCCACGTGGTGGTGGTGGGGGGGTTGTGAACAGAGAGCCACATGGTGGTGGGGGGTTGTGAACAGAGAGCCACATGGTGGTGGGGGGTTGTGAACAGAGAGCCACATGGTGCGGTGGGGTTGTGAACAGAGAGCCACATGGTGGTGGAACAGAGAGCCACATGGTGGGGGTTGTGAACAGAGGCCACATGGTGGTGTTGGGGGTTGTGAACAGAGAGCCCCATGGTGGCGGTGGGGGTTGTGAACAGAGAGCCACATGGTGGTGGTGGGGGTTGTGAACAGAGAGCCCCATGGTGGCGGTGGGGGTTGTGAACAGAGAGCCACATGGTGGGGGGTTGTGAACAGAGAGCCACATGGTGGGGGGTTGTGAACAGAGAGCCACATGGTGGTGGGGGGTTGTGAACAGAGAGCCACATGGTGGTGGCGGGGGTGAACAGAGAGCCACATGGTGGCGGGGTTGTGAACAGAGAGCCACATGGTGGTGGTGGGGGGTTGTGAACAGAGAGCCACATGGTGGTGAACAGAGAGCCACATGGTGGCGGGGGGGGGTTGTGAACAGAGAGCCACATGGTGGTGGTGGGGGTGTGAACAGAGAGCCACATGGTGGCGGTGGGGGTTGTGAACAGAGAGCCACATGGTGGTGGTGGGGGTTGTGAACAGAGAGCCACATGGTGGTGGTGGGGGTTGTGAACAGAGAGCCACATGGTGGTGGTGGGGGGTTGTGAACAGAGAGCCACATGGTGGTGGTGGGGGTTGTGAACAGAGAGCCACATGGTGGGGGGTTGTGAACAGAGAGCCACATGGTGGCGGGGGGGTTGTGAACAGAGAGCCACATGGTGGTGGTGGGGGTTGTGAACAGAGAGCCACATGGTGGTGGTGGGGGTTGTGAACAGAGAGCCACATGGTGGTGGTGGGGGTTGTGAACAGAGAGCCACATGGTGGTGGGGGGTTGTGAACAGAGAGCCACATGGTGGGGTGGGGGGGTTGTGAACAGAGAGCCACATGGTGGCGGTGGGGGTTGTGAACAGAGAGCCACATGGTGGCGGTGGGGGTTGTGAACAGAGAGCCACATGGTGGCGGGGTTGTGAACAGAGAGCCACATGGTGGTGGTGGGGGGTTGTGAACAGAGAGCCACATGGTGGTGGTGGGGGTTGTGAACAGAGAGCCACATGGTGGTGGTGGGGGGTTGTGAACAGAGAGCCACATGGTGGTGGTGGGGGGTTGTGAACAGAGAGCCACATGGTGGTGGTGGGGGTTAGAACAGAGAGCCACATGGTGGTGGGGGGGTTGTGAACAGAGAGCCACATGGTGGGGGTTGTGAACAGAGAGCCACATGGTGGTGGGGTTGTGAACAGAGAGCCACATGGTGGTGGTGGGGGTTGTGAACAGAGAGCCACATGGTGGTGGTGGGGGGTTGTGAACAGAGAGCCACATGGTGGTGGGGGGGTTGTGAACAGAGAGCCACATGGTGGTGGTGGGGTTGTGAACAGAACAGCCACATGGTGGTGGTGGGGGGTTGTGAACAGAGAGCCACATGGTGGTGGGGGTTGTGAACAGAGAGCCACATGGTGGGGGGTGGTGGTGGGGGTTGTGAACAGAGAGCCACATGGTGGTGGTGGGGTTGTGAACAGAGAGCCACATGGTGGTGGTGGGGTTGTGAACAGAGAGCCACATGGTGGTGAACAGTGGGGGGTTGTGAACAGAGAGCCCCATGGTGGTGGGGGGTTGTGAACAGAGAGCCACATGGTGGTGGTGGGGTTGTGAACAGAGAGCCACATGGTGGGGGGTTGTGAACAGAGAGCCACATGGTGGTGGTGGGGTTGTGAACAGAGAGAGCCACATGGGTGAACAGAGAGCCACATGGTGGGGGGTTGTGAACAGAGAGCCACATGGTGGGTGGGGGTTGTGAACAGAGAGCCCCATGGTGGTGGTGGGGGTTGTGAACAGAGAGCCACATGGTGGTGGTGGGGGGTTGTGAACAGAGAGCCACATGGTGGGGGGGGTTGTGAACAGAGTGCCACATGAACAGAGAAGTGCCCCATGGTGGTGGTGGGGGTTGTGAACAGAGTGCCACATGGTGGTGGGGGGTTGTGAACAGAGTGCCACATGGTGGTGGTGGGGTTGTGAACAGAGAGCCACATGGTGGTGGTGAACAGAGTGGGGTTGTGAACAGAGTGCCACATGGTGGTGGTGGGGGGTTGTGAACAGAGTGCCACATGGTGGTGGTGGGGTTGTGAACAGAGAGCCACATGGTGGTGGTGGGGGGTTGTGAACAGAGAGCCACATGGTGGTGGGGGGTTGTGAACAGAGAGCCACATGGTGGTGGGGGGTTGTGAACAGAGAGCCACATGGTGGTGGTGGGGGTTGTGAACAGAGAGCCACATGGTGGTGGTGGGGGTTGTGAACAGAGAGCCACATGGTGGTGGTGGGGTTGTGAACAGAGAGCCCCATGGTGGTGGGGGTTGTGAACAGAGAGCCACATGGTGGGTGGGGGCTAGAACAGAGTGCCACATGGTGGTGGGGGGGTTGTGAACAGAGAGCCACATGGTGGTGGTGGTGGGGGTTGTGAACAGAGAGCCACATGGTGGGGGGTTGTGAACAGAGGGTTGTGAACAGAGAGCCACATGGTGGTGGTGGGGGGTTGTGAACAGAGAGCCACATGGTGGTGGTGGGGGGTTGTGAACAGAGAGCCACATGGTGGTGGGGGGTTGTGAACAGAGAGCCACATGGTGGCGGTGGGGGTTGTGAACAGAGAGCCACATGGTGGCGGTGGGGGGTTGTGAACAGAGAGCCACATGGTGGTGGTGGGGGGTTGTGAACAGAGAGCCACATGGTGGTGGTGGGGGTTGTGAACAGAGAGCCACATGGTGGTGGTGGGGTGAACAGAGAGCCACATGGTGGTGGGGGGTTGTGAACAGAGAGCCACATGGTGGTGGTGGGGTTGTGAACAGAGAGCCACATGGTGGCGGTGGTGGGGTTGTGAACAGAGAGCCACATGGTGGTGGGGGGTTGTGAACAGAGAGCCACATGGTGGCGGTGGGGGGTTGTGAACAGAGAGCCACATGGTGGTGGTGGGGGTTGTGAACAGAGAGCCACATGGTGGTGGTGGTGGGGGTTGTGAACAGAGAGCCACATGGTGGTGGTGGGGGGTTGTGAACAGAGAGCCACATGGTGGGGGGGTTGTGAACAGAGAGCCACATGGTGGTGGTGGGGGTTGTGAACAGAGAGCCACATGGTGGTGGTGGGGGGTTGTGAACAGAGAGCCACATGGTGGCGGTGGGGGTTGTGAACAGAGAGCCACATGGTGGCGGTGGGGGTTGTGAACAGAGAGCCACATGGTAGTGGGGGGGTTGTGAACAGAGAGCCACATGGTGGTGGTGGGGGGGTTGTGAACAGAGAGCCACATGGTGGTGGTGGGGGGTTGTGAACAGAGAGCCACATGGTGGCGGTGGGGGGTTGTGAACAGAGAGCCACATGAACAGAGGCCACATGGTGGTGGTGGGGGGGAACAGTTGTGAACAGGGAGCCACAACAGAGAGCCACATGGTGGTGGTGGGGGGGTTGTGAACAGAGAGCCACATGGTGGTGGTGGGGGTTGTGAACAGAGAGCCACATGGTGGTGGGGGTTGTGAACAGAGAGCCACATGGTGGTGTTGTGAGCCACATGGTGGTGGTGGGGGTTGTGAACAGAGAGCCACATGGTGGTGGTGGGGGTTGTGAACAGAGAGCCACATGGTGGTGGTGGGGGTTGTGAACAGAGAGCCAAATGGTGGTGGGGGGTTGTGAACAGAGAGCCACATGGTGGTGGGGGGTTGTGAACAGAGAGCCACATGGTGGTGGTGGTGGGGGGTTGTGAACAGAGAGCCACATGGTGGTGGGGGGTTGTGAACAGAGAGCCACATGGTGGTGGGGTTGTGAACAGAGAGCCACATGGTGGTGGTGGGGGGTTGTGAACAGAGAGCCACATGGTGGTGGTGGGGGTTGTGAACAGAGAGCCACATGGTGGTGGTGGGGGGTTGTGAACAGAGAGCCCCATGGTGGCGGTGGGGGTTGTGAACAGAGAGCCACATGGTGGTGGTGGGGGTTGTGAACAGAGAGCCCCATGGTGGTGGGG
The DNA here is from genome assembly GCF_034236695.1 of Oncorhynchus nerka. Taxonomy (NCBI): domain Eukaryota; kingdom Metazoa; phylum Chordata; class Actinopteri; order Salmoniformes; family Salmonidae; genus Oncorhynchus; species Oncorhynchus nerka. The sequence goes on from NC_088404.1 coordinate 5,775,140, forward strand.
GTTGTGAACAGAGAGCCACATGGTGGTGGTGGGGGGTTGTGAACAGAGTGCCACATGGTGGTGGTGGGGTTGTGAACAGAGTGCCACATGGTGGTGGTGGGGGTTGTGAACAGAGTGCCACATGGTGGTGGTGGGGTTGTGAACAGAGAGCCACATGGTGGTGGGGGTTGTGAACAGAGTGCCACATGGTGGTGGTGGGGGTTGTGAACAGAGAGCCACATGGTGGTGGGGGGGGGTTGTGAACAGAGAGCCACATGGTGGTGGGGGTTGTGAACAGAGAGCCACATGGTGGTGTGGGGGGCTAGAACAGAGAGGGTTGTGAACAGAGAGCCCCATGGTGGTGGTGGGGGTTGTGAACAGAGAGCCACATGGTGGTGGTGGGGGGTTGTGAACAGAGAGCCACATGGTGGTGGTGGGGTTGTGAACAGAGTGCCACATGGTGGTGGTGGGGTTGTGAACAGAGTGCCACATGGTGGTGGTGGGGGGTTGTGAACAGAGTGCCACATGGTGGTGGTGGGGTTGTGAACAGAGAGCCACATGGTGGTGGGGGGTGAACAGAGTGCCACATGGTGGTGGTGGGGGGTTGTGAACAGAGAGCCACATGGTGGTGGTGGGGGGTTGTGAACAGAGTGCCACATGGTGGTGGTGGGGGTTGTGAACAGAGAGCCCACATGGTGGTGGTGGGGGGTTGTGAACAGAGTGCCACATGGTGGTGGTGGGGGGTTGTGAACAGAGAGCCACATGGTGGTGGGGGTTGTGAACAGAGTGCCACATGGTGGTGGTGGGGGGTTGTGAACAGAGAGCCACATGGTGGTGGTGGGGGTTGTGAACAGAGTGCCACATGGTGGTGGTGGGGTTGGAACAGAGTGCCACATGGTGGTGGTGGGGGGTTGTGAACAGAGAGCCACATGGTGGTGGGGGTTGTGAACAGAGTGCCACATGGTGGTGGGGGGGTTGTGAACAGAGAGCCACATGGTGGTGGTGGGGGGTTGTGAACAGAGAGCCACATGGTGGTGGTGGTGGGGGGGTTGTGAACAGAGAGCCCCATGGTGGTGGTGGGGGTTGTGAACAGAGAGCCACATGGTGGAGGTGGGGGGTTGTGAACAGAGAGCCCCATGGTAGCGGAAGGGGGTTGTGAACAGAGTGCCCCATGGTGGCGGTGGGGGTTGTGAACAAAGTGCCCCATGGTGGTGGTGGGGGTTGTGAACAGAGTGCCCCGTGGTGGTGGTGGGGGGTTGTGAACAGAGTGCCCTGTGGTGGTGGTGGGGGGTTGTGAACAGAGTGCCCCGTGGTGGTGGCGGGGGTTGTGAACAATGCCCCATGGTAGCGGTGGGGGGTTGTGAACAGAGTGCCACATGGTGGGGGGGTTGTGAACAGAGAGCCACATGGTGGGGGGGGTTGTGAACAGAGAGCCACATGGTGGCGGTGGGGGTTGTTGAACAGAGTGCCACATGGTGGCGGTGGGGGTTGTGAACAGAGAGCCACATGGTGGTGGTGGGGAGGTTGTGAACAGAGTGCCACATGGTGGTGGTGGGGTTGTGAACAGAGTGCCACATGGTGGTGGTGGGGGGTTGTGAACAGAGTGCCACATGGTGGTGGGGGTTGTGAACAGAGAGCCACATGGTGGTGGGGGGTTGTGAACAGAGTGCCACATGGTGGTGGTGGGGGGGTTGTGAACAGAGAGCCACATGGTGGTGGGGGTTGTGAACAGAGAGCCACATGGTGGTGGGGGTTGTGAACAGAGAGCCACATGGTGGCGGTGGGGGTTGTGAACAGAGAGCCACATGGTGGCGGTGGGGGGTTGTGAACAGAGTGCCACATGGTGGTGGTGGGGGTTGTGAACAGAGTGCCACATGGTGGTGGTGGGGGGGTTGTGAACAGAGTGCCACATGGTGGTGGTGGGGTTGTGAACAGAGAGCCACATGGTGGTGGGGGGTTGTGAACAGAGTGCCACATGGTGGTGATGGGGGTTGTGAACAGAGAGCCACATGGTGGTGGTGGGGGTTGTGAACAGAGAGCCACACATGGTGGTGGTGGGGGGTTGTGAACAGAGAGCCACATGGTGGAGGTGGGGGGTTGTGAACAGAGAGCCCCATGGTAGCGGAAGGGGGTTGTGAACAGAGTGCCCCATGGTGGCGGTGGGGGTTGTGAACAAAGTGCCCCATGGTGGTGGTGGGAGGGGGGGTTGTGAACAGAGTGCCCCGTGGTGGTGGTGGGGGTTGTGAACAGAGTGCCCCGTGGTGGTGGCTGGGGGTTGTGAACAGAGTGCCCCGTGGTGGTGGTGGGGGGTTGTGGAACAGAGTGCCCCGTGGTGGTGGTGGGGGGTTGTGAACAGAGTGCCCCGTGGTGGTGGCGGGGGGGTTGTGAACAATGCCCCATGGTAGCATGGTGGGGGGTTGTGAACAGAGTGCCCCATGGTGGTGGTGGGGGTTGTGAACAGTGCCCCATGGTGGTGGTGGGGGGTTGTGAACAGTGCCCCATGGTATGGTGGGGGGTTGTGAACAGAGTGCCCCATGGTGGAGGTGGGGTTGTGAACAGAGAGCCCCATGGTGGAGGTGGGGTTGTGAACAGAGAGCCCCATGGTGGAGGTGGGGTTGTGAACAGAGAGCCCCATGGTGGAGGTGGGGTTGTGAACAGAGAGCCCCATGGTGGAGGTGGGGTTGTGAACAGAGAGCCCCATGGTGGAGGTGGGGTTGTGAACAGAGGTGGGGGGGTTGTGAACAGAGAGCCCCATGGTGGAGGTGGGGTTGTGAACAGAGAGCCCCATGGTAGAGGTGGGGTTGTGAACAGAGAGCCCCATGGTGGAGGTGGGGGGGTTGTGAACAGAGTGCCCCGTGGTGGAGGTGGGGGGGTTGTGAACAGAGTGCCCCATGGTGGTGGTGGGGGGGGGGTTGTGAACAGAGAGCCCCATGGAGGAGGTGGGGTTATGGTATGGGCAGGCATAAAGCTAAGGACAACAAACACAATTGCATTTTATCGATGGCAATTTGGAATGCACAAAACTACCGTGAGGAGATCCTGAGCCCCATTTATTTTAAAGGTATCTGTGACCAACAGATGCATATCTGTATTCCCAGTCATGTGAAATCCATAGATTAGGGCCTAATGAATTTATTTCAATGGACTGATTTCCTCATGTGAACTGTAACTCAGTAAAATCTATTAAATTGTTGCATTCATATTTTTGTTCATTATAATAATTTTAGTATTAATTTAGTAGTAAAGTATTCTTCTTCCTCAACAGACTCCAGGATACAGGTATAAACATCATAAGTATCTTGTAGAAGGAGGAGGAGGAAGGGGAGTGTTACTAAGGTAAACCTGAAACCCCACCTCTTTAAGGAATACCTAGGATAGGATAAAGTAATCCTTCTCACCCCCCCCCCCCCCTTAAAAGATTTAGATGCACTATTGTAAAGTGGCTGTTCCACTGGATGTCATAAGGTGAACGCACCAATTTGTAAGCCGCTCTGGATAAGAGCGTCTGCTAAATGACTTAAATGTAAATGTAAATGTAAACAATAGTATGTTTTGGTAGACAGAAGAGGCTCTTTGGTCAAAGGGGTGAATTGGTCATCAAAAAGAAAAGGAGGACCAAGGCACTCATCATATAATTCATTATTATAATTATTCAATATTATTGATTAATTATTAAGAATTATTATTAATCAATTAATATAATTATTATTGATTAATTATTAAAATAATTAATACAATTATTAATTATTATAATTATTCATTATTATTTATTAATTATTATAATTGTTAATTATTGTCAATCAATTAATATAATAATTATTGATTAATTATTAAAATAATTAATTAATACAATTATTAATTATTAGTTATTATAATTATTCATTATTATATTTATGAATTATATGAAGAGTGCCTTGGTCCTCTTGTCTTATTGACGATCATAAGTATCTTATAGATCACGAGCAGTTCTGTTGCAGAACATTGGTCATGAACTCACGTCTGTATGTAGCGTATGGCTGATGCGTTCACCAGGCCCACAGGCGTGCAGCGAGCTGTGTAGCTGACAGCCTTCCTAGAGGCGAAGGCAGGACGGCTCCAACGCAGGTACACCGCTGACGAGCTGTTAGCCACCGCACTCACATGGTCCGGGGCTGGAGGGTGATCTCGTACAGCTACAAGACACACACAGATGGGAAAAACAAAAACAATTTGTCACAAAAAAACAAAATAACATTTCCTGTAGAAAATGGCGTGCGATTGCTTCAGATGTCGAAGAATGTATTTTTAATGGTAGTGGGAGATGTGTTGAATAGTGGGAGATCCTGTAGAATTCAGGAGGAACAGAAGCTGAAACAGATTTAACTGATTGTTCTGTTTACTTACATACACATCCTGGGGTGCTGAGTGTCTGGTCGGCCTGGTAACCATCTCCTACAAGGCTTAATGCCAACAGTTTCACGTGGTACTTCCTCCTTGGGTCTGGAAAACAATAAATGGTAGATTAATAAATCATTTCTGTGGAAATATATATTATATTTTCTGTCTAACTGACCCACATTCGCGTTAAAAACATCAGTGCAAACAAAGGACACATCTGAAATGGCCATTATCAGTCAAAACATAAGAAATAAGAATAAATAAATGAAATAAATGAAAAGTTAACAAAAGTTAGTCAGTTAAAGTATTAGCCCCTATGAGCTGGAGGGCAGACGACCTCTTGGTCTTAGCTGACCGTTCCCTACTCACACAGAGTTCAGTGTCGCCCCCCCCCTTTTGACTTCAGAACAGCCTTAATTCGTCGAGGCATGGGACTCTACAAGGTGTCGAAAGCGTTCCACAGGGATGCTGGCCCATGTTGACTCCAATGCTTCCCACAGTTGTCAAGTTGTCTGATTGACCTTTGGGTGGTGGACCATTCTTGATGCACACGGGAGAAACTGATGAGCGTGAAAAACCCAGAAGCGTTGCAGTTCTTGACACAAAATGGTGCGCCTGGCACCTACTTTTGCGCTTGCTAGATACTTAATGCTAAAATTATTTAATTCAGTTTAATTCAATTCAGTGTCTTTCACTTGAAAACGCACCACACGCTAACCATCTCCTAAATCATGACGTATTTTAGGGGACCGTTAAGGATTTGTTTTATATCTTGGTGTGAAAGGTTAGGTTCTGGGTATTGACCAGTGGAAAGGGGAGGGGTGGTGTTTGTGTGTGTGTGTGTGTGTCCAGGCCTGTTATTGTGGTGATGGGGGGATGAGACCAGGAGGCTTGGTGGGAGTCCTGGGGCTAGGGGCTGGGGTGCGGGGGCCAGAGGCAGCATTCAGCTGCTAGGACCCAAGGCCCCTGGGACAAGGGGGGTTGACTAGGGTCAGGCCAAGATAGAACAGAAGGAATCTGGGCTTCAGGACTGTGGGAGAGGAGAGAGTAGACCACTCTATGACATTTGAAATGTCTTTATTCTTTTGGAACTTCTGTGAGTGTAATGTTTACTGTTCATTATTATTGTTTATTTCACTTATGTATATTATCTACCTCACTTGCTTTGGCAATGTTAACATATGTGTCCCATGCCAATAAAGCCCCTTGAATTGAACTGAGTAGAGTAGAGGAGGGGAGGAGCCCCCTTTGTTTCCCCTTGTCGGGACCTTCTGTTCCACCTGACTGCCCCTCCAGCCTTCTATCTACCCTCCTCCTGACTGCCCCTCCAGCCTTCTATCTACCCTCCTCCTGACTTCCCCTCCAGCCTTCTATCTACCCTCCAGCCTTCTATCTACCCTCCTCCTGACTGCCCCTCCAGCCTTCTATCTACCCTCCTCCTGACTGCCCCTCCAGCCTTCTATCTACCCTCCTCCTGACTGCCCCTCCAGCCTTCTATCTACCCTCCTCCTGACTGCCCCTCCAGCCTTCTATCTCCCCTCCTCCTGACTGCCCCTCCAGTCTTCTATCTACCCTCCTCCTGACTGCCCCTCCAGCCTTCTATCTACCCTCCTCCTGGCTGCCCCTCCAGGCTTCTATCTACCCTCCAGCCTTCTATCTACCCTCCAGCCTTCTATCTACCCTCCTCCTGGCTGCCCCTCCAGCCTTCTATCTACCCTCCAGCCTTCTATCTACCCTCCTCCTGACTGCCCCTCCAGTCTTCTATCTACCCTCCTCCTGACTGCCCCTCCAGTCTTCTATCTACCCTTCTCCTGACTGCCCCTCCAGCCTTCTATCTACCCTCCTCCTGACTGCCCCTCCAGCCTTCTATCTACCCTCCTCCTGACTGCCCCTCCAGCCTTCTATCTACCCTCCTCCTGGCTGCCCCTCCAGCCTTCTATCTACCCTCCTCCTGGCTGCCCCTCCAGCCTTCTATCTACCCTCGTCCTGGCTGCCCCTCCAGCCTTCTATCTACCCTCCAGCCTTCTATCTACTCTCCTCCTGACTGCCCCTCCAGCCTTCTATCTACCCTCCTCCTGGCCTCCCCTCCAGCCTTCTATCTACCCTCCTCCTGACTGCCCCTCCAGCCTTCTATCTACCCTCGTCCTGGCTGCCCCTCCAGCCTTCTATCTACCCTCCAGTCTTCTATCTACCCTCCTCCTGACTTCCCCTCCAGCCTTCTATCTACCCTCCTCCTGGCCTCCCCTCCAGCCTTCTATCTACCCTCCTCCTGACTGCCCCTCCAGCCTTCTATCTACCCTCCTCCTGGCTGCCCCTCCAGCCTTCTATCTACCCTCCAGCCTTCTATCTACCCTCCAGCCTTCTATCTACTCTCCTCCTGACTGCCCCTCCAGCCTTATATCTACCCTCCTCCTGACTGCCCCTCCAGCCTTCTATCAACCCTCCTCCTGGCCGCCCCTCCAGCCTTCTATCTACCCTCCAGCCTTCTATCTACCCTCCTCCTGGCCTCCCCTCCAGCCTTCTATCTACCCTCCAGCCGTCTATCTACCCTCCTCCTGACTGCCCCTCCAGTCTTCTATCTACCCTCCTCCTGACTGCCCCTCCAGTCTTCTATCTACCCTTCTCCTGACTGCCCCTCCAGCCTTCTATCTACCCTCCTCCTGACTGCCCCTCCAGCCTTCTATCTACCCTCCTCTGACTGCCCCTCCAGCCTTCTATCTACCCTCCTCCTGGCTGCCCCTCCAGCCTTCTATCTACCCTCCTCCTGGCTGCCCCTCCAGCCTTCTATCTACTCCTCGTCCTGGCTGCCCCTCCAGCCTTCTATCTACCCTCCAGCCTTCTATCTACTCTCCTCCTGACTGCCCCTCCAGCCTTCTATCTACCCTCCTCCTGGCCTCCTCCAGCCTTCTATCTACCCTCCTCCTGACTGCCCCTCCAGCCTTCTATCTACCCTCGTCCTGGCTGCCCCTCCAGCCTTCTATCTACCCCTCCAGTCTTCTATCTACCCTCCTCCTGACTTCCCCTCCAGCCTTCTCATCTACCCTCCTCCTGGCCTCCCCTCCAGCCTTCTATCTACCCTCCAGCCTTCTATCTACCCTCCTCCTGGCTGCCCCTCCAGCCTTCTATCTACCCTCCAGCCTTCTATCTACCCTCCAGCCTTCTATCTACTCTCCTCCTGACTGCCCCTCCAGCCTTATATCTACCCTCCTCCTGACTGCCCCTCCAGCCTTCTATCAACCCTCCTCCTGGCCGCCCCTCCAGCCTTCTATCTACCCTCCAGCCTTCTATCTACCCTCCTCCTGGCCTCCCCTCCAGCCTTCTATCTACCCTCCAGCCGTCTATCTATCTACCCTACCCCTCCTGACCGCCCCTCCAGCCTTCTATCTACCCTCCTCCTGACCGCCCCTCCAGCCTTCTATCTACCCTCCTCCTGACCCCTCCAGCCTTCTATCTACCCTCCTCCTGACCGCCCCTCCAGCCTTCTATCTACCCTCCTCCTGACCGCCCCTCCAGCCTTCTATCTACCCTCCTCCTGACCGCCCCTCCAGCCTTCTATCTACCCTCCTCCTGACCGCCCTCCAGCCTTCTATCTACCCTCCTCCTGACCGCCCCTCCAGCCTTCTATCTACCCTCCTCCTGACCGCCCCTCCAGCCTTCTATCTACCCTCCTCCTGACCGCCCCTCCAGCCTTCTATCTACCCTCCTCCTGACCGCCCCTCCAGCCTTCTATCTACCCTCCTCCTGACCGCCCCTCCAGCCTTCTATCTACCCTCCTCCTGACCGCCCCTCCAGCCTTCTATCTACCCTCCTCCTGACCGCCCCTCCAGCCTTCTATCTACCCTCCTCCTGACCGCCCCTCCAGCCTTCTATCTACCCTCCTCCTGACCGCCCCTCCAGCCTTCTATCTACCCTCCTCCTGACCGCCCCTCCAGCCTTCTATCTACCCTCCTCCTGACTGCCCCTCCAGCCTTCTATCTACCCTCCTCCTGACTGCCCCTCCAGCCTTCTATCTACCCTCCTCCTGACTTCCCTCCAGCCTTCTATCTCCACCCTCCTCCTGACTGCCCCTCCAGCCTTCTATCTACCCTCCTCCTGACTGCCCCTCCAGCCTTCTATCTACCCTCCTCCTGACTGCCCCTCCAGCCTTCTATCTACCCTCCTCCTGACTGCCCCTCCAGGCTTCTATCTACCCTCCTCCTGGCTGCCCCTCCAGCCTTCTATCTACCCTCCTCCTGGCTGCCCCTCCAGCCTTCTATCTACCCTCCAGCCTTCTATCTACCCTCGTCCTGGCTGCCCCTCCAGCCTTCTATCTACCCTCCTCCTGGCTGCCCCTCCAGCCTTCTATCTACCCTCCTCCTGGCTGCCCCTCCAGCCTTCTATCTACCCTCCAGCCTTCTATCTACCCTCCTCCTGACTGCCCCTCCAGCCTTCTATCTACCCTCCTCCTGGCCTCCCCTCCAGCCTTCTATCTACCCTCCTCCTGACTGCCCCTCCAGCCTTCTATCTACCCTCCTCCTGGCTGCCCCTCCAGCCTTCTATCTACCCTCGTCCTGGCTGCCCCTCCAGCCTTCTATCTACCCTCGTCCTGGCTGCCCCTCCAGCCTTCTATCTACCCTACTCCTGACTGCCCCTCCAGCCTTCTATCTACCCTCCTCCTGACTGCCCCTCAAGCCTTCTATCTACCCTCCTCCTGACTGCCCCTCCAGCCTTCTATCTACCCTCCTCCTGACTGCCCCTCCAGCCTTCTATCTACCCTCCTCCTGACTGCCCCTCCAGCCTTCTATCTACCCTCCTCCTGGCTGCCCCTCCAGCCTTCTATCTACCCTCCTCCTGGCTGCCCCTCCAGCCTTCTATCTACCCTCCAGCCTTCTATCTACCCTCGTCCTGGCTGCCCCTCCAGCCTTCTATCTACCCTCCAGCCTTCTATCTACCCTCCTCCTGGCTGCCCCTCCAGCCTTCTATCTACCCTCCTCCTGACTGCCCCTCCAGCCTTCTATCTACCCTCCTCCTGACTGCCCCTCCAGCCTTCTATCTACCCTCCTCCTGGCTGCCCCTCCAGCCTTCTATCTACCCTCCAGCCTTCTATCTACCCTCCTCCTGACTGCCCTCCAGCCTTCTATCTACCCTCCTCCTGACTGCCCTCCAGCCTTCTATCTACCCTCCTCCTGACTGCCCCTCCAGCCTTCTATCTACCCTCCTCCTGACTGCCCCTCCAGCCTTCTATCTACCCTCCTCCTGACTGCCCCTCCAGCCTTCTATCTACCCTCCTCCTGACTGCCCCTCCAGCCTTCTATCTACCCTCCTCCTGACTGCCCCTCCAGCCTTCTATCTACCCTCCTCCTGACTGCCCCTCCAGCCTTCTATCTACCCTCCTCCTGACTGCCCCTCCAGCCTTCTATCTACCCTCCTCCTGACTGCCCCTCCAGCCTATCTACCCTCCTCTGACTGCCCCTCCAGCCTTCTATCTACCCTCCTCCTGACTGCCCCTCCAGCCTTCTATCTACCCTCCTCCTGACTGCCCCTCCAGCCTTCTATCTACCCTCCTCCTCTTCTCCTCCAGCCTTCTATCTACCCTCCTCCTGACTGCCCCTCCAGCCCTATCTACCCTCCTCTGACTGCCCCTCCAGCCTTCTATCTACCCTCCTCCTGGACTGCCCCTCCAGCCTTCTATCTACCCTCCTCCTGACTGCCCCTCCAGCCTTCTATCTACCCTCCTCCTGACTGCCCCTCCAGCCTTCTATCTACCCTCCTCCTGACTGCCCCTCCAGCCTTCTATCTACCCTCCTCCTGACTGCCCCTCCAGTCTTCTATCTACCCTCCTCCTGACTGCCCCTCCAGCCTTCTATCTACCCTCCTCCTGACTGCCCTCCAGCCTTCTATCTACCCTCCTCCTGACTGCCCCTCCAGCCTTCTATCTACCCTCCTCCTGACTGCCCTCCAGCCTTCTATCTACCCTCCAGCCTTCTATCTACCCTCCTCCTGACTTCCCCTCCAGCCTTCCTATCTACCCTCCTGCCCCTCCAGCTATCTACCCTCCTCCTGACTGCCCCTCCAGCTTCTATCTACCCTCCTCCTGGCTGCCCCTCCAGCCTTCTATCTACCCTCCTCCTGGCTGCCCCTCCAGCCTTCTATCTACCCTCCAGCCTTCTATCTACCCTCGTCCTGGCTGCCCCTCCAGCCTTCTATCTACCCTCCTCCTGGCTGCCCCTCCAGCCTTCTATCTACCCTCCTCCTGGCTGTCCCTCCAGCCTTCTATCTACCCCTCCAGCCTTCCTATCTACCCTCGTCCTGCCTCCAGCCCCCTCCAGCCTTCTATCTACCCTCCTCCTGACTGCCCCTCCAGCCTTCTATCTACCCTCCTCCTGGCCTCCCCTCCAGCCTTCTATCTACCCTCCTCCTGACTGCCCCTCCAGCCTTTCTATCTACCCTCCTCCTGGCTGCCCCTCCAGCCTTCTATCTACCCTCCTCCTGACTGCCCCTCCAGCCTTCCACCCTCGTCTGGCTGCCCCCTCCCAGCCTTCTATCTACCCTCCAGCCTTCTATCTACCCTCCTCCTGACTGCCCCTCCAGCCTTCTATCTACCCTACTCCTGACTGCCCTCCAGCCTTCTATCTACCCTCCTCTGACTGCCCCTCCAGCCTTCTCTACCCTCTCTGGCTGCCCCTCCAGCCTTCTATCTACCCTCGTCCTGGCTGCCCCTCCAGCCTTCTATCTACCCTCCTCCTGACTGCCCCCTCCAGCCTTCTATCTACCCTCCTCCTGACTGCCCCTCCAGCCTTCTATCTACCCTCCTGCCCCTGCCTTCTACTGCACCCTCCTCCTGGCTGCCCCTCCAGCCTTCTATCTACCCTCGTCCTGGCTGCCCCTCCACCTATCTACCCTCCTCCTGACTGCCCCTCCAGCCTCTATCTACTCCTCTGACTGCCTCCTAGCCTGCTATCACCCTCCAGCCTTCTATCTACCCTCCTCCTCCTCCAGACTGACTGCCCTCCAGCCTTCTATCTACCCTCCTCCTGGCTGCCCCTCCAGCCTTCTATCTACCCCTCCTCCTGGCTGCCCCTCCAGCTACCCTTCTATCTGACCCTCCAGCCTTCTATCTACCCTCCTCCTGACTGCCCCTCCAGCCTTCTATCTACCCTCCTCCTGACTGCCCCTCCAGCCTTCTATCTACCCTCCTCCTGGCTGCCCCTCCAGCCTTCTATCTACCCTCGTCCTGGCTGCCCCTCCAGCCTTCTATCTACCCTCCTCCTGGCTGCCCCTCCAGCCTTCTATCTACCCTCCAGCCTCCTGACTGCCCTCCAGCCTTCTATCTACCCTCCTCCTGACTGCCCCTCCAGCCTTCTATCTGCCCTCCTCCTGGCTGCCCCTCCAGCCTTCTATCTACCCTCCTCCTGACTGCCCTCCAGCCTTCTATCTACCCTCGTCCTGGCTGCCCCTCCAGCCTCCTATCTACCCTCCAGCCTTCTATCTACCCTCCTCCTGACTGCCCCTCCAGCCTTCTATCTACCCTCCTCCTGACTGCCCCTCCAGCCTTCTATCTACCCTGCACTTCTATCTACCCTCCTGACTGCCCCTCCAGCCTTCTATCTACCCTCCTCCTGACTGCCCCTCCAGCCTTCTATCTACCCTCCCTGGCTGCCCCCTCCAGCCTTCTATCTACCCTCGTCCTGGCTGCCCCTCCAGCCTTCTCTACTGCCCCTCCAGCCTTCTATCTACCCTCCTCCTGGCTGCCCCTCCAGCCTTCTATCTACCCTCCTCCTGACTGCCCCTCCAGCCTTCTCTATCTACCTACCCTCCTCCTGACTGCCCCTCCAGCCTTCTATCTACCCTCCTCCTGACTGCCCCTCCAGCCTTCTATCTACCCTCCTCCTGGCTGCCCCTCCAGCCTTCTATCTACCCCCTCCAGCCTTCTATCTACCCTCCTCCTGACCAGCCCCTCCAGCCTTCTATCTACCCTCCTGACTGCCCCTCCAGCCTTCTATCTACCCTCCTCCTGACTGCCCCTCCAGCCTTCTATCTACCTCCTCCTGGCTGCCCCCTACCCCAGCCTTCTATCTACCCTCCTCCTGACTGCCCCTCCAGCCTTCTATCTGCCCTCCTCCTGACTGCCCCTCCAGCCTTCTATCTACCCTCCTCTGACTGCCCCTCCAGCCTTCTATCTACCCTCCTCCTGACTGCCCCTCCAGCCTTCTATCTACCCTCCTCCTGACTGCCCCTCCAGCCTTCTATCTACCCCCTCCTGCCCCTCCAGCCTTCTATCTACCCTCCTCCTGACTTCCCCTCTCCAGCCTGCTTCTATCTACCCTCCTCCTGACCGCCCCTCCAGCCTTCTATCTACCCTCCTCCTGACCGCCCCTCCAGCCCTCTACCCTTCTCCCCTCCAGCCTTCTATCTACCCTCCTCCTGACTGCCCCTCCAGCCTTCTATCTACCCTCCTCCTGACTGCCCCTCCAGCCTTCTATCTACCCTCCTCCTGACTGCCCCTCCAGCCTTCTATCTACCCCTCCTGACTGCCCCTCCAGCCTTCTATCTACCCTCCTCCTGACTGCCCCTCCAGCCTTCTATCTACCCTCCTCCTGACTGCCCCTCCAGCCTTCTATCTACCCTCCTCCTGGCTCCCTCCAGCCTTCTATCTACCCTCCTCCTGACTTCCCTCCAGCCTTCTATCTACCCTCCTCCTGACTGCCCCTCCAGCCTTCCTATCTACCCTCCTCCACTGCCCCTCCAGTCTTCTATCTACCCTCCTCCTGACTGCCCCTCCAGCCTTCTATCTACCCTCCTCCTGACTGCCCTCCAGCCTTCTATCTACCCTCCTCCTGACTGCCCCTCCAGCCTTCTATCTACCCTCCTCCTGACTGCCCCTCCAGCCTTCTATCTACCCTCCTCCTGACTTCCCCCTCCAGCCTTCTATCTACCCTCCTCCTGACTGCCCCTCCAGCCTTCTATCTACCCTCCAGCCTTCTATCTACCCTCCTCCTGACTGCCCCTCCAGCCTTCTATCTACCCTCCTCCTGACTTCCCCTCCAGCCTTCTATCTACCCTCCTCCTGACTGCCCCTCCAGCCTTCTATCTACCCTCCTCCTGACTGCCCTCCAGCCTTCTATCTACCCTCCTCCTGACTGCCCCTCCAGCCTTCTATCTACCCTCCTCCTGACTGCCCTCCAGCCTTCTATCTGCCCTCCTCCTGACTGCCCCTCCAGCCTTCTATCTACCCTCCTCCTGACTGCCTCCAGCCTTCTATCTACCCTCCTCCTGCTGCCCCTCCAGCCTTCTATCTACCCTCCTCCTGACTGCCCCTCCAGTCTTCTATCTACCCTCCTCCTGACTGCCCTCCAGCCTTCTATCTACCCTCCTCCTGACTGCCCCTCCAGCCTTCTATCTACCCTCCTCCTGACTGCCCCTCCAGCCTTCTATCTACCCTCCTCTGACTGCCCCTCCCATCTACCCTCCTGACTGCCCCTCCAGCCTTCTATCTACCCTCCTCCTGACTGCCCCTCCAGCCTTCTACTTCCCCTCCAGCCTTATCTACCCTCCTCCTGACTGCCCCTCCAGCCTTCTATCTACCCTCCTCCTGACTGCCCCTCCAGCCTTCTATCTACCCTCCTCCTGACTGCCCCTCCAGCCTTCTATCTACCCTCCCTCCAGCCCCTCTACCCTTCCTACTGCCCCTCCAGCCTTCTATCTACCCTCCTCCTGACTGCCCCTCCAGCCTTCTATCTACCCTCCTCCTGACTGCCCCTCCAGCCTTCTATCTACCCTCCTCCTGACTGCCCCTCCAGCCTTCTATCTACCCTCCTCCTGGCTGCCCCTCCAGCCTTCTATCTACCCCTCCTCTGACTGCCCCTCCAGCCTTCTATCTACCCTCCTCCTGACTGCCCTCCAGCCTTCTATCTACCCTCCTCCTGGCTGCCCCTCCAGCCTTCTATCTACCCCTCCTCCTGCCTTCTATCTGCCCCTCCAGCCTTCTATCTACTCAGCCTTCTATCTCCTCCTGCCCCTCCACTATCTACCCTCCAGCCTTCTATCTACCCTCCTCCTGACTTCCCCTCCAGCCTTCTATCTACCCCCCTCCTCCTGACTGCCCCTCCAGCCTTCTATCTACCCTCCTCCTGACTGCCCCTCCAGCCTTCTATCTACCCTCGTCCTGGCTGCCCCTCCAGCCTTCTATCTACCCTCCAGCCTTCTATCTACCCTCCCCTGACTGCCCCTCCAGCCTTCTATCTACCCTCCTCCTGACTTCCCCTCCAGCCTTCTATCTACCCTCCAGCCTTCTATCTACCCTCCTCCAGCCTTCTATCTACCCTCCCCTGACTGCCCTCCAGCCTTCTATCTACCCTCCTCCTGACTGCCCCTCCAGCCTTCTATCTGCCCTGCCCCCAGCCTTCTATCTACCCTCCTCCTGACTTCCTCCAGCCTGACTTCTATCTCCTCCCATCTACCCTCCTCCTGACTTGCCCTCCAGCCTTCTATCTACCCTCCTCCTGACTGCCCCTCCAGCCTTCTATCTACCCTCCTCCTGACTGCCCCTCCAGCCTTCTATCTACCCCTCCTGCCTTCCTCCAGCCTTCTATCTGCCCTCCAGCCTTCTATCTACCCTCCTCCTGACTTCCCCTCCAGCCTTCTATCTACCCTCCTCCTGCCCCTCCAGCCTTCTATCTACCCTCCTCCTGACTGCCCCTCCAGCCTTCTATCTACCCTCCTCCTGACTGCCCCTCCAGCCTTCTATCTACCCTCCTCCTGACTGCCCCTCCAGCCTTCTATCTACCCTCCTCCTGACTTCCCTCCTCTGACTTCCACTGACTTCCCCTCCAGCTTCTATCTACCCTCCTCCTGACCCTCCAGCCTTCTACCCTCCTCCTCCTCCTGACTTCCATCTACCCTCTCCTGACCTCCTGACTTCCCTCCAGCCTTCTATCTATCCTGACTTCCTCCAGCCTTCTATCTACCCTCCTCCTGACTTCCCCTCCAGCCTTCTATCTACCCTCCTCCTGACTGCCCCTCCAGCCTTCTATCTACCCTCCTCCTGACTGCCCCTCAGCCTTCTATCTACCCTCCTCCTGACTGCCCCTCCAGCCTTCCTATCTACCCTCCCTGACTTCCCTCCAGCCTTCTATCTACCCTCCTCCTGACTGCCCCTCCAGCCTTCTATCTACCCTCCTCCTGACTGCCCCTCCAGCCTTCTATCTACCCTCCTCCTGGCCTCCCCTCCAGCCTTCTATCTACCCTCCTCCTGACTGCCCCTCCAGCCTTCTATCTACCCTCCTCCTGACTGCCCCTCCAGCCTTCTATCTACCCTCCTCCTGACTGCCCCTCCAGCCTTCTATCTACCCTCCCTGACTGCCCTCCAGCCTTCTATCTACCCTCCCTGACTGCCCCTCCAGCCTTCTATCTACCCTCAGGCTTCTATCTGCCCCTGTCCTGGCTGCCCCTCCAGCCTTCTATCTGCCCTCCTCCTGACTGCCCCTCCAGCCTTCTATCTACCCTCCTCCTGACTGCCCCTCCAGCCTTCTATCTACCCTCCTCCTGGCTGCCCCTCCAGCCTTCTATCTACCCTCCTCCTGGCTGCCTTCTATCAGCCCTTCCTGATCTACCCTCCAGGCTTCTATCTACCCTCGTCCTGACTGCCCCTCCAGCCTTCTATCTACCCTCCTCCTGACTGCCCCTCCAGCCTTCTATCTACCCTCCTCCTGACTTCCCCTCCAGCCTTCTATCTACCCTCCTCCTGACCAGCCTTCTATCTACCCTCTCCTGACTGCCCCTCCAGTCTTCTATCTACCCTCCTCCTGACTGCCCCTCCAGCCTATCTTCCTCCTGACTTCCCTCCAGCCTTCTATCTACCCTCCTCCTGACTTCCACTCCAGCCTTCTATCTACCCTCCTCCTGACTTCCTCCAGCCTTCTATCTACCCTCCTCCTGACCGCCCCTCCAGCCTTCTATCTACCCTCCTCCTGACTTCTCCTCCAGCCTTCTATCTACCCTCCTCCTGACTTCCACTCCAGCCTTCTATCTACCCTCCTTCTGACTTCCACTCCAGCCTTCTATCTACCCTCCTCCTGACTTCCATCTACCCTCCTCCTGACTTCCCCTCCAGCCTTCTATCTACCCTCCTCCTGACTGCCCCTCCAGCCTTCTATCTACCCTCCTCCTGACTGCCCCTCCAGCCTTCTATCTACCCTCCTCCTGACTGCCCCTCCAGCCTTCTATCTACCCTCCTCCTGACTGCCCCTCCAGCCTTCTATCTACCCTCCTCCTGTCTGCCCCTCCAGCCTCTATCTACCCTCCTCCTGTCTGCCCCTCCAGCCCACTATCTACCCTCCACCTTAGACAGATGTAGTATATACCATAGAAAGGGCTGTCCACTCAAATGACCCTTTCAATTTGGACACATATACACTGAGGGTACAAAACATTAAGAACACCTGCTCTCTCCATGACATAGACTGACCTGGTGAATACAGGTGAAAGCTATGATGCCTTATTGATGTCACTTGTTAAATCCACTTCAATCAGTGTAGATGAAGGGGAGGAGACATGTAGATGAAGGGGAGGAGACATGTAGATGAAGGGGAGGAGACATGTAGATGAAGGGGAGGAGACGGGTTAAAGTAGGATTTTTAAGCCCTGAGACATTTTTTATTTTTTACCTTTATTTAACCAGGCAAGTCAGTTAAGAACAAATTCTTATTTTCAATGACGGCCTAGGAACAGTGGGTTAACTGCCTGTTCAGGGGCAGAACGACAGATTTGTACCTTGTCAGTTCAGGGATTTGAACTTGCAACATTTCGGGTACTAGTCCAACACTCTAACCACTAAACACTAGGCTACCCTGCCGCCCCATACACATGGATTGTGTGTGTGTGCCATTCAGAGGGTGAATGGGCAACACAACATATTGAAGTGCCTTTGAACAGGGATATGGTAGTAGGTGACAGGTGCACTGGTTTTGAATGTGTCAAGAACTGCAACGCTGCTGGTTTTTTCACGCTCAACAGTTTCCTGTGTGTATCAAGAATAGTCCACCACCCAAAGGACATCCAGCCAACTTGACACCACTGTGGGAAGCATTGGGATCGACATGGGCCAGCATCCCTGTGGAAGCATTGGAGTCAACATGGGCCAGCATCCCTGTGGAAGCATTGGAGTCAACATGGGGCAGCATCCCTGTGGAAGCATTGGAGTCAACATGGGGCAGCATCCCTGTGGAAGCATTGGAGTCAACATGGGGCAGCATCCCTGTGGAAGCATTGGAGTCAACATGGGCCAGCATCCCTGTGGAAGCATTGGAGTCAACATGGGCCAGCATCCCTATGGAAGCATTGGAGTCAACATGGGGCAGCATCACTGTGGAAGCATTGGAGTCAACATGGGACAGCATCCCTGTGGAAGCATTGGAGTCAACATGGGCCATGGGCCTGTGGAAGCATTGGAGTCAACATGGGGCAGCATCACCGTGGAAGCATTGGAGTCAACATGGGCCAGCATCCCTGTGGAAGCATTGGAGTCAACATGGGCCAGCATCCCTGTGGAAGCATTGGAGTCAACATGGGCCAGCATCCCTGTGGAAGCATTGGAGTCAACATGGACCAGCATCCCTGTGGAAGCATTGGAGTCAACATGGGGCAGCATCACTGTGGAACGCCTTCGACACCTTGTAGAGTCCAACGCCCTGTAGAATTGAGGCTGTTCTGAGGGCAATGGGGGAGGCAACTCAATATTAAGAAGGTGTTCCTAATGTTTTGTGCACTCAGTGTATCGAGAGGGTGTACTGACTGGACAGCCCCTGTCTTTACCCTTCAATTTGGAGGCATATATAGAAAGGATTGTCCACCCTACTGCCACTATCTTACCCTTCAACATCTATAAACTTCCTTCTAGATAAATCTATAAACTTCCTTCTATATAAATCTATAAACGTCCTTCTAGATAAATCTATAAACGTCCTAGATAAATCTATAAACTTCCTTCTAGATAAATCTATAAACTTCCTTCTAGATAAATCTATAAACTTCCTTCAAGATAAATCTATAAACTTCCTTCTAGATAAATCTATAAACTTCCTTCTAGATAAATCTATAAACTTCCTTCTAGATAAATCTATAAACTTCCTTCAAGATAAATCTATAAACTTCCTTCTAGATAAATCTATAAACGTCCTAGATAAATCTATAAACTTCCTTCAAGATAAATCTATAAACTTCCTTCAAGATAAATCTATAAACTTCCTTCTAGATAAATCCTTTAACTGTTAAAAGCCTAGATTGTATCTGACAGGGGCGGCAGGTAGAGAGATTTACAGTAGTGAGTCATTTAGCAGACTCTAATCCACTACAGTAGTGAGTCATTTAGCAGACACTCTTATCCAGAGAGACTTACAGTAGTGAGTCATTTAGCAGACTCTCTAATCCACTACAGTAGTGAGTCATTTAGCAGACTCTCTTATCCACTACAGTAGTGAGTCATTTAGCAGACTCTCTTATCCAGAGAGACTTACAGTAGTGAGTCATTTAGCAGACACTCTTATCCAGAGAGACTTACAGTAGTGAGTCATTTAGCAGACTCTAATCCACTACAGTAGTGAGTCATTTAGCAGACTCTCTAATCCACTACAGTAGTGAGTCATTTAGCAGACTCTCTAATCCACTACAGTAGTGAGTCATTTAGCAGACTCTCTTATCCAGAGAGACTTACAGTAGTGAGTCATTTAGCAGACACTCTTATCCACTACAGTAGTGAGTCATTTAGCAGACTCTCTTATCCAGAGAGACTTACAGTAGTGAGTCATTTAGCAGACACTCTTATCCAGAGTCACTACAGTAGTGAGTCATTTAGCAGACTCTCTAATCCACTACAGGAGTGAGTCATTTAGCAGACTCTCTTATCCAGAGACACTACAGTAGTGAGTCATTTAGCAGACTCTCTAATCCACTACAGTAGTGAGTCATTTAGCAGACTCTCTAATCCACGACAGTAGTGAGTCATTTAGCAGACTCTCTTATCCAGAGAGACTTACAGTAGTGAGTCATTTAGCAGACTCTTATCCAGAGTCACTACAGTAGTGAGTCATTTAGCAGACTCTCTTATCCAGAGAGACTTACAGTAGTGAGTCATTTAGCAGACTCTCTAATCCACTACAGTAGTGAGTCATTTAGCAGACTCTCTTATCCACTACAGTAGTGAGTCATTTAGCAGACTCTCTAATCCACTACAGTAGTGAGTCATTTAGCAGACTCTCTTATCCAGAGTCACTACAGTAGTGAGTCATTTAGCAGACTCTCTTATCCAGAGAGACTTACAGTAGTGAGTCATTTAGCAGACTCTCTAATCCACTACAGTAGTGAGTCATTTAGCAGACTCTCTAATCCACTACAGTAGTGTTTAGCAGACTCTCTTATCCACTACAGTAGTGAGTCATTTAGCAGACTCTCTGAGGCAGGTATAGGTATAGATTGGGTATATGTGGGTATAGATATAGATTGGGTACAGGTGGGTATAGGTGGGTATAGATATAGATTGGGTACAGGTGGGTATAGATTGGGTATAGATATAGATTGGGTACAGGTGGGTATAGATTGGGTATAGGTGGGTATAGATATAGATTGGGTACAGGTGGGTATAGATTGGGTATAGGTGGGTATAGATATACATTGGGTACAGGTGGGTATTGATTGGGTATAGGCAGGTATAGGTATAGATTGGGTATATGCGGGTATAGATATAGATTGGGTATAGGCAGGTATAGATTGGGTATAGGCAGGGTATAGGTGTGTATAGGTATAGATTGGGTATAGATTGGGTATAGGTATAGATTGGGGGTATAGATTGGGTATAGGTATAGAATCTATACTTATACCCAATCTATACCTATACCCGCTTGTACCCAATCTATACCCACTTGTACCCAATCTATACCCACTTGTACCCAATCTATACCTATACCCAATCTATATCTATACTCACCTGTACTCAATCTATATCTATACCCACCTATATCCAATCTATATCTATACCCACCTATACCCAATCTATATCTATACCCGCCTATACCCAATCTATACCCACCTATACCCAATCTATACCTATACCCAATATATACCTATACCCACTTAAACCCAATCTATACCCAATCTATCCCCAAATCTATATCTATACCCGCCTATACCCAATCTATACCTATACCCAATCTATACCTACTGTAACTATCACTCACCCAGGCCACTGATGGTGTATTCTGTGTCCTCCGGCTGGAGCTGGATGGAGGGCTGTTCTGGTTGGCCCTCCTCATGGTAACAGAGCCGGTAACCCTGGACGACCACGGAGCCTGGAGATGGCTGCCATCGAACCAAGATGGTGGTGCAGTTGAGAGGCTCCAGTTGCTGCAGCAGTGGGGCAGGTGGCACTGTGGGGACACAGGAAGGAGAGTCAGTACTAAGAGGATGATGAAGGACACAGGAAGGAGAGTCAGTACTAAGAGGATGATGGACACAGGAAGGAGAGTCGGTACGAAGAGGATGATGAAGGACACAGGAAGGAGAGTCGGTACGAAGAGGATGATGAAGGAGACAGGAAGGAGAGTCGGTACGAAGAGGATGATGAAGGAGACAGGAAGGAGAGTCGGTACGAAGAGGATGATTAAGGAAGAAGAGGATGATGAAGGACACAGGAAGGAGAGTCAGTGCGAAGAGGATGATGAAGGACACAGGAAGGAGAGAAGAGGATGATGAAGGAAGAGTCGGTACGAAGAGGATGATGAAGGACACAGGAAGGAGAGTCGGTACGAAGAGGATGATGAAGGACACAGGAAGGAGAGTCGGTATGAAGAGGATGATGAAGGACACAGGAAGGAGAGTCGGTATGAAGAGGATGATGAAGGACACAGGAAGGAGAGTCGGTATGAAGAGGATGATGAAGGACAGGAAGGAGAGTCGGTACGAAGAGGATGATGAAGGACATAGGAAGGAGAGTCGGTATGAAGAGGATGATGAAGGACACAGGAAGGAGAGTCAGTATGAAGAGGATGATGAAGGACACAGGAAGGAGAGTCGGTACGAAGAGGATGATGAAGGACACAGGAAGGAGAGTCGGCATGAAGAGGATGATGAAGGACAGAGGAAGGAGAGTGGGCATGAAGAGGATGATGAAGGACACAGGAAGGAGAGTGGGCATGAAGAGGATGATGAAGAACACAGGAAGGAGAGTCGGCATGAAGAGGATGATGAAGGACAGAGGAAGGAGAGTCGGCATGAAGAGGATGATGAAGGACACAGGAAGGAGAGTCGGCATGAAGAGGATGATGAAGGACACAGGAAGGAGAGCAGGGAGGAAGAGGATGATGAAGGAGACAGGAAGGAGAGTCGGTATGAAGAGGATGATGAAGGACACAGGAAGGAGAGCAGGGAAAGAGGTCTGATGAAGGAGACTTAAGGAAGGAGAGTCGGTACTAAGAGGATGATGAAGGACACAGGAAGGAGAGTCGGTACGAACCCGGGAGGATGATGAAGACAGAGGAAGGAGAGTCGGTACTAAGAGGATGATGAAGGACACAGGAAGGAGAGTCGGTACGAAGAGGATGATGAAGGACAGAGGAAGGAGAGTCGGCATGAAGAGGATGATGAAGGACAGAGGAAGGAGAGTCGGCATGAAGAGGATGATGAAGGACACAGGAAGGAGAGTGGGCATGAAGAGGATGATGAAGAACACAGGAAGGAGAGTCGGCATGAAGAGGATGATGAAGGACAGAGGAAGGAGAGTCGGCATGAAGAGGATGATGAAGGACACAGGAAGGAGAGTCGGCATGAAGAGGATGATGAAGGACACAGGAAGGAGAGCAGGGAGGAAGAGGATGATGGAGACAGGAAGGAGAGTCGGTATGAAGAGGATGATGAAGGACACAGTGTCAGGACCCGGTTACGAACCCGGGTCTCCGGAGTGAGAAACAGTCACTTAACCAACTGAGCCACGAATAGTCGGCAGAACCCAGAAGATGAGGCAGACACAGCAGTACTTGAGACTGTGTATTTAATGTAGTAAAAAGTGAAGTCCTTCAGGAACACATGTAACTCCACAACCTCAAAAGGAATTCCACAAGAACAAAAGTAATCCTCCAAGACAAAAAAGGTAAATCCACAAGGTGGTAGGTATAGCACAAAAAGCCTCAAAAGATACTCAAAAAATAAATAAACAAGAACAAAAAACAGAATTCCACAAGAGCATCCACCGGGATCAACAAGAGTTAACAGAATACTAGGGCTGGGTGCTAACATACAAACACAGAGCAAAGGACTGAGGAAAACAAAGGGTTTAAATACAATCAGGGGAAACGAGGCACAGGTGCAAATAATAATGGGGATCAAGGGAAAACAAAAGGTCAAAAGGCACAATGGGGGCATCTAGTGACCAAAAACCGGAACAACCCTGGCCAAATCCTGACAGAATCCCCCCTAGGAACGGCTCCTGACGTTCCTACCAGCTCTCTCAGGGTGGAGAGCCCTGAACTGACGAATGAGGTCAGGGTCCAGTATATCTTTGGCAGGAACCCAGGAGCGCTCCTCGGGACCGTAGCCTTCCCAGTCCACCAGATACTGCCAGGACCGCTGCACCCGGCGGGAATCCAGTATCCGATGGACGGTATAAGCCGGCTGGCCTCCAATGACACGAGGCGGAGGGGGAGGTCTGTCTGCCGGGACAAGGGGAGAAAAACAAC
This sequence comes from Oncorhynchus nerka, assembly GCF_034236695.1. Taxonomy (NCBI): domain Eukaryota; kingdom Metazoa; phylum Chordata; class Actinopteri; order Salmoniformes; family Salmonidae; genus Oncorhynchus; species Oncorhynchus nerka. The sequence continues at coordinate 5,798,197 of NC_088404.1, forward strand.
AGGTTTTAATAAGGAAATGTGAAACGTGGGATTAATCTTAAGGGATCTGGGTAAGTGTAGGCGATAAGAAACTGGGTTAACTCTCCTGGCAACCTTAAAGGACCGATGTATTTTTGGGACAGCTTGCGAGACTCCACCCGTAGTGGTAAGTCTCTTGTGGAGAGCCAGACTCTCTGGCCGGGGCGCAGGGTAGGCCCGGGACGGCGACGTCTGTTGGCTTGTTGTTGGTACCTCTGTGAGGAACGCATAAGATTAAGACGGGTCTTCCTCCACATAAGCCGACAGCGTCTGACGAACTTCAAGGCTGAAGGCACTCTGACTTCTGCCTCCTGGTCCGGGAACAATGGAGGGCATAGCCAAACTGACACTTGTGCGGGGACATACCAGTGGAGGAGGAGCGCAAGGTGTTGTGCGCGTATTCGGCCCAAACAATGAAGGACGACCATGTGGACGGGTTGTTACGAGTCATACATCGGAGGGTGGCTTCCAGCTCTTGATTCATCCCTCTGTTTGGCCGTTGGACTCCGGATGGTACCCTGAAGATAGACTGGCAGAAGTACCCATGAGTTGGCAGAAGGCCTTCCAAAACCTTGAGGCGAACTGGGGACCTCTGTCAGAAACCATATCTTGAGGAATGCCGAAGACTCGGAACACATGATTAATTACCAACTCAGCCGTCTCCTTGGCAGAAGGTAACTTAGTCAGAGGGACGAACCTGGCCGCCTTTGAAAACCTGTCGATTATGACTAGGATAGTAGTATTGCCATGGGATGGAGGAAGGCCAGTAAAAAGTCCAACGAGATATGGGACCAGGGTCTGTGGGGAATAGGTAAAGGGTGAAGGAGTCCTTGAGGGCGGAGGTGAGAAGATTTGCCCTGGCAGCACACGGGGCAGGCATTGACGAAAGAGGCAACGTCTTCTCTTATGGTAGGCCACCAGAACTTACGCTGGATGAACTCCAAGGTGCGACCTACGCCCGGTTGACAGGTGAGGCGAGAGGAGTGCCCCCACAGAAGGACCTGAGTCCTCACTGCCTTGGGGACAAACAACCGATTGGCAGGACCCCCTTTCGGGTCCGGTTCGATAGCTTGAGCTCGTCTCACGGTATCCTCAACTTGCCACGAAATCGGAGCCACAATCTTAGCAGCAGGAAGGACAGGCATGTCCGTGTCATCTCGAATGGCAGGAGCGTAGACTCGGGACAGGGCATCCGGTTTGAGATTCTTCGACCCGGGCCGATAGGTGAGGATAAACTGGAATCGATTGAAGAAAAGAGACCATCTAGCTTGTCTAGAGTTCAACCGCTTCGCCTGCTGGATATACTCCAGATTTTTGTGGTCCGTAAGCACTTGAAACGGGTGAGAAGCCCCTCGAGCCAGTGTCTCCATTCCTTCAATGCCATCTTAACCGCTAGGAGTTCACGATCCCCCACATCGTAGTTCCTCTCAGCCGGGGTAAGCCGGTGTGAGAAGAAAGCGCACGGATGAAGCTTCTTGTCTTCACCCCTCTGACACAGGACAGCTCCAACACCAACCTCTGAGGCGTCTACCTCCACCACAAACGGTTCATCCGTAGTCGGTAGTATCAGGATGGGAGCAGAGAGGACGCGCTGCTTGAGTCCTTGGAAGGCCGTCTCAGCTTCTCTTCCCCACAAAACCTTGCATTGCCACCCTTGGTTAAAGCTGAGAGAGGGGCTGCCACCAAGCTGAAGTTCTTGATGAACTTGCGGTAAAAGTTTGTGAAGCCCAGGAAACGCTGAACTTCCTTAACGGATTTGGGGTGGGCCAATCCGCTACCGCCCCTACCTTCCTGGGGTCCATTTGGACTCGACCGGGTTCCACTACAAATCCCAGGAATTGTACTCGGGATGAATGGAATTCACATTTTTCCGGCTTAACGTACAGATGGCTGTCTAGGAGGCGTTTGAGTACTTGTCTGACATGCTTTGTGTGTTCTTGAAGAGAGCTCGAAAAGATGAGGATGTCATCCAAGTAAACAAACACAAATATGTTAAGCATATCCCTAAGCACATCGTTTATGAGCGCTTGGAACACCGCTGGGGCGTTGGTCAGGCCGAAGGGCATCACCAAGTATTCATAGTGACCAGTAGGCGTGTTGAACGCGGTCTTCCACTCGTCACCAGGTCTGATCCGCACAAGATGGTATGCGTTCCGCAGGTCAAGCTTAGTGAAAACAACTGCTTCCTGGAGCAGCTCGAAGGCTGTGGCCATAAGGGGTAGCGGGTAACGGTTACGGATGGTTATGGCATTGAGTCCCCGGTAGTCGATGCAAGGACGTAATCCACCGTCTTTCTTGGCCACAAAGAAAAACCCTGCTCCCGCCGGGGAGGTGGATGGACGCATGAGGCCTGCTTCCAGAGCGTCCTTGATGTAGGTATCCATAGCAGCTCGTTTGGGTGGAGATAGGGAAAAGATCCGACGCCTGGGGGACAAGTGCCCGGAAACAGTTCGATGGGGCAATCATAAGATCTATGGGGTGGTAGCATGGTGGCCCTCTGTTTGCTAAATACCAGTTTGAGGTCATGGTAACACTCGGGAACTCGGGTCAGGTCGATGGATTCTAAAGACTCGGGAGTAGAACTCGGGGAATTCGGGAAAATACATGTAGCTTGGCACGTAGGACCCCACTGCTTGATAGTGCCCACAGACCAGTCGATGTGAGGGTTATGGCTGTGAAGCCAGGGGTATCCAAGGACGAGAGGGAACTCGGAACAGGAGATCAAATGAAAGTTCATCAATTCCTTGTGTTGTGAAACTGAAAGTCGCAAGGAGGTAGTGACATGAGTGACAAGTCCAGATCCCAAAGGGCTTCCATCCAATGTAGTAACCCTCATGGGGTCACTTAGAGGTTCAAAGGGAACGCCATTCTCCTTCGCCCAGACACCATCCATGAAGTTACCTGCGGCTCCAGAGTCTACCAAGGCTTGAAGGTGAAGCTTGTGGTTGTCCCAGGAAAGGGTGACTGGAATGAGCAGACGGGAGTTGGACGGATGGGAGGAGGTTATCTTTCCCGTTACAGTTCCCCCGGTCTGTACGGGACAGAGCGTTTCCCTGGAGCCCGGGACACGTGGAACGGAAATGGCCCGGTTTGCAGCAATATAGACAGCGTCGCTCCCTCATCCGGCGGTCTCTCTCAGCCTGGGAGATGCGTCCAATCTGCATGGGTTCCAGTGGAGCCAGCGAGGATAAAGGTGGGGACTCGGAGCTGGGACTGATAGGGGCTAGAGGTCTACGGTTGAGTTCTCTCTCTCTCAGACGCTGGTCAATGCGTGAGGCCAACTTGATCAGGGACTCGAGATTGTCCGGTGGTTCCCGAGTGGCCAGTTCATCTTGGATAGTGTCGGAAAGGCCTTTCAGAAAGCACACAGTGAGCGCCTCGTTGTTCCAACCACTCGCTGCTGCCACCGTGCGGAACTGGATGGCATAGTCCGTCACGCTGCGCCGACCTTGGTGGAGAGTCAGGAGCTGTTTGGCTGAGTCAGGACCACTGCTTGGGCCTTGAAACACTCGTTTGAATTCCTCAACAAAGGCAGAGTAGCTGGCACAGCAGGAACTATAGGCATCCCACACAGCAGTAGCCCAGTCCAGGGCTTTTTCCGACAGCAGGGTGATGATATATGCGATCTTAGACCGGTCGGTGGGGAACGACGAGGGTTGCAGCTCGAAGGAGAGAGAACATTGGGTGAGAAACCCTTTACAAGCACTTGGATCACCTGAGAACCGTTGGGGAGGTGGAAGACGAGGTTCAGCCAGAGGGTTAACTGCCATGGGTACGTGAATCTGAGGTACTGGGACGGGAACTGTTGCCGAGGTAAGTCGATCAGATATCTGCTTTATGGAAGTCAGCATCTCCGACAGAAGATGAGAATGTCTAGCCATTAAGGCCTCTTGCTGAACCAGGGCGGCTTCGTGGCGTTGGACAGTCTCCTGGTGCTGGGACAGCATGGCAACAAGGTCCTGGGAACTGGCTGCCTCTGGGTTCATTTTTGGCTCTGTGTTTCTGTCAGGACCCGGTTACGAACCTGGGTCTCCGGAGTAAGAAACAGTCACTTAACCAACTGAGCCACGAATAGTCGGCAGAACCCAGAAGATGAGGCAGACACAGCAGTACTTGAGACTGTGTATTTAATGTAGTAAAAAGTGAAGTCCTTCAGGAACACATGTAACTCCACAACCTCAAAAGGAATTCCACAAGAACAAAGGTAATCCTCCAAGACAAAAAAGGTAAATCCACAAGGTGGTAGGTAATAGCACAAAAAGCCTCAAAAGATACTCAAAAAATAAATAAACAAGAACAAAAAACAGAATTCCACAAGAGCATCCACCGGGATCAACAAGAGTTAACAGAATACTAGGGCTGGGTGCTAACATGCAAAGGACTGAGGAAAACAAAGGGTTTAAATACAATCAGGGGAAACGAGGCACAGGTGCAAATAATAATGGGGATCAAGGGAAAACAAAAGGTCAAAAGGCACAATGGGGGCATCTAGTGACCAAAAACCGGAACAACCCTGGCCAAATCCTGACACACAGGAAGGAGAGTCGGTACGAAGAGGATGATGAAGGACAGAGGAAGGAGAGTCGGTATGAAGAGGATGATGAAGGACACAGGAAGGAGAGTCGGTATGAAGAGGATGATGAAGAACACAGGAAGGAGAGTCGGTATGAAGAGGATGATGAAGGACACCGGAAGGAGAGTCGGCATGAAGAGGATGATTAAGGAAACAGGAAGGAGAGTCGGTATGAAGAGGATGATGAAGGACACAGGAAGGAGAGTCGGTACTAAGAGGATGATGAAGGACACAGGAAGGAGAGTCGGTATGAAGAGGATGATGAAGGACACAGGAAGGAGAGTCGGTACTAAGAGGATGATGAAGGACACAGGAAGGAGAGTCGGCATGAAGAGGATGATGAAGGACACAGGAAGGAGAGTCGGTATGAAGAGGATGATGAAGGACACAGGAAGGAGAGTCGGTATGAAGAGGATGATGAAGGACACAGGAAGGAGAGTCGGTACGAAGAGGATGATGAAGGACAGAGGAAGGAGAGTCGGTATGAAGAGGATGATGAAGGACAGAGGAAGGAGAGTCGGTACTAAGAGGATGATGAAGGACACAGGAAGGAGAGTCGGTACGAAGAGGATGATGAAGGACACAGGAAGGAGAGTCGGTACGAAGAGGATGATTAAGGAAACAGGAAGGAGAGTCAGTACTAAGAGGATGATGAAGGACACAGGAAGGAGAGTCAGTACTAAGAGGATGATGAAGGACACAGGAAGGAGAGTCGGTACGAAGAGGATGATGAAGGACACAGGAAGGAGAGTCGGTACGAAGAGGATGATGAAGGACACAGGAAGGAGAGTCGGTAAGAAGAGGATGATGAAGGACACAGGAAGGAGAGTCGGTACGAAGAGGATGATGAAGGACACAGGAAGGAGAGTCGGTACGAAGAGGATGATGAAGGACACAGGAAGGAGAGTCGGCACGAAGAGGATGATGAAGGAGACAGGAAGGAGAGTCGGTACGAAGAGGATGATGAAGGACACAGGAAGGAGAGTCGGTACGAAGAGGATGATGAAGGAGACAGGAAGGAGAGTCGGTACGAAGAGGATGATGAAGGACACAGGAAGGAGAGTCGGTATGAAGAGGATGATGAAGGACACAGGAAGGAGAGTCGGCGAAGAGGATGATGAAGAGGATGATGAAGAGACAGGAAGGAGAGTCGGTATGAAGAGGATGATGAAGGACACAGGAAGGAGAGTCGGTACGAAGAGGATGATGAAGGACACAGGAAGGAGAGTCGGTACGAAGAGGATGATGAAGGACACAGGAAGGAGAGTCGGCAAGAAGAGGATGATGAAGGACACAGGAAGGAGAGTCGGCATGAAGAGGATGATGAAGGACACAGGAAGGAGAGTCGGCATGAAGAGGATGATGAAGGACAGAGGAAGGAGAGTCGGCATGAAGAGGATGATGAAGGACACAGGAAGGAGAGTCGGCATGAAGAGGATGATGAAGAACACAGGAAGGAGAGTCGGCATGAAGAGGATGATGAAGGACAGAGGAAGGAGAGTCGGCATGAAGAGGATGATGAAGGACACAGGAAGGAGAGTCGGCATGAAGAGGATGATGAAGGACACAGGAAGGAGAGCAGGGAGGAAGAGGATGATGAAGGACACAGGAAGGAGAGTCGGTATGAAGAGGATGATGAAGAACACAGGAAGGAGAGTCGGTATGAAGAGGATGATGAAGGACACCGGAAGGAGAGTCGGTACGAAGAGGATGATGAGGGACACAGGAAGGAGAGTCGGTACGAAGAGGATGATGAAGGACACAGGAAGGAGAGTCGGCACGAAGAGGATGATGAAGGAGACAGGAAGGAGAGTCGGTACGAAGAGGATGATGAAGGACACAGGAAGGAGAGTCGGTATGAAGAGGATGATGAAGGAGACAGGAAGGAGAGTCGGTACGAAGAGGATGATGAAGGACACAGGAAGGAGAGTCGGTACGAAGAGGATGATGAAGGTCACAGGAAGGAGAGTCGGCATGAAGAGGATGATGAAGGACAGAGGAAGGAGAGTCTGCATGAAGAGGATGATGAAGGACACAGGAAGGAGAGTCGGCATGAAGAGGATGATGAAGAACACAGGAAGGAGAGTCGGCATGAAGAGGATGATGAAGGACAGAGGAAGGAGAGTCGGCATGAAGAGGATGATGAAGGACACAGGAAGGAGAGCAGGGAGGAAGAGGATGATGAAGGACACAGGAAGGAGAGTCGGTACGAAGAGGATGATGAAGAACACAGGAAGGAGAGTCGGTATGAAGAGGATGATGAAGGACACCGGAAGGAGAAGGAGGAGTCACAGGAAGGAGAGCATGAAGAGGATGATGAAGGACACAGGAAGGAGGAGATGAAGGACGGTATGAAGAGGATGATGAAGGACAGAGGAAGGAGAGTCGGTATGAAGAGGATGATGAAGGACAGGACACAGGAAGGAGAGTCGGTACGAAGAGGATGATGAAGGACACAGGAAGGAGAGTCGGTATGAAGAGGATGATGAAGGACAGAGGAAGGAGAGTCAGGAAGGAGAGTCAGTACTAAGAGGATGATGAAGGACACAGGAAGGAGAGTCAGTACTAAGAGGATGATGAAGGACACAGGAAGGAGAGTCGGTACGAAGAGGATGATGAAGGACACAGGAAGGAGAGTCGGTATGAAGAGGATGATGAAGGACACAGGAAGGAGAGTCGGTATGAAGAGGATGATGAAGGAGACAGGAAAGAGAGTCGGTACGAAGAGGATGATGAAGGACACAGGAAGGAGAGTCGGCATGAAGAGGATGATGAAGGAGAGTCGGTATGAAGAGGATGATGAAGGACACAGGAAGGAGAGCAGGGAGAAAGAGGATGATGAAGGACACAGGAAGGAGAGTCGGTACGAAGAGGATGATGAAGGACACAGGAAGGAGAGTCGGTACGAAGAGGATGATGAAGAACACAGGAAGGAGAGTCAGTATGAAGAGGATGATGAAGGAGACAGGAAGGAGAGTCGGTATGAAGAGGATGATGAAGGACACAGGAAGGAGAGTCGGTATGAAGAGGATGATGAAGGACACATACTGGCACCGCTTCAGGCCAGGGCACATAGGGGCCGATTCGGATTTAGGAGTTTACTTTCCTACACACATCTTGTAACGTCTGCCTGCCCCTGGACCCAGCTACCTGCCTCCTCCTGTGTATGACCTTCTGCCTGCCCCTGGACCCAGCTACCTGCCTCCTCCTGTGTATGACCTTCTGCCTGCCCCTGGACCCAGCTACCTGCCTCCTCCTGTGTATGACCTTCTGCCTGCCCCTGGACCCAGCTACCTGCCTCCTCCTGTGTATGACCTTCTGCCTGCCCCTGGACCCAGCTACCTGCCTCCTCCCTGCCTGCCCCTGGACCCAGCTACCTGCCTTCTGTGTATGACCTTCTGCCTGCCCCTGTACCCAGCTACCTGCCTCCTCCTGTGTATGACCTTCTGCCTGCCCCTGGACCCAGCTACCTGCCTCCTGTGTATGACCTTCTGCCTGCCCCTGGGCCCAGCTACCTGCCTCCTCCTGTGTATGACCTTCTGCCTGCCCCTGGACCCAGCTACCTGCCTCCTCCTGTGTATGACCTTCTGCCTGCCCCTGGACCCAGCTACCTGCCTCCTCCTGTGTATGACCTTCTGCCTGCCCCTGGACCCAGCTGCCTGCCTCCTCCTGTGTGTGACCTTCTGCCTGCCCCTGGACCCAGCTACCTGCCTCCTCCTGTGTGTGACCTTCTGCCTGCCCCTGGACCCAGCTACCTGCCTCCTCCTGTGTATGACCTTCTGCCTGCCCCTGGACCCAGCTACCTGCCTCCTCCTGTGTATGACCTTCTGCCTGCCCCTGGACCCAGCTACCTGCCTCCTCCTGTGTATGACGTTCTGCCTGCCCCTGGACCCAGCTACCTGCCTCCTCCTGTGTGTGACCTTCTGCCTGCCCCTGGACCCAGCTACCTGCCTCCTCCTGTGTACGATCTTCTGCCTGCCCCTGGACCCAGCTACCTGCCTCCTCCTGTGTATGACCTTCTGCCTGCCCCTGGACCCAGCTACCTGCCCCTGGACCCAGCTACCTGCCTCCTGTGTATGACCTTCTGCCTGCCCCTGGACCCAGCTACCTGCCTCCTCCTGTGTATGACCTTCTGCCTGCCCCTGGACCCAGCTACCTGCCTCCTCCTGTGTATGACCTTATGCCTGCCCCTGGACCCAGCTACCTGCCTCCTCCTGTGTATGACCTTCTGCCTGCCCCTGGACCCAGCTACCTGCCTCCTCCTGTGTATGACCTTCTGCCTGCCCCTGGACCCAGCTACCTGCCCCTGGACCCAGCTACCTGCCTCCTCCTGTGTATGACCTTCTGCCTGCCCCTGGACCCAGCTACCTGCCTCCTCTTGTGTATGACGTTCTGCCTTCCCCTGGACCCAGCTACCTGCCTCCTCCTGTGTATGACCTTCTGCCTGCCCCTGGACCCAGCTACCTGCCTCCTCCTGTGTATGACTTTCTGCCTTCCCCTGGACCCAGCTACCTGCCCCTGGACCCAGCTACCTGCCTCCTCCTGTGGTCCTTTACAATAAACACCTGCTGCGCTGTGCGCTTGAAACAAGCTTGAGGAACTCTGCATGGGGCTAGGCTAGGTTAGGCTAGGCTAGCCTAGGTTAGGTTAGGTTAGGCTAGGCTAGGCTAGGTTAGGTTAGGTTAGGCTAGGTTAGGCTAGGCTAGGTTAGGTTAGGCTAGGCTAGGTTAGGCTAGGTTAGGCTAGGTTAGGCTAGGCTAGGCTAGGCTAGGTTAGGTTAGGTTAGGTTAGGCTAGGCTAGGTTAGGCTAGGTTAGGCTAGGCTAGGTTAGGTTAGGTTAGGCTAGGCTAGGCTAGGCTAGGTTAGGTTAGGCTAGGCTAGGCTAGGTTAGGCTAGGAATTCACAGAGAGAAACACAACCACTGTGTGTGAGAAGACTATCCCTACCACATAACCCTAAACTCTATCCATAAGCCATGAGGAACTGACCATGACCCACCAGTTGGGACACACTTCTATAAGTGACCAAGCAGATGTGGACCTGACTACATCAATACAGTAGTCTGACCAATCAGATGTGGACCTGACTACATCATTACAGTAGTCTGACCAATCATATGTGGACCTGACTAAATCATTACAGTAGTCTGACCAATCAGATGTGGACCTGACTAAATCATTACAGTAGTCTGACCAATCAGATGTGGACCTGACTACATCAATACAGTAGCCTGACCAATCAGATGTGGACCTAACTACATCATTACAGTAGTCTGACCAATCAGATGTGGACCTGACAACATCAATACAGTAGTCTGACCAATCAGATGTGGACCTAACTACATCATTGCAGTAGCCTGGCCAATCAGATGTGGATCTACCTACATCATTACAGTAGTCTGACCAATCAGATGTGGACCTGACTACATCATTACAGTAGTCTGACCAATCAGATGTGGACCTGACAACATCAATACAGTAGTCTGACCAATCAGATGTGGACCTGACTACATCGTTACAGTAGCCTGACCAATCAGATGTGGACCTGACTACATCATTACAGTAGTCTGACCAATCAGATGTGGGCCTGACTACATCATTACAGTAGCCTGACCAATCAGATGTGGACCTGACTACATCATTACAGTAGTCTGACCAATCAGATGTGGGCCTGACTACATCATTACAGTAGCCTGACCAATCAGATGTGGACCTGACTACATCATTACAGTAGCCTGACCAATCAGATGTGGACCTGACTACATCAATACAGTAGTCTGACCAATCAGATGTGGACCTGACTACATCACTACAGTAGTCTGACCAATCAGATGTGGGCCTGACTACATCATTACAGTAGCCTGACCAATCAGATGTGGACCTGACTACATCATTACAGTAGCCTGACCAATCAGATGTGGGCCTGACTACATCATTACAGTAGCCTGACCAATCAGATGTGGACCTGACTACATCATTACAGTAGCCTGACCAATCAGATGTGGACCTGACTACATCAATACAGTCACCTTTATTACTGGAGGTATTGGGTTAGGGTGTGATGTTAGTTACCTTTATTACTGGAGGTATTGGGTTAGGGTGTGATGTTAGTTACCTTTATTACTGGAGGTATTGGGTTAGGGTGTGATGTTAGTTACCTTTATTACTGGAGGTAGGGTGTGATGTTTAGTTACCTTTATTACTGGAGGTATTGGGTTAGGGTGTGATGTTAGTCACCTTTATTACTGGAGGTATTGGGTTAGGGTGTGATGTTTAGTTACCTTTATTACTGGAGGTATTGGGTTAGGGTGTGATGTTAGTTACCTTTATTACTGGAGGTATTGGGTTAGGGTGTGATGTTTAGTTACCTTTATTACTGGAGGTTTTGGGAGTGCGGTGGGAGGTCCAGGAGGAGGGTTCACACCACCCCACCCTGGTGGCTGCAGAGATCCGGAGAAGGTAGATGGTATCAGGCTGAAGATCACCGAGGAGGTACTGGGTGTTGTTCTGGGCCAGTTCCACAGACAAAACCGTGGCGTCTGCGGCCGTGCGGTAGGAGAGTCGGTAGGCCCAGATGTTACCACGGGACAGTTTGGTGGACAGGGGTTGCCACGACACCTGGATGTCTGTAGGGCTGTGGCTGGTCAGACTGAGCTCTGGGGTACGTAGAGGCACTGAGGGAACAGGAAGAGCGACATCATATACATCATTATATATTAGTCATTTAACAGATTCTCATTTCCAAAGCGACTTCCAATCAGTGCATCAACTAATCCAGGTAAAACGATCACATAATATGTTTAACATCATTACAAAAAAGGTAAAAACCTTCTTCAGAAGAGCCAACACCTGAAGAATAACACGAGTGAATATGTATATTCAATATAATAAATAGTAATACGATAATATATTGACTCACATCGTTTACCTGAATATTATGTCAATATTATCTGAAATGAAGCGATTTAGTGACAGGAATCATTGAGTCCCTGTCCTCTACTGCTCAACTCAATTCAATTCAAGTATATTTTATTGTTATTATTACACATTTGTATGGCCTTTACTCACCGTCCTCCAGAGTGTGTTGACAGACTTGGTCAGACATACGGCTAGCTCCCACCGGCATATAGGCCACCATGTAGAACGAGTAGTTCCAGGCTGGCTCCAGGTCATCTATGATGTAGCTGGTCGTGTCGTTGCCAATCACTGCCTGATACTCCTCATTGTTTAGTCCTGGAACGGACAGGCAGCAGATGAAAAGCATTGGTTTAACGTAACGTGTAAGATGCTTCAAATGTAGGGCTCCCTTTAAAAAAGAGGAAATACCTAAATGGGACCTGGTTAAATAAATGAGAAAATTAAAAACAAAATCAAAATAGATATAAAAAGACCAGAGATCTTCATAACCCTGTGGTATATAAACAAATTGGATTCACTGTTTGGGTAAACTACCCAGCAAACCAAAATTGGTTCTGTGAACGTTGCTCTTACATTTTGTTTGCGACAGTATGCTCAAAATATGTGTTATTACATGATCTGGAAACGTAATTAGAACGTTTGGGAAATGTTCTGTGGGTGGCTGTTACAGATGTTGTGCACAACATTATAGTTAGGAGAACGTTCTACGGATATTTCATTTAAAAAAACATTGTTTGAATGTTTTTTTTTTTTTTTTGGGGGGGGGGGGGGGATGTTATCATCCTAACATTAGATAAAACCTTAACTATAATTTGTAGTCAAAGGGCTACCCACCACCCTTGAAACAGAACTGTAAAATGGCAACCTCATTTCGTAGATAATTGTAATTAAATTGAAGAATTTGTGATCTACAACTTGTAAAAATGGCAAATTAATTAAAATATTATAATTTTTTTTTTTTAAAAAGGTACAATTTCAAAATCATATCCCATGTTGAGTAATTTCCCCTAGCAACATTATGAGGTTGTCTTGGTTACCATTGTTACACACACATTCCATTGTCCATGTTTGCAAAAAGGAACGCCGGACCGGAGGAATCCAAAAAACAATGCGAGATAAGAAGCTAAATCTCAACAACAACCAACATCTCAGATGCCAGAACAGTATTTTATTTTGTTGTCGGGACCCTTGCATGTTTTGAGAGCAGTGTAAGCTAGCAAACGTTGACCTGTCTTTAGTTTAGCTAGCAGGAAAGAGCAATGATGGCCCTTGTAGGCTAAGTACAGCTGCCCAAAGAGCCTTATATTAACCGAGATGTTCTGTGAGCCAGTGTGCAACAAAAGTAACCAAAGTGAAACTGTGTTTTTGATGCTAAATATCATAACTTTGATTAAAGGAAAAAAAATGTATGTGCAACGTTTACAAATTTTGAATCATTCATGCTCATAACCCTATATACATAATGTTGCAGTTCAGTTTTCTGGGTCACGGAGCAACACATTTTTGGTAGGTGGCCCTTGGACTATTACAGGGAATGTTAGCTAATGTTCCGGGAATGTTTCTGGTTTGCTGGGTCGTCTTATTGCTAATAGTCTCTCTTGCCTCTCAGATTTTCTGTAAACATTGACCTAATGCAGAGCAGAGTCACATTCCCTGTGTCCTTCCTGCCTAAAGGCCTCAAACAGTCCTAATCTATAACATGTCTTCCTGCCTAAAGGCCTCAAACAGTCCTAATCTATAACATGTCTTCCTGCCTAAAGGCCTCAAACAGTCCTAATCTATAACATGTCCTTCCTGCCTAAAGGCCTCAAACAGTCCTAATCTGTAACATGTCTTCCTGCCTAAAGGCCTCAAACAGTCCTAATCTATAACATGTCTTTCCTGCCTAAAGGCCTCAAACAGTCCTAATCTATAACATGTCCTTCCTGCCTAAAGGCCTCAAACAGTCCTAATCGATAACATGTCCTTCCTGCCTAAAGGCCTCAAACAGTCCTAATCTGTGACATGTCTTCCTGCCTAAAGGCCTCAAACAGTCCTAATCTATAACATGTCTTTCCTGCCTAAAGGCCTCAAACAGTCCTAATCTGTGACATGTCTTCCTGCCTAAAGGCCTCAAACAGTCCTAATCTGTAACATGTCTTCCTGCCTAAAGGCCTCAAACAGTCCTAATCTGTAACATGTCTTCCTGCCTAAAGGCCTCAAACAGTCCTAATCTATAACATGTCTTTCCTGCCTAAATGCCTCAAACAGTCCTAATCTGTGACATGTCTTCCTGCCTAAAGGCCTCAAACAGTCCTAATCTATAACATGTCTTTCCTGCCTAAAGGCCTCAAACAGTCCTAATCTGTGACATGTCTTTCCTGCCTAAAGGCCTCAAACAGTCCTAATCTGTGACATGTCTTCCTGCCTAAAGGCCTCAAACAGTCCTAATCTGTAACATGTCTTCCTGCCTAAAGGCCTCAAAGTCCTAATCTATAACATGTCTTCCTGCCTAAAGGCCTCAAACAGTCCTAATCTGTGACATGTCTTCCTTCCTGCTAATCTAAAGGCCTCAAACAGTCCTAATCTATAACATGTCTTCCTGCCTAAAGGCCTCAAACAGTCCTAATCTATAACATGTCTTCCTGCCTAAAGGCCTCAAACAGTCCTAATCTATAACATGTCTTCCTGCCTAAAGGCCTCAAACAGTCCTAATCTGTGACATGTCTTTCCTGCCTAAAGGCCTCAAACAGTCCTAATCTATAACATGTCTTCCTGCCTAAAGGCCTCAAACAGTCCTAATCTATAACATGTCTTCCTGCCTAAAGGCCTCAAACAGTCCTAATCTGTGACATGTCTTCCTGCCTAAAGGCCTCAAACAGTCCTAATCTATAACATGTCTTCCTGCCTAAAGGCCTCAAACAGTCCTAATCTATAACATGTCTTCCTGCCTAAAGGCCTCAAAAAGGCCTCTAAAAACAGTCCTAATCTATAACATGTCTTCCTGCCTAAAGGCCTCAAACAGTCCTAATCTGTGACATGTCTTTCCTGCCTAAAGGCCTCAAACAGTCCTAATCTGTGACATGTCTTCCTGCCTAAAGGCCTCAAACAGTCCTAATCTGTGACATGTCTTCCTGCCTAAAGGCCTCAAACAGTCCTAATCTGTGACATGTCTTTCCTGACCACAGGCCTCAAACAGTCCTAATCTGTGACATGTCTTCCTGCCTAAAGGCCTCAAACAGTCCTAATCTGTGACATGTCTTCCTGCCTAAAGGCCTCAAACAGTCCTAATCTGTGACATGTCTTCCTGCCTAAAGGCCTCAAACAGTCCTAATCTATAACATGTCTTCCTGCCTAAAGGCCTCAAACAGTCCTAATCTGTGACATGTCTTCCTGCCTAAAGGCCTCAAACAGTCCTAATCTATAACATGTCTTCCTGCCTAAAGGCCTCAAACAGTCCTAATCTGTGACATGTCTTCCTGCCTAAAGGCCTCAAACAGTCCTAATCTGTGACATGTCTTCCTGCCTAAAGGCCTCAAACAGTCCTAATCTATAACATGTCTTCCTGCCTAAAGGCCTCAAACAGTCCTAATCTGTGACATGTCTTCCTGCCTAAAGGCCTCAAACAGTCCTAATCTATAACATGTCTTCCTGCCTAAAGGCCTCAAACAGTCCTAATCTGTGACATGTCTTCCTGCCTAAAGGCCTCAAACAGTCCTAATCTATAACATGTCTTCCTGCCTAAAGGCCTCAAACAGTCCTAATCTGTGACATGTCTTCCTGCCCACAGGCCTCAAACAGTCCTAATCTGTGACATGTCTTCCTGCCTAAAGGCCTCAAACAGTCCTAATCTATAACATGTCTTCCTGCCTAAAGGCCTCAAACAGTCCTAATCTATAACATGTCCTTCCTGCCTAAAGGCCTCAAACAGTCCTAATCGATAACATGTCCTTCCTGCCTAAAGGCCTCAAACAGTCCTAATCTGTGACATGTCTTCCTGCCTAAAGGCCTCAAACAGTCCTAATCTATAACATGTCTTCCTGCCTAAAGGCCTCAAACAGTCCTAATCTATAACATGTCTTCCTGCCCTCAAAAGGCCTCAAACATGTCTTTCCTGTAAAGGCCCTAATCTGTAACATGTCTTCCTGCCTAAAGGCCTCAAACAGTCCTAATCTATAACATGTCTTTCCTGCCTAAAGGCCTCAAACAGTCCTAATCTGTGACATGTCTTCCTGCCTAAAGGCCTCAAACAGTCCTAATCTATAACATGTCTTTCCTGCCTAAAGGCCTCAAACAGTCCTAATCTGTGACATGTCTTTCCTGCCTAAAGGCCTCAAACAGTCCTAATCTGTGACATGTCTTCCTGCCTAAAGGCCTCAAACAGTCCTAATCTGTGACATGTCTTTCCTGACCACAGGCCTCAAACAGTCCTAATCTGTGACATGTCTTCCTGCCTAAAGGCCTCAAACAGTCCTAATCTGTGACATGTCTTCCTGCCTAAAGGCCTCAAACAGTCCTAATCTATAACATGTCTTAACATGTCTGCCTGCCTAAAGGCCTCAAACAGTCCTAATCTGTGACATGTCTTCCTGCCTAAAGGCCTCAAACAGTCCTAATCTATAACATGTCTTCCTGCCTAAAGGCCTCAAACAGTCCTAATCTGTGACATGTCTTCCTGCCTAAAGGCCTCAAACAGTCCTAATCTATAACATGTCTTCCTGCCTAAAGGCCTCAAACAGTCCTAATCTGTGACATGTCTTCCTGCCTAAAGGCCTCAAACAGTCCTAATCTGTGACATGTCTTCCTGCCTAAAGGCCTCAAACAGTCCTAATCTATAACATGTCTTCCTGCCTAAAGGCCTCAAACAGTCCTAATCTATAACATGTCTTCCTGCCTAAAGGCCTCAAACAGTCCTAATCTATAACATGTCTTCCTGCCTAAAGGCCTCAAACAGTCCTAATCTGTGACATGTCTTCCTGCCTAAAGGCCTCAAACAGTCCTAATCTATAACATGTCTTCCTGCCTAAAGGCCTCAAACAGTCCTAATCTGTGACATGTCTTCCTGCCTAAAGGCCTCAAACAGTCCTAATCTATAAAGGCCTCAAACAGTCTAATTCCTGCCTAAAGGCCTCAAACAGTCCTAATCTATAACATGTCTTCCTGCCTAAAGGCCTCAAACAGTCCTAACCTGTGACATGTCTTTCCTGCCTAAAGGCCTCAAACAGTCCTAATCTGTGACATGTCTTCCTGCCTAAAGGCCTCAAACAGTCCTAATCTGTGACATGTCTTCCTGCCTAAAGGCCTCAAACAGTCCTAATCTGTGACATGTCTTTCCTGACCACAGGCCTCAAACAGTCCTAATCTGTGACATGTCTTCCTGCCTAAAGGCCTCAAACAGTCCTAATCTGTGACATGTCTTCCTGCCTAAAGGCCTCAAACAGTCCTAATCTGTGACATGTCTTCCTGCCTAAAGGCCTCAAACAGTCCTAATCTATAACATGTCTTCCTGCCTAAAGGCCTCAAACAGTCCTAATCTGTGACATGTCTTCCTGCCTCAAAGGCCTCAAACAGGCCCTCAAAAGTCTATAACATGTCTTCCTGCCTAAAGGCCTCAAACAGTCCTAATCTGTGACATGTCTTCCTGCCTAAAGGCCTCAAACAGTCCTAATCTATGACATGTCTTCCTGCCTAAAGGCCTCAAACAGTCCTAATCTGTGACATGTCTTCCTGCCTAAAGGCCTCAAACAGTCCTAATCTATAACATGTCTTCCTGCCTAAAGGCCTCAAACAGTCCTAATCTATAACATGTCTTCCTGCCTAAAGGCCTCAAACAGTCCTAATCTGTGACATGTCTTCCTGCCTAAAGGCCTCAAACAGTCCTAATCTATAACATGTCTTCCTGCCTAAAGGCCTCAAACAGTCCTAATCTGTGACATGTCTTCCTGCCTAAAGGCCTCAAACAGTCCTAACCTGTGACATGTCTTTCCTGCCTAAAGGCCTCAAACAGTCCTAACCTGTGAGTTAAAGAAAACCTTTTTGTTTACATTTGTCTGTATCCACTTTTTAAGTGTTTTTTTTTTTTTAGCAACTGTCAGCAATTAAAATGTCAGTTAACTAATGTTTGTAGATTATCTTCTGATTAAAAAACATTAGCTGGCGCACACCCAGAAACATTTATTTGTGTGTCGGTGCTGACTAATGCTTCACGTTTCGTGCATCACTGTGCCTTCTTCAGGTTCTCCTTGTGGACCCTGAGGAAGGCACAGTGATGTCGAAATGTTGGTAAATACCCATTCAATTGCTGGGAGTTTATATATGGAGTGTGTGACTTTCTTTAATTTTGATAGTTTGTAGATTTTATCTTCTAACATTACAAGTGTTTGGAGGTCCGTTTGGTCTGGAATATAGTAGACAAGAGTAAGTCCTATTTCAAAACCATTATATCAGGCTTAAAGAAAATGGTGTCCTGTCCCTTTAAGAGCGAGAGCGTTGTGGTTGAGAAGGTTGAGGGTGG
This sequence comes from Oncorhynchus nerka, assembly GCF_034236695.1. Lineage (NCBI taxonomy): Eukaryota > Metazoa > Chordata > Actinopteri > Salmoniformes > Salmonidae > Oncorhynchus > Oncorhynchus nerka. The sequence continues at coordinate 5,816,198 of NC_088404.1, forward strand.
ACAATGGCGTGCCGTAGCTGAGCGTTGGCCATTCTTCCGGTTTAAACCTCGACCTCGCCGTGGCGACAACAGATGGCCTCCAAGGAAAGCTGGTCAAACATTAGACTACTAGAGCCGTAGAGGTTAGAGCCCTGCCTGCCTCCATAGTCTATTGAGATGGACTGGACTCACTCCTTTCAATAACTTCATTGTGAAGTTCAACAAAGTTCAACCACAATTTGCAACAGTTCTCAGTGACCTTTGGCGCCTGTAACATAAATTGGTACAAAATATATATATATATATATTTTAAATTAAATTATTTTCTGGACAGAAAAGATGAATGTATGAAGAAAAAACTACCTTTTCCACGCCTCTGTTATTCTCGCCAGTGATTTCTATAGAACGCCCACATATCAAACAATATTTGTCATCGTGTTTTAACCAGAAAGTCCCTTCTGATAACTCATCTCTTTTCCTAGAGAGATCCGATAGCTGTGGCTTGTGGACATTCCTTTTGTCATCTATCCTTGTAAGACGACATGTTCATTTCTCCCTGTCTTTACTCCTGCCTTCAGGATTCATGTCGTGTACAGAGTATGTGATGACTTATTGTCAGCATTATACAGATGTGGGATCTTAATTTGATCACTATTTTGTTGCTGAGAATTTTCCTGCACTGCAGGGAATGCAAACTTCCAATGTTTTTGAGGTTTAAAAAGGCTTCTAAAGTTTGTAATTTCCACTTTGAAACGTCAGACTTGATTTGCCCAAAAATGTCCATTATTTTCCTGCTGTAGCAAACTTGCTCAAATTAAGATCCTACATCGGTAATAAGGACATTATTAAGGCTCATACAGGCTTATAACAAGTCATTTACCCTCAGCTTTCATGTAGTGTACAGAGAAAGCAATGACTTTGTCAGCGTTGTAGATGGGTCTCTCCCAGGCCAGTAGGATGGCTGAGGAGGAGATGGTTTCAGCGTGGATGTTCCTGGGCGCACTGGGCCGATCCTCAGACATCACCACGATGAGGCGTGCCAGGGACAGAACGCTGCCCTGCTCGTTCTCCGCCACACACTGGTAGATGGCATCATCCTCCGGGATGATCTGAGTGATCACCAGTTTACTGTGGAGGGAAACACAGAATTAGTGAACATCGAGTACAATCAGGAAATTGGGGGGGGTTCTCCCAATTCCCCTTTATACAGTTTTTATTATGTAAACATTGTGATTCAATTTCCTCAAATGTATTCATATTACTACAATCTGTTCTTGTTATACTGAAACGGTGAGGTTTTCTAATCTAAAAATAAAGTGAAACAGCTAACATCTATTTTGATTTGTTTCGGGATAAGTGGCCTAATAAGTTTAATAAGGTGGAAGACGTTGAGGTTCTACCTGTTGTACATCTTGATCCTGCCGTTCAGGTGCACCTCCTCTCCATTTTTCAGCCAGGTGATGCGAGGTGGGGGCACACCCTGAGCCTGGCACATGAAACGGGCAGTGCCAGCCCTGGGACGAGTCTGGCTCTCTGGCCTCTCCACCATGGACGGAGGCTCTGGAGGGACATAATGGGTAGATGAGGTTAGTTTCCCCTTTAACAGGTAGATGAGGTTAGTTTCTCCCTTTAACTGGTAGATGAGGTTAGTTTCCCCTTTAACAGGTAGATGAGGTTAGTTTCTCCCTTTAACAGGTAGATGAGGTTAGTTTCTCCCTTTAACAGGTAGATGAGGTTAGTTTCCCCTTTAACTGGTAGATGAGGTTAGTTTCCCCTTTAACTGGTAGATGAGGTTAGTTTCTCCTTTAACTGGTAGATGAGGTTAGTTTCTCCCTTTAACAGGTAGATGAGGTTAGTTTCTCCCTTTAACAGGTAGATGAGGTTAGTTTCTTTAACTCCCTTTAACTGGTAGATGAGGTTAGTTTCCCCCTTTAACTGGTAGATGAGGTTAGTTTCCCTTTAACTGGTAGATGAGGTTAGTTTCCTCTTTAACTGGTAGATGAGGTTAGTTCTCCCTTTAACTGGTAGATGAGGTTAGTTTCTCAGTTTACTGTGGATGAGGTTAAACACCTTTAACTGGTAGATGTAGACATGATTAGTTTTCCTCAAATGTAGATGAGGGCACTATTACTACAATCCTTTAACTGGTAGATGAGGTTTTCTCCTTTAAAAACAGGTGAAACAGATCTAGATTTTCTTGGTAGATAACTGGTAGATGAGGTTAGTTTCCTGTTGTACTTTAACTGGTAGATGAGGTTATTTTTCTCCCTTTAACTGGTGATTACCCCTTAACTGGTAGATGAGGTTAGTGCCCCTTTAACTGGTAGATGAGGTTAGTTTCTCCTTTAACTGGTAGGGACTTTAACTGGGTAGATGGTTAGTTTCCCCTTTAACTGGTAGATGAGGTTAGTTTCCCTTTAACTGGTAGATGTTAGTTTTCCCCTCTAACTGGTTGAGTTTCTCCCTTTAACAGGTAGATGAGGTTAGTTTCTCCCTTTAACAGGTAGATGAGGTTAGTTTCTCCCTTTAACAGGTAGATGAGGTTAGTTTCCCCTTTAACTGGTAGATGAGGTTAGTTTCCCCTTTAACTGGTAGATGAGGTTAGTTTCTCCCTTTAACTGGTAGATGAGGTTAGTTTCTCCCTTTAACAGGTAGATGAGGTTAGTTTCTCCCTTTAACAGGTAGATGAGGTTAGTTTCTCCCTTTAACTGGTAGATGAAGTTAGTTTCCCCTTTAACTGGTAGATGAGGTTAGTTTCCCCTTTAACTGGTAGATGAGGTTAGTTTCCATCTTTAACTGGTAGATGAGGTTAGTTTCCCTCTTTAACTGGTAGATGAGGTTAGTTTCCTCTTTAACTGGTAGATGAGGTTAGTTTCTCCCTTTAACTGGTAGATGAGGTTAGTTTCCCCTTTAACTGGTAGATGAGGTTAGTTTCCCTCTTTAACTGGTAGATGAGGTTAGTTTTCCTCTTTAACTGGTAGATGAGGTTAGTTTCCCCTTTAACTGGTAGATGAGGTTAGTTTCTCCCTTTAACTGGTAGATGAGGTTAGTTTCCCCTTTAACAGGTAGATGAGGTTAGTTTCTCCCTTTAACAGGTAGATGAGGTTAGTTTCTCCCTTTAACTGGTAGATGAGGTTAGTTTCTCCCTTTAACGAGTAGATGAGGTTAGTTTCCCCTTTAACTGGTAGATGAGGTTAGTTTCTCCCTTTAACTGGTGATGAGGTTAGTTTCCCCTTTAACTGGTAGATGAGGTTAGTTTCCCTCTTTAACTGGTAGATGAGGTTAGTTTCTCCCTTTAACTGGTGGATGAGGTTAGTTTCCCTCTTTAACTGGTAGATGAGGTTAGTTTCCCTCTTTAACTGGTAGATGAGGTTAGTTTCCCTCTTTAACTGGTAGATGAGGTTAGTTTCCCCTCTAACTGGTAGATGAGGTTAGTTTCTCCCTTTAACTGGTAGATGAGGTTAGTATCCCTCTTTAACTGGTAGATGAGGTTAGTTTCCCCTCTAACTGGTAGATGAGGTTAGTTTCTCCCTTTAACTGGTAGATGAGGTTAGTATCCCTCTTTAACTGGTAGATGAGGTTAGTTTCCCCTTTAACAGATAGATGAGGTTAGTTTCCCCTTTAACTGGTAGATGAGGTTAGTTTCCCCTTTAACAGATATATGAGGTTAGTTCCCCCTTTAACTGTTAGATTACATTTACATTACATTTAAGTCATTTAGCAGACGCTCTTATCCAGAGCGACTTACAAATTGGGATGAGGTTAGTTTCTCCCTTTAACTGGTAGATGAGGTTAGTTTCCTCTTTAACTGGTAGATGAGGTTAGTATCCCTCTTTAACTGGTAGATGAGGTTAGTTTCCCCTTTAACAGATAGATGAGGTTAGTTTCCCCTTTAACAGATAGATGAGGTTAGTTTCCCCTTTAACAGATAGATGAGGTTAGTTTCCCCTTTAACTGGTAGATGAGGTTAGTTTCCCCTTTAACTGGTAGATGAGGTTAGTTTCCCCTTTAACTGGTAGATGAGGTTAGTTTCCTCCTTTAACTGGTAGATGAGGTTAGTTTCTCCCTTTAACAGGTAGATGAGGTTAGTTTCCCCTTTAACTGGTAGATGAGGTTAGTTTCTCCCTTTAACAGGTAGATGAGGTTAGCCTCCCCTTTAACTGGTAGATGAGGTTAGTTTCCTCCTTTAACTGGTAGATGAGGTTAGTTTCCATCTTTAACTGGTAGATGAGGTTAGTTTCTCCCTTTAACAGGTAGATGAGGTTAGTTTCCCCTTTAACTGGTAGATGAGGTTAGTTTCCATCTTTAACTGGTAGATGAGGTTAGTTTCCATCTTTAACTGGTAGATGAGGTTAGTTTCTCCCTTTAACAGGTAGATGAGGTTAGTTTCCTCCTTTAGCTGGTAGATGAGGTTAGTTTCCTCCTTTAACTGGTAGATGAGGTTAGTTTCTCCCTTTAACTGGTAGATGAGGTTAGTTTCCCTCTTTAACTGGTAGATGAGGTTAGTTTCCTCCTTTAACTGGTAGATGAGGTTAGTTTCCTCCTTTAACTGGTAGATGAGGTTAGTTTCCATCTTTAACTGGTAGATGAGGTTAGTTTCTCCCTTTAACAGGTAGATGAGGTTAGTCTCCCCTTTAACTGGTAGATGAGGTTAGTTTCCTCCTTTAACTGGTAGATGAGGTTAGTTTCCTCCTTTAACTGGTAGATGAGGTTAGTTTCCATCTTTAACTGGTAGATGAGGTTAGTTTCCTCCTTTACCTGGTAGATGAGGTTAGTTTCTCCCTTTAACTGGTAGATGAGGTTAGTTTCCCCTTTAACTGGTAGATGAGGTTAGCCTCCCCTTTAACTGGTAGATGAGGTTAGTTTCTCCCTTTAACTGGTAGATGAGGTTAGTTTCCATCTTTAACTGGTAGATGAGGTTAGTTTCCTCCTTTAACTGGTAGATGAGGTTAGTTTCTCCCTTTAACTGGTAGATGAGGTTAGTTTCCATCTTTAACTGGTAGATGAGGTTAGTTTCTCCCTTTAACTGGTAGATGAGGTTAGTTTCCTCCTTTAACTGGTAGATGAGGTTAGTTTCCCCTTTAACTGGTAGATGAGGTTAGCCTCACCCTTTAACAGGTAAGTGAGGTTAGTTTCCCTCTTTAACTGGTAGATGAGGTTAGTTTCCCTCTTTAACTGGTAGATGAGGTTAGTTTCCCTCTTTAACTGGTAGATGAGGTTAGTTTCCCTCTTTAACTGGTAGATGAGGTTAGTTTCCCTCTTTAACTGGTAGATGAGGTTAGTTTCCCTCTTTAACTGGTAGATGAGGTTAGTTTCCCTCTTTAACTGGTAGATGAGGTTAGTTTCCTCTTTAACTGGTAGATGAGGTTAGTTTCTCCCTTTAACTGGTAGATGAGGTTTGTTTCCCCTTTAACTGGTAGATGAGGTTAGTTTCCTCCTTTAACTGGTAGTTGAGGTTAGTTTCCTCCTTTAACAGGTAGATGAGGTTAGTTTCCATCTTTAACTGGTAGATGAGGTTAGTTTCCTCTTTAACTGGTAGATGAGGTTAGCCTCCCCTTTAACTGGTAGATGAGGTTAGTTTCCATCTTTAACTGGTAGATGAGGTTAGTTTCTCCCTTTAACTGGTAGATGAGGTTAGCCTCCCCTTTAACTGGTAGATGAGGTTAGTTTCTCCCTTTAACTGGTAGATGAGGTTAGCCTCCCCTTTAACTGGTAGATGAGGTTAGCCTCCCCTTTAACTGGTAGATGAGGTTAGCCTCCCCTTTAACTGGTAGATGAGGTTAGCCTCCCCTTTAACTGGTAGTTGAGGTTAGTTTCTCCTTTACTTTATAAAGCTCTTTGAGCGCCTGAAAAAACACTATTCAATCCCATCCAAAACATACACGGATGATGGTTGAGGTCAAAGACAATATAACAGTTCGATCTCTGTGGTTCCAGTACTTTACATTGTTGTCTGAAAACACATACAGTGGGGTAAAAAAAGTATATAGTCAGCCACCAATTGTGCAAGTTCTCCCACTTAAAAAGATGAGAGAGGCCTGTAATTTTCATCATTATTATTATTATTTTCCACCATAATTTGCAAATAAATTCATTAAAAATCCTACAATGTGATTTTCTGGATTTTTTTCCCCATTTTGTCTGTTGAAGTGTACCTATGATGAAAATTACAGGCCTCTCTCATCTTTTTAAGTGGGAGAACTTGCACAATCGGTGGCTGACTAACTACTTTTTTTGCCCCACTGTATATTGGAGCAACGAATACGGGCATAAGATTCTGGAATCGGAGACACTGATTTAAGCCAATCCTGGACAACAACAACAAAAAAACACTTTCAATGAAGATTATCGGCTGAACAGGCTTATTCTGTTGTGCAGGAAGGAAATGTACCCAAAGAGTATTGTACTCACCGAACACGGTGAGGTTGGCAGCAGCGTTGGTGTAGTTACGAGTTCCTGGTGTGGAGGCTCTACAGATGTAGACCCCATTGTGCTGAGGCTTCACATTACTGATCAAGAGGTTCCCACTGACACAAAAACACACATCAAACTCGACGCATTTGAAACACACTTTTACCGTTAAACACACTTTTACCGTTAAAACACACTTTTACCGTTAAACACACTTTTACCGTTAAACACACTTTTACCGTTAAAACACACTTTTACCGTTAAACACACTTTTACCGTTAAACACACTTTTACCGTTAAAACACACTGTTACCGTTAAACACACTTTTACCGTTAAACACACTTTTACCGTTAAAACACACTTTTACCGTTAAACACACTTTTACCGTTAAACACACTTTTACCGTTAAAACACACTTTTACCGTTAAAACACACTTTTACCGTTAAACACACTTTTACCGTTAAAAGAACACAAAAGAACACAAAAACACAACGGATGTCTTAAATAATACTAATACAACCACTGATTTTAAAAGGCCAAGCTAAATGGGACGTTGATTAAAGGTACAGACGGCCACGAACGAAGTAAACAGCAGTATTCAGGGCGAACGTCAGATCGTTGATTCTCAGTTTAAGATTTTAAAAAAACATCCATGGTGAATGTCTGTCTTACCTGCCCAGCACCCTGGCATTGTACACGTCAATGGGTTTACTGTCGGCTCGGCTCCAGGATATGATGGGTCTGGGGTTGCCCGTAGCGATACACTCCAGAACCACAGTGTGGTGGAGGGACACCGTCACATTCTGGGGGCCCGCTACGATCCGGGGCGTCTGACGGGGCTTAGGGCCGACACCTGAAACAGACAGGAAGACCAAGACACATGTCAAGTAAGCATTAAAGCAATAAACAACGTTTCTATGTACATTAATGGAAATATACCAGGAAGTGGAGCCACGATACAGCTGTACATAGGAGAAATACACAGATTGCTTCCTTTATTGAATAAATGTTTTTGTTGACAGTTCTTATTCTCAATTTACCTGGTTTGATAACGGAGAGCGTTGCCTCGCTGCTGTTGACGCGGTTGCCGATATTTCTGGCCACACAGCGGTACTTCCCAGCATCCTCTAGCTGGACGTTGTGGATCTGGAGAACTCCGTTGGGCAGGACTGTGATTCTAGAGAGACACGGTATAGTCAGTGATAGTTAGTACCAGGACCCGAGAGAACAGTATAAACACAAACCCCCCCCCCCCAAAAAAAAAGCGATGAGATTTATAGAGACAAATGCGGTCTTGTATATTGAATTGTACCCTGACATAAACAACACGTAACATATTAATACCATACAAGTCTAATTTGAATAATATTTTAAAAACTATACAGCTATGGAGTGGAATGACAAATGCTTCTTGACCACAACTCGTGGTCATGGTAAGCGTGGTCCAGCTGCAGACCCTGAACATCGCTTGTAGAACCTTTTTACATTAAAACACATTTTTGCCCCGATATTCATATATACTGTACCTGTCTGTCTCCAGCGGTAGTGTGCTTTGGTCTAGCTCCCAGGTCACGCTGGCAGGAGGGTTAGAGGTCACCTGACAGGTGAACCTGGCCACGGAACCCTCAGTCACCTCCAAAAGCACAGGATGCACCACGAACGGTGAGATATCTGGAGCACACAATGAAAGACCAATTAGCTATGGGACACAACACACAGTCTGGCCAAAGGAAGCAGTGGTCCCTCTGTTTGGTATTGACTCTCCACAACACAGTCTGGCCAAAGGAAGCAGTGGTCCCTCTGTTTGGTATTGACTCTCCACAACACACAGTCTGGCCAAAGGAAGTGGTCACTCTGTTTGGTATTGACTCTCCACAACACACAGTCTGGCCAAAGGAAGCAGTGGTCCCTCTGTTTGGTATTGACTCTCCACAACACAGTCTGGCCAAAGGAAGTGGTCACTCAACGTAAGACTCAATGTATTTCTGCCCGCGAGGCTCAATGTTCTAAACTGCCCTTAGAACACACAGACTGCCCTTAGAACACACAGACTGCCCTTAGAACACACAGACTGCCCTCAGAACACACAGACTGCCCTCAGAACACACAGACTGCCCTCAGAACACACAGACTGCCCTCAGAACACACAGACTGCCCTCAGAACACACAGACTGCCCTTAGAACACACAGACTGCCCTCAGAACACACAGACTGCCCTCAGAACACACAGACTGCCCTCAGAACACACAGACTGCCCTTAGAACACACAGACTGCCCTCAGAACACACAGACTGCCCCCAGAACACACAGACTGCCCTTAGAACACACAGACTGCCCTCAGAACACACAGACTGCCCTCAGAACACACAGACTGCCCTCAGAACACACAGACTGCCCTTAGAACACACAGACTGCCCTCAGAACACACAGACTGCCCTTAGAACACACAGACTGCCCTTAGAACACACATAGAATAACCAGGGAGTTCATGAATTCTAGATGCAAACTGGTGCAACATATTCAAATGTATTTATTTACTTTACCATTGAGTCCAGGTGAGGCAGTTAAGAACAAATGGCTGACTGGAAGGTCTGTAGGACCCTAACCATTTAAAAACGTTTCTCTGATTAACTTGTTATCAAGTCATTGATTTCAACAACTTTGCTTGGCAATTTGAATATTCACCTTTCAATCTAATAGTTTGAAGATATAAGGTCAAGTCTTGTCAAATCCTGATCCGTTGATAAATGTGATCTGAACCCACGAGGGAGTTTAATACATCCCAGCCACCACGCTCTTGTCTTTGAGCCAATCATCTGGTGCAGCTGGTCAGCTGGCCGGATCAATAGAACAATCAATAGATCAATGGGAGAATGGCATTGAATGATGATTGGTCATAAATTAACACGAATCAATGGGCTGGCTCTCAGGAGATAAGGCTTTAAGACTGCAGATAGATGAAGAAGGAGGAGGCGGAGGAAGAGGAGGAATATAAATAATAAAAGTATGATAATGAATCATCACAGAGATCTTCAATAACGAACACTAAGAAGGTTCTGTCTGCCTGACCATTGAGTACGTAATACAAACACAATGTGTCATTGGAAACAACAGAAACTAACGTCGTGTCCATTTGAGTCAGGGTGGCTGAGTGATGAGCTCAGTGATGTTAACTAGGAATCTTTCCATAAGTATACCCTAAAACTCACACAAATCCAATGGAAACATATAGGTACCAAAGGCAATATGTTTAACCTTCAATATGTGTGTTTTTAGTGATAACACATCTGACCCTCTCAGTCACATGACCAGGCCAATACCATTTTAAAGACCCCAGTCACAGGACCTGGTCAAAACCATGTTAAAGACCCGTCACAGTACCAAGCCAATGCCATGTTAAAGACCCCAGTCACAGGACCAGGTCCAGATCAATACCATGTTAAAGACCCCAGTCACAGGACCATACCATGTTAAAGACCCCAGTCACAGGACCAGATCAATACCATGTTAAAGACCCCCAGTCACAGGACCATACCATGTTAAAGACCCCAGTCACAGGACCATACCATGTTAAAGACCCCAGTCACAGGACCAGTTCAAGACCATGTTAAAGACCCCAGTCACAGGACCAGATCAATACCATGTTAAAGACCCCAGTCACAGGACCAGGCCAATACCATGTTAAAGATCCCAGTCACAGGACCAGGTCAATACCATGTTAAAGACCCCAGTCACAGGACCAGATCAATACCATGTTAAATACCCCAGTCACAGGACCAGATCAATACCATGTTAAAGACCCCAGTCACAGGACCAGGTCAATATCATGTTACAGGACCAGGTCAATTCCATGTTAAATACCCCAGTCACAGGACCAGGTCAATACCATGTTAAAGACCCCAGTCACAGGACCAGATCAATACCATGTTAAAGACCCCAGTCACAGGACCAGGCCAATACCATGTTAAAGATCCCAGTCATAGGACCAGGTCAATACCATGTTAAAGACCCCAGTCACAGGACCAGATCAATACCATGTTAAATACCCCAGTCACAGGACCAGATCAATACCATGTTAAAGACCCCAGTCACAGGACCAGGTCAATACCATATTACAGGACCAGGTCAATTCCATGTTAAATACCCCAGTCACAGGACCAGGTCAATACCATGTTAAAGACCCCAGTCACAGGACCAGGTCAATACCATGTTAAATACCACAGTCACAGGACCAGATCAATACCATGTTAAATACCACAGTCACAGGACCAGATCAATACCATGTTAAAGACCCCAGTCACAGGACCAGGTCAATACCATGTTAAAGACCTCAGTCACAGGAACAGGACCGGGGCAATACCATGTTAAAGACCCTAGTCACAGGACCAGGTCAATACCATGTTAAAGACCCCAGTCACAGGACCAGGTCAAAACCATGTTAAAGACCCCAGTCACAGGACCAGGTCAATGCCATGTTAAAGACCCCAGTCACAGGACCAGGTCAAAACCATGTTAAAGACCCCAGTCACAGGACCAGGTCAAAACCATGTTAAAGACCCCAGTCACAGGACCAGGCCAATACCATGTTAAAGACCCCAGTCACAGAAAATCAATGACTAGTTTCTCCTATTAAAGTCAACATAAAAATGTTGCTCTAAAGCAGATTTGAATAAAAAATATTTCCCATTTAATTTGAAGCCTAATAAGAACAATATTGTACACAAATAAAAGCTAAACCTAATGTTGAGAAGGTCATCCTTGCCCTGGATTGGAGAGAACAGCAATTAAATGGCTGCCTTCCCCATTGCCTATGATAATCACCTAAATATCTTATTAAAATGTTAAGGGCCTCCTGAGTGGTGCAGCGGTCTAAGGTACTGCATCGCAGTGCTTGAGGCGTCACTACAGACCTGGGTTCGATCCCAGGCTGTGTCACAACCGGCTGTGACTGGGAGTCCCATAGGGAAGCGCACAATTGACACAGCGTCGTCCGGGTTAGGGGAGGGTTTTGCCAGGCTCATCGTGCTCTACTGACTCCTTGTGGCGGGCCGGGCACCTGCAAGCTAACTTCGGCCATCAGTTGAGCTGTGTTTCCTCCGACACATTGGTGCAACCGGGTTCCGGGTTAAGAAACACGATTTGGCGGGTCATGTTTCGGGGGACGCATGACTCGACCTTCGCCTCTCCCGAGCACGTTGGGGAGTTGCAGCGATGAGACAAGATCGAAATTGGGAAGAAAAAGGGGGGAGTGTAAAAAAATAAAAATTAAAAAATGATTTTTTTGTAACATGAGAAACATCTTGAAAACAATGGCACCATGGAATGTAGGCCTAGGTCCTCACCACCCAGAGCCAACTACCCTGGGCCATCCTCTCTGGTGGGGGTTTCTGCCGGTGGTCGGGGTCAGCCATGTTGGGGGGTGTGGCCCGGGCAGCAGACTACTCCACTAATATGGTCAGCCCAGTCTAGCTTTGTCGTAAACAGCAGATCAATGGAGAGGTCAGACTGCACAAAGGTTCCCTTAAAGGAGGTCAGGGTTCAAACCCAGCCCCCCATGTCCATCCAATTTCAGCCCAAATTGGGGGGGGGGGAGACCTGGTCAGATCGAAGACTGTTATCGGTCTGGTCAGCTATTGTCTACCCCCCCCCCAAAAAAAAGAGACTTCGTTTTTTTGTTAGTTGTTGTGTTTTAGAACATGAAACAATGTTGCTGTAGTATGACTGTAAAGATGCGGGTGTAGTGTGATGTCATAGAGCATGTTGCTGTAGTATGACTGTAAAGATGCGGGTGTAGTGTGATGTCATAGAGCATGTTGCTGTAGTATGACTGTAAAGATGCGGGTGTAGTGTGATGTCATAGAGCATGTTGCTGTAGTATGACTGTAAAGATGCGGGTGTAGTGTGATGTCATAGAGCATGTTGCTGTAGTATGACTGTAAAGATGCGGGTGTAGTGTGATGTCATAGAGCATGTTGCTGTAGTATGACTGTAAAGATGCGGGTGTAGTGTGATGTCATAGAGCATGTTGCTGTAGTATGACTGTAAAGATGCGGGTGTAGTGTGATGTCATAGAGCATGTTGCTGTAGTATGACTGTAAAGATGCGGGTGTAGTGTGATGTCATAGAGCATGTTGCTGTAGTATGACTGTAAAGATGCGGGTGTAGTGTGATGTCATAGAGCATGTTGCTGTAGTATGACTGTAAAGATGCGGGTGTAGTGTGATGTCATAGAGCATGTTGCTGTAGTATGATTGTAAAGATGCGGGTGTAGTGTGATGTCATAGAGCATGTTGCTGTAGTATGACTGTAAAGATGCGGGTGTAGTGTGATGTCATAGAGCATGTTGCTGTAGTATGACTGTAAAGATGCGGGTGTAGTGTGATGTCATAGAGCATGTTGCTGTAGTATGACTGTAAAGATGCGGGTGTAGTGTGATGTCATAGAGCATGTTGCTGTAGTATGACTGTAAAGATGCGGGTGTAGTGTGATGTCATAGAGCATGTTGCTGTAGTATGACTGTAAAGATGCGGGTGTAGTGTGATGTCATAGAGCATGTTGCTGTAGTATGACTGTAAAGATGCGGGTGTAGTGTGATGTCATAGAGCATGTTGCTCTATGACATCAGTGGTGTAACACGGACTGTTATCAAACTGAAATCAGACATAATAATAAACATCACAAAACTCTTGTAGCTTTCCTTTCCTGAGCATTTTTTCTTCTTCTCCAGATGTTTGATTAATACAACCTAGTCACCCGCATGACAGATCGGGCCTAGTCTATACATACATAGAACAATAGAGTTGCCCTTGACAATGATAGTGAGTGTGGGAGAGGTCAGCGACTAGAGAGCCACTGAAAGGACCAACGGACTAGTGAAAGGACAGAGGACAGCAGGACAGGGCAACCCCCAGACCCAGCACAGAGCTCAGAGCAGGCTAGGCCAGGCGGTGACATCACAAAGACTTTCCCATGTAACCCTTGACCTCTCTGGGCCTCTGGGAATGATGGGGAGCAGCAGAGAGAAAGAGAGATGCCCCTCCTCCAACCTCTGCCTCCCCAGCCTCCATACGGCTGGCCAAAACCTTTAACCCTTTAGGAGCCACACTCATCATTGCCAGATCTAACAACTATTATCAAAACTTACACTAAACTAAGCAACATTGATATTGGTGTTGCTTTTGATAAACAAGGAATATGTGATACTTAAAATAGCGCCCCCCTCCCCCAATCCCTAAATTATGTCCAACAGGAAAATATGAAAAAAATATCCTACCAAAAAGATAAACCAGACTAAACGAAGCAAACCCATGTGGTTGTGTCTAAGAACTGGCCTGGTGATGCTCAATAGACCATAGATCTGGACAGCTGTCCTGTCCACTGAGATGTGGACAAACTAATGCCCTGCAACAGAGTCTTTTCTTTAGGGCCAGTAAGGAACTGTCAGGAACCGTCAGGGCCAGTAAGGAACTGTCAGGAACCGTCAGGGCCAGTAAGGAACTGTCAGGAACAGTCAGGGCCAGTAGGGAACAGTCAGGGCCAGTAGGGAACAGTCAGGGCCAGTAGGGAACAGTCAGGAACAGTCAGGAACAGTCAGGGCCAGTCAGGAACAGTCAGGAACAGTCAGGAACAGCCAGGGCCAGTCAGGAACAGTCAGGGCCAGTCAGGGCCAGTCAGGCACAGTCAGGGCCAGTCAGGGCCAGTAAGGAACAGTCAGGGCCAGTCAGAAACAGTCAGGGCCAGTCAGGAACAGTCAGGGCCAGTAAGGAACAGTCAAGGCCAGTAAGGAACAGTCAGGAACAGTCAGGAACAGTCAGGGCCAGTCAGGAACAGTCAGGAACAGTCAGGGCCAGTCAGGAACAGTCAGGGCCAGTCAGGAACAGTCAGGAACAGTCAGGAACAGTCAAGGCCAGTAAGGAACAGTCAGGGCCAGTCAGGGCCAGTCAGGGCCAGTCAGGAACAGTCAGGGCCAGTCAGGGCCAGTCAGGGCCAGTCAGGAACAGTCAGGGCCAGTCAGGAACAGTCAGGGCCAGTAAGGAACAGTCAAGGCCAGTAAGGAACAGTCAGGAACAGTCAGGGTCAGTCAGGAACAGTCAGGGCCAGTAAGGAACAGTCAGGGCCAGTCAGGAACAGTCAAGGCCAGTCAGGAACAGTCAGGAACAGTCAGGGCCAGTAAGGAACAGTCAGGGCCAGTCAGGGCCAGTAGGGAACAGTCAGGGCCAGTAAGGAACAGTCAGGGCCAGTCAGGAACAGTCAAGGCCAGTAAGGAACAGTCAGGGCCAGTCAGGAACAGTCAGGAACAGTCAGGGCCAGTAAGGAACAGTCAGGGCAGGCCAGACAAAGGGCTAAAAGTGACACAGAGAGAGCACTGGTCTCCACTGACAATGAACCAACACAAGAACACGGCAGACTGACTGATCCCATTTTCCAGGAAATGGTGTGTGTGTGAAAGTGTGTAGGCCTGTGTGTGTGTGTGTGTGTGTGTGTGTGTGTGTGTGTGTGTGTGTGTGTGTGTGTGTGTGTGTGTGTGTGTGTGTGTGTGTGTGTGTGTGTGTGTGTGTGTGAAAGTGTGTAGGCCTGTGTGTGTGTGTGTGTGTGTGTGTGTGTGTGTGTGAGTGAAAGTGTGTGTGTGTGTGTGTGTGTGTGTGTGTGTGTGTGTGTGTGTGTGTGTGTGTGTGTGTGTGTGTGTGTGTGTGCTTCCATATTACTTTTCAGACTTTATCCTTCAGACTGTCCATCAGTACTTAATTGATGTTTAAAAAAAAACTTTGAAAGAAGTCTATAACTCCACAATAATATTTTACCACCAATAAGGAGAGGCCTGTCCACTTCCTAAAAACACTGGACAACTTCTAATGACATGGAAAACTTTACATGTGGACTTTTCTCAATAACGTGTTTGTGCGTTGTTGTTGTTGTTGTTGTTGTACTATAACATTCCACATACAACCTGCAATGATGTGTTTGATATACCTTTTAAGAGGTATATACAATGCTTTCCAGTGACACATTGTATTTACCTCATGCTCCATACTTACTTGTGATAGTCAGTCGGGATCTTTGGCTTAATATGGCTCCATATCTATTCTGAGAGAGGCATTGATAGAACCCTTTGTCTGACTCCTCCCCGTCTCTCCTGACCTCAGGTATGTACAGTGATCCGTTGGACAGGATCTGTAGTCGTTCGCTCTCCTCTACCCTGACTCCATTCCTCAGCCATCTGATGGTGATGGGAGGCTGACCGTGGGCCACACAGTCCAGGGTCACTGGATTCCTGGTTATTACTACAACATCACTGGGTTCTGTGATGTAGGAGAGCTCACTGAAACAAAAAACACCTGGAAAATGGAAAGGAGAGGGGACCGTTAATGAGATGGAGGAAGGATGGAGGGATGGAGAGGAAGGATGGAGGGATGGATGGAGAGGAAGGAGGGATGGATGGAGAGGAAGGATGGAGGGATGGATGGAGAGGAAGGATGGAGGGATGGATGGAGAGGAAGGATGGAGGGATGATGGAGAGGAAGGAGGGATGGATAGAGAGGAAGGATGGAGGGATGGATGGAGAGGAAGGATGGAGGGATGGATGGAGAGGAAGGAGGGATGGATAGAGAGGAAGGATGGAGGGATGGATGGAGAGGAAGGAGGGATGGATGGAGAGGAAGGATGGAGGGATGGATGGAGGGATGGATGGAGAGGAAGGATGGAGGGATGGATGGATGGAGAGGAAGGAGGGATGGATGGAGAGGAAGGATGGAGGGATGGATGGAGAGGAAGGATGGAGGGATGGATGGAGAGGAAGGATGGAGGGATGGATGGAGGAGGAAGGATGGATGGGGGGATGGATGGAGAGGAAGGCATTGATAGGTCAGGTCTGTGGGACTCTATTGGGCACTTATGTATTGCACAATACTTGCATGGTTACCATAGCAGTGTATAGCTTTTAGTGTAAAATGCTCCACCGTTTCATGTATTTCCTAATAAATACATCTCAAATAGAAAGAACAATAAATAACTCTGATACAGTATATAGCCTAGCTATTGCTCAGGTTACTTGGTACACAATACAGTGTTGATGAGACCAAAAAATATATACCAAATTGTCAGTTTGAATTGGGAAAAATCAGTTAATATGAATATTTGAATGCGTGGTTTTGGTCCATGCAGGAATTAACAACTGGCAATTAACTGGCCAAAACAATCACCACCACTCAAGTCAGTCACTCGATTCCTCTAAACGTAATTTAATCATAGCATTTTACACAGAATATTAACTTATTTTTTCCCTTTTACGTTATAATTTTTTTTTTCTTTTTTTTCTCGTGCATCCTTTTTTTTGCCGGGTATATTATCCGCCCAAAAGGTTGTGGCTACATTCTGTGGTCATCCGGTCTGGTACGGTTTATGTCTGGTCACACACACACACACGGACCTCAAACTCTCTTGCAGTTGCAAAGAACTACTGACACAGAAAAGATACAGGAATAAAACAAATTACTTAACCTGATAGTTGAATAAACAAAACAAAACACAGCAAACACTGCTGGTATCGATTCCTTTTCAAAATCGCCATTTATTCCGATTGTCCTGTCATTCTATAAAGGAGGACCGCCGTTCCCCATCGTGCTGCGAGCCTCCCTCAAATGACGAATGACACCAGTGCTGAGAACTCCTGAGACAGACTCCGGCTGAGACCCCAACCCCCCTGACGGGGCATGCGCTTCTTGAGCCAAGCTTTAATCGTGGGGCGCATGTGGTGGGTTTCCACTAGTGGTTCCCAAACTGTGTGGCTAGTGGAAACACACTACATGTATAGTACCAGTCAAAAGTTTGGACACACCTACTCATTCCAGGGTTTTTCAGTATTTGTACTATTTTCTACATTGTAGAATAATAGTGAAGACATCACAACTATGAAATAACACGTATGGAATCATGTAGTAACCAAAAAAAGTGTTAAACAATTTCAAATATATTTTATATTTGAGATTCTTCAAAGTAGCAAACCATTTGCCTTGATAAATAAAGGTTACATTTAAAAAAGTTAAAACAATTGCTTTGCTTTGCACACTCTTGCATTCTCTCAACCAGCTTCATGAGGTAGTCACCTGGAATGCATTTCAATTAACAGTTGTTCATTAATTTGTGGAATGTATTTCCTTCTTAGTGTGTTTGAGCCAATCAGTTGTGTTGTGACAAGTTAGGGCTGGTATACAGAAGATAGCCCTATTTGGTAAAAGACCAAGTCCATATTATGGCAAGAACAGCTCAAATAAGCAAAGACAAACGACAGCCCATCATGAAGATAAGTCGATACGGAAAATTTCAAGAACCTTAAAAGTTTCTTCAGTTGCAGTGACAAAAACCATCAAGCGCTCTGATGAAACTGGCTCTCATGAGGACCGCCACAGGAATGGAAGACCCAGAGTTACCTCTGCTGCAGAGGATATGTTCATTAGAATTAATTGCACCTCAGATTGCAGCCCAAATAAATGCTTCACAGAGTTCAAGTAACAGACACATCTCAACATCAACTGTTTAGAGGAGACTCAGGCCTTCATAGTTGAATTGCTGCAAAGAAATCACTACTAAAGGACACCAATAATAAGAAGAGACTTGCTTGGGCCAAGAAACACGAGCAATGGACATTAGACCGGGGGAAATGTGTACTTGGTCTGATGAGTCCAAATTGGAGATTTTTGGTTCCAACCACAGTGTCTTTGTGAGACGCAGAGTATGATCTCCGCATGTGTGGTTCCCACCGTGAAGCATGGAGGAGGAGGTGTGATGGTATGGGGGTGTTTTGCTGGTGACACTGTCTGTAATTTATTTAGAATTCAAGGCACACTTAACCAGCATAGCTACCACAGCATTCTGCAGCGATTCGAGATCCCATCTGGTTTGAGCTTAGTGGGACTGTCATTTGTTTTTCAACAAGACAATAGCCCAACACACCAACAGGCTGTGGAACCAAGGAGAGTGATGTAGTGCTGCATCAGATGACCTGGCCTTTACAATCACCGACCTCAACCCAATTGAGATGGTTTAGGATGAGTTGGACCGCAGAGTGAAGGAAAAGCAGCCAACAAGTGCTCAGCATTTGTGGGAACTCCTTAAAGAATGTTGGAAAAGCATTCCAGGTGAAGCTGGTTGAGAGAATGCCAAGATCGTGCAAAGTTGTCATCAAGGCAAAGGGTGGCTACTTTAAAGAATATAAAATATATTTTGATTTGTTTAACACTTTTTTGGTTCCTACATGATTCCACATGTTATTTCATAGTTTTGATGTCTTCTCTATATTCTACAGTCGTGGCCAAAAGTTTTGAGAATGACACAAATATTAATTTTCACAAAGTCTGCTGCCTCAGTTTGTATGATGGCAATTTGCATATACTCCAGAATGTTATGAAGAGTGATCAGATGAATTGCAATTCATTTCAAAGTCCCTCTTTGGCATGCAAATGAACTGAATCCCCCAAAAACATTTCCACTGCATTTCAGCCCTGCCACAAAAGGACCAGCTGACATCATGTCAGTGATTCTCTCGTTAACACAGGTGTGAGTGTTGACGAGGACAAGGCTGGAGATCACTCTGTCATGATAATTGAGTTCAAATAAAAAACTGGAAGCTTCAAAAAAAGGAGGATTATTGTTCTTCCTCTGTCAATCATGGTTACCTGCAAGGAAACATGTGCCGTCATCAATGCTTTGCACAAAAAGGGCTTCACAGGCAAGGAGTTTGGTTAGATTTTCGATTACATTAGTCATGGTAATTAGGCTTCTCCAAGTTCTGATGCTGCTGATGGCCTAATTATCACGACTAAATGGTCACATGGAATTTGACTGCCTTCATGACTTGTGACCGTCAGCGTGGCTGAAATACGTTCAGCGCAACAGCCTTGCTTGTGCCCATAGAAAAATAGACTTGGTGTGCGCGCGTGTAGTGGCGACCCGGGGATGTTCCCCAATGCTGCACCATACGATATCCAACAATTGCTGGCATCACCATATATTTGTTAGATGTTGTCCCTATATGAAACAGCTGCTCTGTTCGACCGTAGAACTTGGTAATTATGAAGAAATATTGACGGTGGTAGCCAATCAGCAGGCTTCCTACATTAATTCAGCTGTTGATTCAACCCGCCACCATGGACTTGGAGTGGCTATGTCTTTTGCCAATGAAGCTCCTCCCTCCTCTCCCCTTAACCCTTTCATCTCTCCACCCTCATTCAATAAACACACAATAGGCTCCAGCTGTGAGGTTGAAATCAGCTGTGCTGTGGTCAGCTAAAAAAAAAAAAAATCCAATCTATTTTTTTCTCTCTCTGCTCTCTACATAGGCAAATATTTAATTTAGACATTTTGTCTAACCTTACACTTGAGGAAAATACTTTATTCATTAGTTTATTTTTTGGTTTTGTCCCCTTTTTACCATACCATTGCAAAAAAAAAGCATGCCAAGTATGCTGTGAAATGGTGCGACCACCATTTGCCACTTGCAGCGCGACACATCTCCTTTAGAGCGTTGGGCCAGTAAGGGTTGCAAGAAGAGATCCCCAGAGCTGACAAGGTACAAATCTGTCGTTCTACCCCTGAACAAGGCAGTTAACCCACTGTTCCTAGGCTGTCATTGAAAATAAGAGTTAATAACTGACTTGCCTTGTTAAATAAGGTTAAATACAAATTTGAAAAAAGATTGCTTGTGAGCTTCAACTGTCAGTAAAGGAAAGTTTAAATGATGTATTAAATAACCTGTCATGATGGAGTGTGCAGTGTAATTATATATTGATTAGAGAGCTGACCATTGATTGATTTAATCATATCTGCCCCACTTCAGTCAAAGATCAAAAAGACCGTGCTTTTACACCTGCATTGTTTGCTGTTTGGGGTTTTAGGCTGGGTTTCTGTACAGCACTTTGAGATATCAGCTGATGTACGAAGGGCTATATAAATAAATTTGATTTGATTTGATTTGATCAAGACTAATGGCCAGGATAACGCTGTCCGGTCATCTCTTTAGTATTCATTCATTTACAAATATGCTCTGTTTCATTTAAAGGTTTCGTAAAGCAGGTGAAATCAGTACAGGACCATCTGTTAAGGTTTGAGTCAGAACCTCAACATCTCTCCTTTACTTGATGTTTTAATGCTGTGTAGAAACAGTTAAAGGGGTATTTGACTTTAAAAAAAAATAATAATGTCATATTCAAAAGGACTGCCTACATTATCCACCACCCTGAACAGTCCCTGGTGAAATCATTAAGACCTAACAGTGCTGTAACTCACACAGTCCAATACTGAGCTGCTGTTTATATATCTGTTTATAGTATTGTATCACCCACATTCATTCCCTGGTCAAATCTGGCTACTTATGTGCCCTAAATGTTAGTGTTGGGGAAAATAAGCTGAAAATATAGTTTACTAAGCTACCCATTACCTCACACCAGAAGAATTTAAACTACACTTAAGCTACTCTTAAGAAAAATATAGTTTACTTAACTAAAGTTACTTTGAAAATAAAGTAATTTACTAAATCCAAAGTACTTTGTGAAAAAGTATCGTATCTCAATCTGAAACGTCATAGAATACAAAATTAAAAGAACAGATCTGGAGTCAGATGTTAGCAGAATGTGTTACTGAGCCTAATAGAGAAAGGGAAAGGGGGGATACCTAGTTAGTTGTCCAACTGAATGTATTCAACTGAAATGTGTCTTCCGCATTTAACCCAAACCCCTCTGAATCAGAGAGATGCAGGGAGGGGGCTGCCATAATCGACATCCACGTAGTTAGCTACACCGCTACATGGTAAAACAGTAGTGTGTAGATCCAGTAGTTAGCTACACCGCTACATGGTAAAACAGTAGCGTGTAGTTCCAGTAGTTAGCTACACCGCTACATGGTAAAACAGTAGCGTGTAGTTCCAGTAGTTAGCTACACCGCTACATGGTAAAACAGTAGCGTGTAGTTCCAGTAGTTAGCTACACCGCTACATGGTAAAACAGTAGTGTGTAGTTCCAGTAGTTAGCTACACCGCTACATGGTAAAACAGTAGCGTGTAGTTCCAGTAGTTAGCTACACCGCTACATGGTAAAACAGTAGTGTGTAGTTCCAGTAGTTAGCTACACCGCTACATGGTAAAACAGTAGTGTGTAGTTCCAGTAGTTCGCTACATGGTAAACAGTAGTGTGCAGTTCCAGTAGTTAGCTACATGGCAAAACAGTAGCGTGTAGTTCCAGTAGTTAGCTACACCGCTACCTGGTAAAACAGTAGTGTGTAGTTCCAGTAGTTAGCTACACCGCTACATGGTGAAACAGTAGTGTGTAGCTCCAGTAGTTAGCTACACCGCTACATGGTGAAACAGTAGTGTGTAGTTCCAGTAGTTAGCTACATGGTAAAACAGTAGTGTGTAGTTCCAGTAGTTAGCTACATGGTAAAACAGTAGCGTGTAGTTCCAGTAGTTAGCTACACCGCTACATGGTAAAACAGTAGTGTGTAGTTCCAGTAGTTAGCTACACCGCTACATGGTAAAACAGTAGCGTGTAGTTCCAGTAGTTAGCTACACCTCTACATGGTAAAACAGTAGTGTGTAGTTCCAGTAGTTAGCTACATGGTAAAACAGTAGCGTGTAGTTCCAGTAGTTAGCTACACCGCTACATGGTAAAACAGTAGTGTGTAGTTCCAGTAGTTAGCTACATGGTAAAACAGTAGTGTGTAGTTCCAGTAGTTAGCTACATGGTAAAACAGTAGTGTGTGTAGTTCCAGTAGTTAGCTACATGGTAAAACAGTAGTGTGTGTAGTTCCAGTAGTTAGCTACACCGCTACATGGTAAAACAGTAGTGTGTAGTTCCAGTAGTTAGCTACACCGCTACATGGTAAAACAGTAGTGTGTAGTTCCAGTAGTTAGCTACACCGCTACATGGTAAAACAGTAGTGTGTAGTTCCAGTAGTTAGCTACACCGCTACATGGTAAAACAGTAGTGTGTAGTTCCAGTAGTTAGGCTACAAAAACAGTAGTGTAGTAGTTCAGTAGTTAGCTACACCGCTACATGGTAAAACAGTAGTGTGTGTGTAGTTAGCTACACCGCTATGGTAAAACAGTAGTGTGTAGTTCAGTAGTTAGCTGGTAAAACAGTAGTATGTAGTTCCAGTAGTTAGCTACACCGCTACATGGTAAAACAGTAGTGTGTAGTTCCAGTAGTTAGCTACACCGCTACATGGTAAAACAGTAGTGTGTAGTTCCAGTAGTTAGCTACATGGTAAAACAGTAGTGTGTAGTTCCAGTAGTTAGCTACACCGCTACATGGTAAAACAGTAGTGTGTGTAGTTCCAGTAGTTAGCTACATGGCAAAACAGTAGTGTGTAGTTCCAGTAGTTAGCTACACCGCTACATGGTAAAACAGTAGTGTGTGTAGTTCCAGTAGTTAGCTACATGGCAAAACAGTAGTGTGTAGTTCCAGTAGTTAGCTACACCGCTACATGGTAAAACAGTAGCGTGTGTGTGTAGTTCCAGTAGTTAGCTAGCTACATGGCAAAACAGTAGTGTGTAGTTCCAGTAGTTAGCTACACCGCTACATGGTAAAACAGTAGTGTGTGTGTAGTTCTACATGGTAAAACAGTAGTTAGCTACACTGCTATGGTAAAACAGTAGTGTGTAGTTCCAGTAGTTAGCTACACCGCTACATGGTAAAACAGTAGTGTGTAGTTCCAGTAGTTAGCTACATGGTAAAACAGTAGCTACATAGTTAGCTAAAACAGTAGCGTGTAGTTCCAGTTAGTTAAAGCTACAGTTCCAGTAGTTAGCTACATGGTAAAACAGTAGTGTGTAATTCCAGTAGTTAGCTACACCGCTACATGGTAAAACAGTAGTGTGTAGTTCCAGTAGTTAGCTACACCGCTACATGGTAAAACAGTAGTGTGTAGTTCCAGTAGTTAGCTACACCGCTACATGGTAAAACAGTAGTGTGTAGTTCCAGTAGTTAGCTACATGGTAAAACAGTAGTGTGTGTAGTTCAGTAGTTAGCATGGTAAAACAGTAGTGTGTAGTTCCAGTAGTTAGCTACACTGCTACCTGGTAAAACAGTAGCGTGTAGTTCCAGTAGTTAGCTACACCGCTACATGGTAAAACAGTAGTGTGTAGTTCCAGTAGTTAGCTACATGGTAAAACAGTAGTGTGTGTAGTTCCAGTAGTTAGCTACATGGTAAAACAGTAGCGTGTAGTTCCAGTAGTTAGCTACATGGTAAAACAGTAGCGTGTAGTTCCAGTAGTTAGCTACACCGCTACATGGTCATTTTTAAAAAATTAACCATTGAAAACACAACCTAGATTTGAATTCAGTTCAACTACCACCAAGCTACATCAAAACATAATTAAATTACTAGTTGAACTTGATGTAGTTCACTACTCCCCAACACTGCTAAATTGTATCTTTATTTAACTTGGCAAGTCAGTTAATTAAGAACAAATTCTTATTTTAAATGACGGCCTAGGAACAGTGGGTTAACTGGTCTAGGAACAGTGGGTTAACTGGTCTAGGAATAGTGGGTTAACTGGTCTAGGAACAGTGGGTTAACTGCCTTGTTCAGGGGCAGAACGACAGATTTGTACCTTGTCAGCTCGTGGATTTGAATTTGCAACCTTTTGGTTACAAGTCCCAACGCTCTAACCACTAGGATACCCTGCCAAATGGCACTGTGTGGAATTCATATAGAATTGACCAATATTGAGAGCATGGAGAGATGAGTGTGCAACTTTTTTCTTTGTGTGTATAGTTTATTTTTCTTTAGTCAGCATCTCAGCGAAGGGGTGTGTTCTTTATTGCTCTATGTCATTGATTGGACCACATACTGCTTAAACAACACTGTCACTGTGTGGAGGCACAGCACAGTGACAAGGCTCCTCACTCTCAGGGTCAAGAGTCAGAGGTCAGGGGTCAGGCTGGGCGAGGTCATGATCAATAGGAGTAAAGGTCATTAACATGTTATAAATATGGTGGAGGGCCTGGGAACGGAGAGACAAGACCAACAGACTTTTTCCTGATTGGTCGAGGGGATTTGTGTGGGGGGGAGAGGGAGGCCCCTCCTCCCCAGTTACCCCAGGAGCCATCCAATGGGCTGACTTGACCTCTAACCTTTTGATGGGTAGGGGCTTGAGGTTGACCCCCAGCTCTGCCATATCTACAGAGCATTCGGAGAGTATTCAGACCCCTTGACTTTTTCCAGATTTTGTTACATTACAGCCTTATTCTAAAATTGATTTAAAGACAAATGTTTCCTCATCAATCTACTAGCCTACCCCAGCAGTACTGTATCATTTTAATCATTTTAGTCAATTAGATTCTTGCTACGTAAGCTTAACTTTCTGAACATTCGAGACGTGTAGTCCACTTGTCATTCCAATCTCCTCTGCATTAGCGTAGCCTCTTCTCTAGCCTGTCAACTATGTGTCTGTCTATCCCTGTTCTCTCCTCTCTGCACAGACCATACAAACGCTCCACACCGCATGGCCGCGGCCACCCTAATCTGGTGGTCCCAGCGCGCACGACCCACGTGGAGTTCCAGGTCTCCGGTAGCCTCTGGAACTGCCGATCTGCGGCCAACAAGGCAGAGTTCATCTCAGCCTATGCCTCCCTCCAGTCCCTCGACTTCTTGGCTCTGATGGAAACATGGATCACCACAGACGACACCGCTACTCCTACTGCTCTCTCTTCGTCCGCCCACGTGCTCTCGCACACCCCGAGAGCTTCTGGTCAGCGGGGTGGTGGCACCGGGATCCTCATCTCTCCCAAGTGGTCATTCTCTCTTTCTCCCCTTACCCATCTGTCTATCGCCTCCTTTGAATTCCATGCTGTCACAGTTACTAGCCCTTTCAAGCTTAACATCCTTATCATTTATCGCCCTCCAGGTTCCTCGGAGAGTTCATCAATGAGCTTGATGCCTTGATAAGCTCCTTTCCTGAGGACGGCTCACCTCTCACAGTTCTGGGCGACTTTAACCTCCCCACGTCTACCTTCGACTCATTCCTCTCTGCCTCCTTCTTTCCACTCCTCTCCTCTTTTGACCTCACCCTCTCACCTTCCCCCTACTCACAAGGCAGGCAATACGCTCGACCTCATCTTTACTAGATGCTGTTCCTCCACTAACCTCATTGCAACTCCCCTCCAAGTCTCCGACCACTACCTTGTATCCTTTTCCCTCTCGCTCTCATCCAACACTTCCCACACTGCCCCTACTCGGATGGTATCGCGCCGTCCCAACCTTCGCTCTCTCTCCCCGCTACTCTCTCCTCTTCCATCCTATCATCTCTTCCCTCTGCTCAAACCTTCTCCAACCTATCTCCTGATTCTGCCTCCTCAACCCTCCTCTCCTCCCTTTCTGCATCCTTTGACTCTCTATGTCCCCTATCCTCCAGGCCGGCTCGGTCCTCCCCTCCCGCTCCGTGGCTCGACGACTCATTGCGAGCTCACAGAACAGGGCTCCGGGCAGCCGAGCGGAAATGGAGGAAAACTCGCCTCCCTGCGGACCTGGCATCCTTTCACTCCCTCCTCTCTACATTTTCCTCCTCTGTCTCTGCTGCTAAAGCCACTTTCTACCACTCTAAATTCCAAGCATCTGCC
Source organism: Oncorhynchus nerka (assembly GCF_034236695.1). NCBI lineage: Eukaryota > Metazoa > Chordata > Actinopteri > Salmoniformes > Salmonidae > Oncorhynchus > Oncorhynchus nerka. Next base: position 5,842,197 of record NC_088404.1, read on the forward strand.
TCTAACCCTAGGAAGCTCTTTGCCACCTTCTCCTCCCTCTTGAATCCTCCTCCCCCTCCCCCTCCTCCCTCTCTGCAGATGACTTCGTCAACCATTTTGAAAAGAAGGTCGACGACATCCGATCCTCGTTTGCTAAGTCAAACGACACCGCTGGTTCTGCTCACACTGCCCTACCCTGTGCTCTGACCTCTTTCTCCCCTCTCTCTCCAGATGACATCTCGCGTCTTGTGACGGCCGGCCGCCCAACAACCTGCCCGCTTGACCCTATCCCCTCCTCTCTTCTCCAGACCATCTCCGGTGACCTTCTCCCTTACCTCACCTCGCTCATCAACTCATCCCTGACCGCTGGCTACGTCCCTCCTGTCTTCAAGAGAGCGAGAGTTGCACCCCTTCTGAAAAAACCTACACTCGATCCCTCCGATGTCAACAACTACAGACCAGTATCCCTTCTTTCTTTTCTCTCCAAAACTCTTGAACGTGCCGTCCTTGGCCAGCTCTCCCGCTATCTCTCTCAGAATGACCTTCTTGATCCAAATCAGTCAGGTTTCAAGACTAGTCATTCAACTGAGACTGCTCTTCTCTGTATCACGGAGGCGCTCCGCACTGCTAAAGCTAACTCTCTCTCCTCTGCTCTCATCCTTCTAGACCTATCGGCTGCCTTCGATACTGTGAACCATCAGATCCTCCTCTCCACCCTCTCCGAGTTGGGCATCTCCGGCGCGGCCCACGCTTGGATTGCGTCCTACCTGACAGGTCGCTCCTACCAGGTGGCGTGGCGAGAATCCGTCTCCTCACCACGTGCTCTCACCACTGGTGTCCCCCAGGGCTCTGTTCTAGGCCCTCTCCTATTCTCGCTATACACCAAGTCACTTGGCTCTGTCATAACCTCACATGGTCTCTCCTATCATTGCTATGCAGACGACACACAATTAATCTTCTCCTTTCCCCCTTCTGACGACCAGGTGGCGAATCGCATCTCTGCATGTCTGGCAGACATATCAGTGTGGATGACGGATCATCACCTCAAGCTGAACCTCGGCAAGACGGAGCTGCTCTTCCTCCCGGGGAAGGACTGCCCGTTCCATGATCTCGCCATCACGGTTGACAACTCCATTGTGTCCTCGTCCCAGAGCGCTAAGAACCTTGGCGTGATCCTGGACAACACCCTGTCGTTCTCAAATAACATCAAGGCGGTGGCCCGTTCCTGTAGGTTCATGCTCTACAACATCCGCAGAGTACGACCCTGCCTCACACAGGAAGCGGCGCAGGTCCTAATCCAGGCACTTGTCATCTCCCGTCTGGATTACTGCAACTCGCTGTTGGCTGGGCTCCCTGCCTGTGCCATTAAACCCCTACAACTCATCCAGAACGCCGCAGCCCGTCTGGTGTTCAACCTTCCCAAGTTCTCTCACGTCACCCCGCTCCTCCGCTCTCTCCACTGGCTTCCAGTTGAAGCTCGCATCCGCTACAAGACCATGGTGCTTGCCTACGGAGCTGTGAGGGAACGGCACCTCAGTACCTCCAGGCTCTGATCAGGCCCTACACCCAAACAAGGGCACTGCGTTCATCCACCTCTGGCCTGCTCGCCTCCCTCCCACTGAGGAAGTACAGTTCCCGCTCAGCCCAGTCAAAACTGTTCGCTGCTCTGGCCCCCCAATGGTGGAACAAACTCCCTCACGACGCCAGGACAGCGGAGTCAATCACCACCTTCCGGAGACACCTGAAACCCCACCTCTTTAAGGAATACCTAGGATAGGATAAAGTAATCCTTCCCCCCCTCCCTCCCCCCTTAAAAGACCTAGATGCACTATTGTAAAGTGGCTGTTCCACTGGATGTCATAAGGTGAAAGCACCAATTTGTAAGTCGCTCTGGATAAGAGCGTCTGCTAAATGACTTAAATGTAATGTAAATGTAATGTAAATGTACTCACAATACCCCATAATGACAAAGCACATTTTTGCAAATGTATGAAAAATAAAAACAGAAATATCTTATTTACATAAGTATTCAGACCCTTTGCTCTGGGACTCAAAACTGAGCTCAGGTGCATCCTGTTTCCATTGATCATCCTTGAGATGTTTCTACAACTTGATTAGAGTCCACCTGTGGTAAATTCAGTTGATTGGACATGATTTGGAAAGGCACACACCTGTCTATATAAGGTCCCACAGTTGACAGTGCATGTCAGAGCAAAAACCAAAGCCATGAGGTCGTTGGAATTGTCTCTAGAGCTCAGAGACAGGATTGTGGCGAGGGACAGATCTGGGGAAGGGTACCAAAACATTTATGCAGCATTGAAGGTCCCCAAGAACACAGTGGCCTCCATCATTCTTAAATGGAAGACGTTTGGTACCACCAAGACTCTTCTTAGAGCTGGCCGCTCGGCCAAACTGAGCAATCAGAGGAGAAGGGCCTTGGTCAGGGAGCTGACCAAGAACCCGATGGTCACTCTGACAGAGCTCCAGAGTTCCTCTGTGGAGATGGGAGAACCTTCCGGAAGGACAACCATCTCTGCAGCATTTCACCAATCAGGCCTTTATGGTAGAGTAGCCAGACAGAAGACATTCCTCAGTAAAAGGCACATGACAGCCCTCTTGGAGTCTCAGACCATGAGAAACAAGATTCTCTGGTCTGATGAAACCAAGATTGAACTCTTTGACCTGAATACCAAGCGTCACGTCTGGAGGAAACCTGGCACCATCCCTACGATGAAGCATGGTGGTGGCAACATCACACTGTGGGGACGCTTTTCAGCGGCAGGGACTGGGAAACTATTCAGGATCGAGGGAAAGATGGAAGGGGCAAACTACAGAGAGATCCTTGATGAAAACCTGCTCCAGAGCGCTCAGGACCTCAGACTGGGGTGAAGGTTCACCTTCCAACAGGTCAACGACCCTAAGCACACAGCCAAGACAACGCAGGAGTGGCGTCAGGACAAGTCTCTGAATGTCTTTGAGTGGACCAGCCAGAACCCGGACTTGAACCCAACTGAACATCTCTGGAGACCTGAAAATATCTGTGCAACAGCACTCTCCATCCAACCTGACAGAGCTTGAGAGGATCTGCAGAAAAGAATGGGAGAAACTCCCCAAATACAGGTGTGCCAAGCTTGTAGTGTCATACCCAAGAAGACTCAAGGCTGTAATCGCTGACAAAAGGTGCTTCAACAAAGTACTGAGTAAAGGGTCTGAATACTTTTTAATAAAAAAAAAAAGATTTGGCCAAATTTCTAAAAACCTGTTTTTACTTTGTCATTATGGGGTATTGTGTGTAGATTGATAATGGGGAAAAATGATTTAATCCATTTGGGAATAAGTCTGTAACGTAACAAAATGTGGAAAGGGTCAAGGGTTCTGAATACTTTACAAATGCACTGTATAAAGAAAGTGGGAGAAAAATTCAAATGAAAAACTTTGGATAAAACTCATTGGAAAAAAAGATAAGGTATTTCTGTTAGTTCCTGTTCATCGTAGGGGACACAGAAAACCTTCTCAGTAGGCTATCATCAATAGTGTTGCCACTTGAGGCCAGTTTTTCATCAGTACTATATCTATGCGTGTGAAATAGAATACAGTGGATCTGTGTGGTTCAACGTTACCATTTAGAAACGAAGCAAACACAACGAAGAGCAACATTCTATAAAAAAGTTTATTGGCTTTTAAAACCACTTTAAAAATCTCACCGGGGAGCATTTTCCATTGAAAAAGAAACATTTAACGCTTTTGTTTTGCCATATTAACAAGCTACTGTACATATGACACAGTGCACCAGACAACAACAGAGGGAGGGAGCTTCTTCTACTGGTAGGAATGAACAGGATAGATGAGTCAAACTGAGTTGGTACTGGCTCAGGGTCAGTCGGAACTCACACTGAGTTGGTACTGGCTCAGGGTCAGTCGGAACTCACACTGAGTTGGTACTGGCTCAGGGTCAGTCGGAACTCAAACTGAGTTGGTACTGGCTCAGGGTCAGTCGGAACTCAAACTGAGTTGGTACTGGCTCAGGGTCAGTCGGAACTCACACTGAGTTGGTACTGGCTCAGGGTCAGTCGGAACTCACACTGAGTTGGTACTGGCTCAGGGTCAGTCGGAACTCACACTGAGTTGGTACTGGCTCAGGGTCAGTCGGAACTCAAACTGAGTTGGTACTGGCTCAGGGTCAGTCGGAACTCACACTGAGTTGGTACTGGCTCAGGGTCAGTCGGAACTCAAACTGAGTTGGTACTGGCTCAGGGTCAGTCGGAACTCAGACTGAGTTGGTACTGGCTCAGGGTCAGTCGGAACTCAAACTGAGTTGGTACTGGCTCAGGGTCAGTCGGAACTCAGACTGAGTTGGTACTGGCTCAGGGTCAGTCGGAACTCACAACGAGTCACCGCTAAACGGAACCTTAGAATCATAACAAGTCATTCTAATTCTATAGTTGGAACTTGTGTAAAACTAAAGATGGAGGTGCATTTTCCTTCATTCAAAGATTAAATTCAAATATCAGTGCCTTATACAATAATGCCACAAAAATCAATACATTTTTGTTAACAACTTCTTTCTTTTACAAATGCTTTTTTTTTTAAAGTATGCAGAAAAAATAAAAATAACAGTCAGTCATTAACGAAACAGATAATTATCTTAACTTATATTAAGTAAACAGCCCACAATGTAACTTACTTTAATTAAGTTAACTACAGTAGCACTGCCAGTGAGGTACACAGAACCTGCCCAACTTACTGTAATTAAGTTAACTACAGTAACACTGCCAGTCAGGTACACAGAACCTGCCCAACTTACTGTAATTAAATTAACTACAGTAACACTGCCAGTGAGCCCAACTTACTGTAATTAAATTAACTACAGTAACACTGCCAGTCAGGTACACAGAAGCCGCCCAACTTACTGTAATTAAATTAACTACAGTAACACTGCCAGTCAGGTACACAGAAGCCGCCCAACTTACTGTAATTAAATTAACTACAGTAACACTGCCAGTCAGGTACACAGAAGCCGCCCAACTTACTGTAATTAAATTAACTACAGTAACACTGCCAGTCAGGTACACAGAAGCCGCCCTTACCATAACAGACAGTTGTTACCTTACTGAAAGTGCGCCCGAAATGGCTCCCTATTCCCTATGTAGTGCACCGTATAATAGCACCCTATTCCCTATGTAGTGCACTTGACCATGTCAAAAGTAGTGCACCGTATAGGGAATAAGATGCCATTTTGGTAAGCGCTTAAGAATACAAAGTAGTAAAATAGAAATTATCAACACATGCAGGCCTACCTATTACAGTCATTCATCAACATAATGAAGCATGTCGCTTTTTAAAAGGGTTTTTCAACATGACATTTTTAACATTTTCAAAATGTCAGGTTATATTCTCGTGGATGAGAATGATTAAATCTCACTGAGATTATTATCATTATTATTATTAATGCACATGTTTGCTACAAGATAATTATAGTAGAGTCATTATCTACATGACATTTCATAAAATGTTCACTTTCTTTCTTATCTTAAGATCATAAAAAATATTTTGTGTATTTTTTGGTTGTTGTTGTTACCGGGGCCTCCGTTCGTTGTTGTTACCGGGGCCTCCGTTCGTTGTTGTTACCGGGGCCTCCGTTCGTTGTTGTTACCGGGGCCTCCGTTCGTTGTTGTTACCGGGGCCTCCGTTCGTCATTCCATCGTTTCATTTGTCCATTATAAGGTTTATGCGACAAAGCTGTGTTTCATATCATAAACATGTAGTGAAATAAAAGGGAACTTACAAAGTTTGTCTGTTGAAAACTGAGAACCTCATTGTCATGTCTTCCCTCATTGACATGTCTTCCCTTGTCTTCCCTCATTGACATGTCGTTGTTGTTACCGGGGCCTCCCGTCATTCCATCGTTCATTTGTCCATTACAGGTTTTGCGACAAAGCTGTGTCTTCCCTCATGTAGTGAAATAAAAGGGAACTTACAAAGTTTGTCTGTTGAAAACTGAGAACCTCATTGTCATGTCTTCCCTCATTGACATGTCTTCCCTTGTCTTCCCTCATTGACATGTCTTCCCTCATTGACATGTCTTCCCTCATTGTCATGTCTTCCCTCATTGGCATGTCTTCCCTCATTCCTCATTGACATGTCTTCCCTCATTAACATGTCTTCCCTCATTGACATGTCTTCCCTCATTAACATGTCTTCCCTCATTGACATGTCTTCCCTCATTGGCATGTCTTCCCTCATTAACATGTCTTCCCTCATTAACATGTCTTCCCTCATTAACATGTCTTCCCTCATTGTCATGTCTTCCCTCATTAACATGTCTTCCCTCATTGACATGTCTTCCCTCATTGACATGTCTTCCCTCATTAACATGTCTTCCCTCATTGACATGTCTTCCCTCATTAACATGTCTTCCCTCATTGACATGTCTTCCCTCATTGACATGTCTTCCCTCATTGGCATGTCTTCCCTCATTGACATGTCTTCCCTCATTGACATGTCTTCCCTCATTGTCTTGTCTTCCCTCATTGACATGTCTTCCCGTCTTCCCTCATTGTCATGTCTTCCCTCATTGACATGTCTTCCCTCATTGACATGTCTTCCCGTCTTCCCTCATTGACATGTCTTCCCTTGTCTTCCCTCATTGACATGTCTTCCCTTGTCTTCCCTCATTGACATGTCTTCCCGTCTTCCCTCATTGACATGTCTTCCCTCATTGACATGTCTTCCCTCATTGACATGTCTTCCCTCATTAACATGTCTTCCCTCATTGACATGTCTTCCCTCATTGACATGTCTTCCCTCATTAAACATGTCTTCCCTCATTATCATGTCTTCCCTCATTGACATGTCTTCCCTCATTGACATGTCTTCCCTCATTGTCTTGTCTTCCCTCATTGACATGTCTTCCCTCATTGACATGTCTTCCCTCATTGACATGTCTTCCCTCATTGTCTTGTCTTCCCTCATTGACATGTCTTCCCTCATTGACGTCTTCCCTTGTTTTCCCTCATTGACATGTCTTCCCGTCTTCCCTCATTGTCATGTCTTCCCTCATTGACATGTCTTCCCTCATTGACATGTCTTCCCTCATTCACATGTCTTCCCTCATTGACATGTCTTCCCTCATTGACATGTCTTCCCTCATTGACATGTCTTCCCTCATTCACATGTCTTCCCTCATTCACATGTCTTCCCGTCTTCCCTCATTCACATGTCTTCCCGTCTTCCCTCATTGTCTTGTCTTCCCTCATTGTCACATCTTCCCTCATTGTCATGTCTTCCCTCATTGACATGTCTTCCCTTGTCTTCCCTCATTGACATGTCTTCCCTCATTGACATGTCTTCCCTCATTCACATGTCTTCCCTCATTCACATGTCTTCCCTCATTCACATGTCTTCCCGTCTTCCCTCATTCACATGTCTTCCCGTCTTCCCTCATTGTCTTGTCTTCCCTCATTGTCACATCTTCCCTCATTGTCATGTCTTCCCTCATTGACATGTCTTCCCTTGTCTTCCCTCATTGACATGTCTTCCCTTGTCTTCCCTCATTGACATGTCTTCCCTCATTGACATGTCTTCCCTTGTCTTCCCTCATTGACATGTCTTCCCTTGTCTTCCCTCATTGGCATGTTTTTCCCAGTGTTTCCGCTTAAAAGGTTCTGAGCACAACGCCTGTAGAATCGATGACGGTCACAGAAATGTATGCAACCGGGCTAATATTTCATACCACTACTCATCTGTTTTGTTCTTGTCAATGAAACCATGCGATTGTTCTCGTTCAAAGCACACATCGGAGACCTATTATTAGAATGATCTTTTTGAAAAGAAAAGTCAAACACAGCAGCAAACCAAACGGACAGCATTACTTTTACAAATACATTGATGAGACAGAAATTCCAACACACAATATCTTAACCATTATCTTCACTAATTATAGATCTGCTTAGCTTTCTTTTCAAATGGAACATAAATATTTATCAACTAGAATGATGGACATAACATAGTAAGTAGAGCCTTTTTCATCGTGACACAACACATTTCTATGTATCTATCCTATTTACTCCATGTGTAACTCTGTGTTGTCTGTTCACACTGCTATGCTTTATCTTGGCCAGGTCACAGTTGCAAATGAGAACTTGTTCTCAACTAGCCTACCTGGTTAAATAAAGGTTAAATAAAAATAAATAAAAAAATAACAAATGAATGAAGCTTTAGTTTGACTATGACTTTTACAACAAAACTCAAGCAAATCGTCCGAACTGTTATAAATTGCATTCGGGAAAGTATTCAGACCCCTTGACTTTTTTTTCACATTTTGTTTTACGTTACAGCTTTATTCAAAAATGTATTTAATAGTTTTTTCCCCCCTCATCAATCTACACACAATACCCCATAATGACATCACAATACCCCCTAAATGACATCACAATTCCCCATAATGACATCACAATACCCCATAATGACATCACAATACCCCATAATGACATCACAATAACCCATAATGACAAAGCAAAAACTGTTTTATTTTTTTAGAAATGTTTGCTAATTTATACAAATTAAAAAACTTAAATATCACATTTACATAAGTATTCAGACCCTTTACTCAGTACCTTGTTGAAGCTCCTTTGACAGCGATTACAGCATTTCTGCAGCATTGTAGTGTCATACATGGGTTTGACGCTACAAACTTGGCACGCCTGTATTTGGGGAGGTTTTCCCATTCTTCTCTGCAGATTCTCTCAAGCTCTGTCAGGTTGGATGGGGAGTGTTGCTGCACAGCTATGTTCAGGTCTCTCCGGAGATGTTTGATTGGGTTCAAGTCCGGGGTCTGGCTAGGTCACTCAAGGACATTCAGAGACTTGTCCCGAAGCCACTCCTGCGTTGTGTTGGAAGGTGAACCTTCACCCCCAGTCTGAGGTCTTCAGCGCTCTGGAGAAGGTTTTCACCAATGATCTCTCTATACTTTTCTCCGTTCAACTTTTCCTCGATCCTGAATAGTCTCTCAGTTGTTGAGCAACTTCGAGGGTCTGAATACTTATGTAAATACTTGCAAGAAATTCTAAAAACCTGTTTTTGCTTTGCCATTATAGAGTATTGTGATGTCATTATGGGGTATTGTGATGTCATTATGGAGTATTGTGTGTAGATTGCTGTGGATGTGTTAAAAAAAAAATATATATATATATATTTTAGAATAAGGCTGTAATGTAACAAAATGTGGAAAAAGTCAAGGGGTCTGAATACATTCCGAAGGCACTGTAACTGGCTGGCTGTGATTGTTTCAACAACATGCTCTCTGGCCCAGTGTTGCCTAAGCAACAACCTCAGCCATTTACATACTTTACTTAGATTTTTTGCAGCTTTTCGTCTTTTAAACTCATGCGTCCCAAATGGCATTCTATAATCAGTGGTTCCCAACTGCAGTATCCAGTAGCCAGGACATTTTTCTGTTGTGGCCCCCAGGACAAGCCAAACTAAATCATCAAGCCACTTGACAAGTTGAATCAGGGGATTTTTATCCTGGGCTACAATAACAATGTGTTGATGTTGGGAGTGCTGGAGGACCGGAGTTGGGTCACACTGGGCTGTACAGTGCACTGCTTATGACCAGAGCCCTATAGAACCCTATTCCCTATACAGTGCACTGCTTATGACCAGAGCCCTATAGAACCCTATTCCCTATACAGTGCACTGCTTATGACCAGAGCCCTATAGAACCCTATTCCCTATATAGTGCACTGCTTATGACCAGAGCCCTATAGAACCCTATTCCCTATATAGTGCACTGCTTATGACCAGAGCCCTATAGAACCCTATTCCCTATATAGTGCACTGCTTATGACCAGAGCCCTATAGAACCCTATTCCCTATATAGTGCACTGCTTATGACCAGAGCCCTATAGAACCCTATTCCCTATATAGTGCACTGCTTATGACCAGAGCCCTATAGAACCCTATTCCCTATATAGTGCACTACTTTAGACCAGAGCCCTATAGAACCCTATTCCCTATATATAGTGCACTACTTTAGACCAGAGTCCTATAGAACCCTATTCCCTATATAGTGCACTGCTTATGACCAGAGCCCTATAGAACCCTATTCCCTATATAGTGCACTACTTTAGACCAGAGTCCTATAGAACCCTATTCCCTACACAGTGCACTGCTTATGACCAGAGCCCTATAGAACCCTATTCCCTATATAGTGCACTACTTTAGACCAGAGCCCTATAGAACCCTATTCCCTATATAGTGCACTGCTTATGACCAGAGCCCTATAGAACCCTATTCCCTATATAGTGCACTACTTTAGACCAGAGCCCTATAGAACCCTATTCCCTACACAGTGCACTACTTTAGACCAGAGCCCTATAGAACCCTATTCCCTATATAGTGCACTGCTTATGACCAGAGCCCTATAGAACCCTATTCCCTATATAGTGCACTACTTTAGACCAGAGCCCTATAGAACCCTATTCCCTACACAGTGCACTACTTTAGACCAGAGCCCTATAGAACCCTATTCCCTATGTAGTGCACTGCTTATGACCAGAGCCCTATAGAACCCTATTCCCTATATAGTGCACTACTTTAGACCAGAGCCCTATAGAACCCTATTCCCTACACAGTGCACTACTTTAGACCAGAGCCTTATAGAACCCTATTCCCTATATAGTGCACTACTTTAGACCAGAGCGCTATAGAACCCTATTCCCTATATATAGTGCACTGCTTATGACCAGAGCCCTATAGAACCCTATTCCCTACACAGTGCACTACTTTAGACCAGAGCCTTATAGAACCCTATTCCCTATATAGTGCACTACTTTAGACCAGAGCCTTATAGAACCCTATTCCCTATATAGTGCACTACTTTAGACCAGAGCCCTATAGAACCCTATTCCCTATATATAGTGCACTACTTTAGACCAGAGCCCTATAGAACCCTATTCCCTATATAGTGCACTACTTTAGACCAGAGCTCTATAGAACCCTATTCCCTATATAGTGCACTACTTTAGACCAGAGCCCTATAGAACCCTATTCCCTATATAGTGCACTACTTTAGACCAGAGCCCTATAGAACCCTATTCCCTATATAGTGCACTACTTTAGACCAGAGCCCTATAGAACCCTATTCCCTATATAGTGCACTACTTTAGACCAGAGCTCTATAGAACCCTATTCCCTATATAGTGCACTACTTTAGACCAGAGCCCTTATAGAACCCTATTCCCTATATAGTGCACTACTTTAGACCAGAGCCCTATAGAACCCTATTCCCTACATAGTGCACTACTTTGGCTTGTCTTTATACAGGATGGATGCCTCAAGTGACACTGCAAATAAAAATAGAATCATAAGGAAAAAAAGTATTGAAAACATTATCAGAGTTTAAACATCTGCCTTGATATGAATGGTGAAGCTCTGGATGGTTCTAGAATTATAGAATCGGTTCTAGAATGATAGAATCGGTTCTAGAATGATAGAATCGGTTCTAGAATGTGCAGATTCTATGTACTTCTATATACTATTATATACAGTCTGTCTGTAGGGATGGCGTAAGGCCTTGGAAGATTGGAAAATAAGGCAGCCATGTTTGTTGTTGCTTCCCTTCCGCGGAGTGTCATATTGGTTCTTCACCAGATAAGACTACCAGCATCCAGCTCCTCTTCCTCATCTTTAAAATCCCTCTCCATCTCTTCCTAATTGATTTGGTATCAATATGATACATGATGGAGATGTCTTAAATTCAGCACCTGGTAGCTTGTGGATGCTACCCTTTTAGTGTTCGGACATGGCAGGCAAATTTACTGCTAAAATGTCATGTGCGTGTTATTAAGTTGTCTTGGAATGTTGTATTTTTCTGTTTGGATTCACTTTTGAAACACTAAAACAGGATGCTACATCCTACAGCAAACGTGTGATTATGTGATTGTGTGATTGTGATTATGTGATTATGTGAGTGTGATTATGTGAGTGTGTGATTATGTGATTATGTGAGTGTGATTATGTGATTATGTGAGTGTGATTATGTGATTATGTGAGTGTGATTATGTGATTATGTGAGTGTGATTATGTGATTATGTGATTATGTGAGTGTGATTATGTGAGTGTGTGAGTGTGATTATGTGATTGTGTGAGTGTGATTATGTGATTATGTGATTATGTGAGTGTGATTATGTGATTATGTGAGTGTGTGATTTATGTGAGTGTGATTATGTGAGTGTGATTATGTGATTATGTGAGTGTGATTATGTGATTATGTGATTGTGTGATTATGTGATTGTGTGAGTGTGAGTGTGATTATGTGATTATGTGATTATGTGAGTGTGATTATGTGATTATGTGAGTGTGATTATGTGATTATGTGATTATGTGAGTGTGATTATGTGATTATGTGAGTGTGATTATGTGATTATGTGAGTGTGATTATGTGATTATGTGATTATGTGAGTGTGATTATGTGATTATGTGAGTGTGTGATTATGTGAGTGTGATTATGTGATTATGTGAGTGTGATTATGTGATTATGTGATTATGTGAGTGTGATTATGTGATTATGTGAGTGTGATTATGTGATTATGTGATTATGTGAGTGTGATTATGTGAGTGTGATTATGTGATTATGTGAGTGTGATTATGTGATTATGTGAGTGTGATTATGTGAGTGTGATTATGTGATTGTGTGAGTGTGATTATGTGAGTGTGATTATGTGATTATGTGATTATGTGAGTGTGTGATTATGTGATTATGTGAGTGTGAGTGTGATTATGTGATTATGTGAGTGTGTGATTATGTGATTATGTGAGTGTGAGTGTGATTATGTGATTGTGTGAGTGTGATTATGTGAGTGTGATTATGTGATTATGTGAGTGTGATTATGTGATTATGTGAGTGTGATTATGTGATTGTGTGAGTGTGATTATGTGAGTGTGATTATGTGATTGTGTGAGTGTGATTATGTGAGTGTGATTATGTGAGTGTGATTATGTGATTGTGATTATGTGATTGTGTGAGTGTGTGATTATGTGATTATGTGATTATGTGATTATGTGATTATGTGAGTGTGAGTGTGATTATGTGATTGATTATGTGATTAGTGTGATTATGTGAGTGTGATTATGTGATTATGTGAGTGTGAGTGTGATTATGTGAGTGTGATTATGTGAGTGTGATTATGTGATTGTGATTATGTGATTGTGTGAGTGTGATTATGTGAGTGTGATTATGTGATTATGTGAGTGTGATTATGTGATTATGTGAGTGTGATTATGTGAGTGTGATTATGTGATTATGTGTGATTATGTGAGTGTGATTATGTGATTATGTGAGTGTGATTATGTGATTATGTGAGTGTGATTATGTGAGTGTGATTATGTGATTATGTGAGTGTGATTATGTGATTATGTGAGTGTGATTGTGTGAGTGTGATTATGTGAGTGTGATTATGTGATTGTGTGAGTGTGATTATGTGAGTGTGATTATGTGATTATGTGAGTGTGATTATGTGATTATGTGAGTGTGATTATGTGATTGTGTGAGTGTGATTATGTGAGTGTGATTATGTGATTATGTGATTATGTGATTGAGTGTGATTATGTGAGTGTGATTATGTAATTATGTGATTATGTGAGTGTGATTATGTGAGTGTGATTATGTGATTGTGTGAGTGTGATTATGTGAGTATGTGAGTGTGATTATGTAATTATGTGATTATGTGAGTGTGATTATGTGAGTGTGATTATGTGATTGTGTGAGTGTGATTATGTGATTATGTGATTATGTGATTATGTGATTATGTGAGTGTGATTATGTGATTATGTGATTATGTGATTATGTGAGTGTGATTATGTGATTATGTGATTATGTGAGTGTGATTATGTGATTATGTGATTATGTGAGTGTGATTATGTGATTATGTGATTATGTGATTATGTGAGTGTGTGTGAGTGTGATTATGTGATTATGTGAGTGTGATTATGTGATTGTGATTATGTGATTATGTGATTATGTGAGTGTGATTATGTGATTATGTGATTATGTGAGTGTGAGTGTGATTATGTGATTATGTGATTATGTGATTATGTGAGTGTGATTATGTGATTATGTGAGTGTGAGTGTGATTATGTGATTATGTGATTATGTGAGTGTGATTATGTGATTATGTGAGTGTGATTATGTGATTATGTGATTATGTGAGTGTGATTATGTGAGTGTGATTATGTGATTATGTGATTATGTGAGTGTGATTGTGTGATTATGTGATTATGTGAGTGTGATTATGTGATTGTGTGAGTGTGATTATGTGAGTGTGATTATGTGATTATGTGAGTGTGATTATGTGATTATGTGATTATGTGATTATGTGAGTGTGATTATGTGATTATGATTGTGATTATGTGATTAGTGTGATTATGTGAGTGTGATTATGTGATTATGTGATTATGTGATTATGTGAGTGTGATTATGTGATTATGTGATTATGTGATTATGTGAGTGTGATTATGTGAGTGTGATTATGTGATTATGAGTGTGATTATGTGAGTGTGATTATGTGAGTGTGATTATGTGAGTGTGATTATGTGATTATGTGATTATGTGAGTGTGAGTGTGATTATGTGAGTGTGATTATGTGATTATGTGATTATGTGAGTGTGAGTGTGATTATGTGAGTGTGATTATGTGAGTATGTGAGTGTGATTATGTGATTGTGATTATGTGATTATGTGAGTGTGAGTGTGATTATGTGAGTGTGATTATGTGAGTGTGATTATGTGATTATGTGATTATGTGATTATGTGAGTGTGAGTGTGATTAGTGTGATTATGTGATTGTGATTATGTGATTATGTGATTATGTGAGTGTGATTATGTGAGTGTGATTATGTGAGTGTGATTATGTGATTATGTGAGTGTGATTATGTGAGTTGATTATGTGAGTGTGATTATGTGAGTGTGATTATGTGAGTGTGATTATGTGATTATGTGAGTGTGTGATTATGTGATTGTGTGATTATGTGAGTGTGATTATGTGAGTGTGATTATGTGAGTGTGTGATTCTGCGCCAGATGTCCTATGTGTTAGATGATTTCTGAATAAAACTATTGCAGTACACACAACATAGGAAGATATGGTTTAACTGTGTGATGTTCATTATACTGTACTATACTATATACTATTATACTGTACCTTGGGAAATCTACCCCCAATAACAAGTCTGCCACTGAAATGGACCCCTACTCCATATAGTGCAGTACTCTACCCTAGGGTGGCATTTCAGACACAGACCACGTCTCTCAGACCACGTCTCGCTGACCTCGTCTCGCAGACCACGTCTCGCTGACCACGTCTCGCAGACCACGTCTCGCGGACCTCGTCTCAATAGACCACGTCTCAACAGACCACGTCTCAACAGACCACGTCTCACAGACCACGTCTCAAAGACCACGTCTCAACAGACCACGTCTCTCTGTCCACGTCTCAACAGACCACGTCTCACAGACCACGTCTCTCAGACCACGTCTCACAGACCACGTCTCTCAGACCACGTCTCTCAGACCACGTCTCTCAGACCACGTCTCAACAGACCACGTCTCTCAGACCACATCTCACAGACCATATCTTCCCTCACTTGAAATATACTCATTGATGATTTCATAGGAAGGTGAAATGAAGTGGTAATGTATTGTGATTCAGATATCTTAACAATAAAAGAGATTTCCAGGTTAGGATGGCACTTTTCCCTGGACAAACGGCCGAGAGTCCAGAAGTTTTTTTCTTCCCCCGACAAAACAATAAAAAAACAAAACCTCATAAATATACGTATTTATTTTAAGCCAGTCTGTACCTAGTCCCTATATTGTACACTGCTTCTGACTAGGGCCAATAGACAAAGACTATTCATCATTAGACCATCATTTAGCCCGACATCTCTACGGTAGTAGGCTGGTCTTTGCTCTCCAGCCAGTCGAACGAGGAATTCACAGTATCACTACATATCTGCTGAAACAGAGGATCGTTCTTCAGCTCTTCCAGTGTGGCGTCTTCGTACTGTTCTTGCTGCCGATTGGGTGGATCGAACAGGAGGTCGGCGTCCAACGTGTTCAGGTCTGTGATGCTACTGGAGAGGTCGGAGGTCAGCCTGATGTCGTTGGTGAAGTCGGACGCCACAGCGGCGTTGAGTTCCGAGGCCACCTGACCAACCAGCTGAGCGCTAGGGTTGAGGCCTTCAGCGTGGACGTTGACGCCGTCGTCGCCTAACAGGTCTTTAACAGTGTTGTTGAAGTCTAGCTGTTGTTGTGCCTTGTCTTCTTCATCCTGTTGTTGTTGCTGCTGCTGGGTGGTGATGGGCTGGAGGAGTTGGAACCCGGCCTGGGGACTCTGGCGCTGGGGACTCTGGAGCTGGGGGTGGGGACTCTGGAGCTGGGGGATCTGGAGCTGGGTGTGGGGACTCTGGAGCTGGGTGTGGGGACTCTGGAGCTGGGGGTGGGGGATCTGGAGCTGGGGGTGGGGACTCTGGAGCTGGGTGTGGGGACTCTGGCGCTGGGGACTCTGGAGCTGGGGGTGGGGACTCTGGAGCTGGGGGATCTGGAGCTGGGTGTGGGGGATCTGGAGCTGGGGGTGGGGATCTGGAGCTGGGGACTCTGGAGCTGGGTGTGGGGACTCTGAAGCTGGGTGTGGGGGATCTGGAGCTGGGGGTGGGGGATCTGGAGCTGGGGGTGGGGATCTGGAGCTGGGTGTGGGGGATCTGGAGCTGGGGGTGGGGGATCTGGAGCTGGGGGTGGGGGATCTGGAGCTGGGGACTGTGGAGCTGGGTGTGGGGGATCTGGAGCTGGGTGTGGGGGATCTGGAGCTGGGGACTCTGGAGCTGGATGTGGGGACTCTGGAGCTGGGGACTCTGGAGCTGGGGACTCTGGAGCTGGGGACTCTGGAGCTGGGGACTCTGGAGCTGGGGATCTGGAGCTGGGGACTCTGGAGCTGGGGACTCTGGAGCTGGGTGTGGGGGATCTGGAGCTGGGGGTGGGGACTCTGGAGCTGGGTGTGTGGACTCTGGAGCTGGGGACTCTGGAGCTGGGGACTCTGGAGCTGGGTGTGGGGACTCTGGAGCTGGGTGTGTGGACTCTGGAGCTGGGCCTGGGGAATGTAGAGCTGGGGGTGGGGACTCTGGAGCTGGATGTGGGGACTCTGGAGCTGGGGACTCTGGAGCTGGGTGTGTGGACTCTGGAGCTGGGCCTGGGGAATGTGGAGCTGGGTGTGGGGACTCTGGAGCTGGGTGTGGGGAATGTGGAGCTGTGGATGAGGACTCTGGAGCTGGGCCTGGGGAGTGTGGAGCTGAGGATGAGGACTTTGGAGCTGGGCCTGGGGAGTGTGGAGCTGGGGACTCTGGAGCTGGGCCTGGGGAGTGTGGAGCTGGGGACTCTGGAGCTGGGCCTGGGGAGTGTGGAGCTGGGCCTGGGGAGTGTGGAGCTGGGGACTCTGGAGCTGGGGACTCAGGAGCAGCCTAGCCTGGGTTTGTAGTAGCTGGGGATGGAGCTGTCCTGAGGCCTCCTGAAGCTCCTGGATCTGCTGTAGCTCCAGGTCCACATCCTCACCACCAGGGCCTGATTGTGCTTGGTTGAAGCTCATCTCCCCGCCGCGTCCTCCGGTACTGGTGAGATAACCCCCGTGCTGCTGGAGCTCGAAAGAGGCAGGGCTGAAGCTGACAGTCTGCAGCTGAGACTGGTGGACGTTCCCCCCTCCTCCTCCATCTCCTCCAGTGGTGAAGCCCTCAGGGGCAGTCTGACTCTGAGACTGGGTCTCCAGCATCTGGGTGAGGTTCATGCGGGCGGTATAGTTGGAAGGGAGGTTGTTGATGCCCAGGCCCCTCACAGTGTCGTTCACGTCAGAGTCCATCTTACTCAGGAGGACGTTGGTGATCTTAGTGGCATTACTCTGGTTCTGTCCCTGGATGCCCTGCATCTCCACAACGCTCTGCATCATGATGTTTAAGGGCACCGATTGGCTGCGCTGGGCCATGCTGTGGAGGTTGCCGCCCACCGATTGGCTGTTGGACAGAATGATGAGTATTTCCTGTGAGGTCATGGGGGAACTAAACTGCGAGACAACCAATCGAGTGGTAGTGCCGGCGTCGGGGGTTGTGACGGTACCGCTGAAGGTCATCTGACTCAAGGCGGGGCTGACGCTGCGGCAACGGAACGCCACGCCCCCTGATGACAAGGCTCCACCCTTGCTGTCCAAAGGGGCGGGCACAGCGAAGCTCTCGTCCTGTTTGGTTGCCGTGTTGGTGGGCGTGGTCGATACGCTGGTCAACTGCTGTTGCACCGGAGAGATGGGGGTGAGATGTCCAAAATGGCTGCCGTCCTGCTGTCTGGACTGAGCCTGGAAAGACTGGCCACTGTGGCCCGGGACAGCGAAGGCGTGCGGCTTACGGAAATGGTCATCCACTAGATCCTGGTAACTAGGCAGGAGTCCACCAAGGCTGTGGTTAGAGATGGATAACCCGGAACCTGACCCTGCTCCGACTCCTCCAGTAGCTTCAGTACCACTACTGTTGTAGCGGTTGTTGATCCACTCCAGTTTAGCCTTATCTGGGTGCGTGGCCATGGGTCTCTGCATGGGCTTGATGGGACTGGAGGAGACAGACACCACAGAGGCATCGTGGTAACCCCCTGCCATGATGGAGTTGATAGGGGTGAAGGCAAACGGGTTCCTGCACTCTACCGGGCTGGGAGGGATGCCGCTAGAACAGTTAGACAGAGCGCTCATAGGGGTGTGTCGGCCTCCTAGAGGCCCCTCCACGGGCGTGATAGGGGCCATGCTGTGATGGCAACAGGGGCTCTCTCTGGTCAGCTCGTGCCCACCGAGAGTCATCTCCGTGGGGGTAGGGGTTGGAGTCAGGGTAGGGATAATGCTGCTATGGGCAGACTGGTAGAAAGAGGAACTATCCTCATGGTGGTGAGTGTTGAGGATGGGCCCCTGGAGAGAGATATTATCCACACAGCTACTGAACAACGGCTGCAGGCCCTTCAGCTTCATCTGTTCTTCCATCTGAACCAGTTCCTCCACTATGCTGTCCTGGGTCATATCGTCATCGTTAAAGGAGAAGTAGTCCATGGTGGAGCCGTGCTGGGAGGCTGAGGAGGCAACGTCCACCATCTCCTGGTGAAGGCCAGATAACTGATCAGAGGAGTCTGAGGTCTGGGACATGATGTTGGAGAGTTGGTGTTGGTCCGTAGAATCCAGGGCCTGCTGCTTGGTGTGGTCTGCTGCGATCTAGAACAGAATGAAATAGAACATAACTTTATTGACAATCAAAAGGAGGAGGAAAATTGTTATTACCCAACAAGGATGATTTAAAAAAAACATCAAATGACATTTTAATAAGAAATGTGTCCGGTCAATTGTTATAATATTGTGGAATGACACTTTAACAAACGTTTGTAAACTCCACAAATGAAAAATGGTTAGCCTGATATACTGTACTAGAGACCCATAGAGACCCATGTACTAGAGACCCATAGAGACCCATGTACTAGAGACCCATAGAGACCCATAGAGACCCATGTACTAGAGACCCATAGAGACCCATGTATTAGAGACCCATAGAGACCCATGTACTAGAGACCCATAGAGACCCATGTACTAGAGACCCATAGAGACCCATGTACTAGAGACCCATAGAGACCCATGTACTAGAGACCCATAGAGACCCATGTACTAGAGACCCATAGAGACCCATAGAGACCCATGTACTAGAGACCCATAGAGACCCATGTACTAGAGACCCATAGAGACCCATGTACTAGAGACCCATAGAGACCCATAGAGACCCATGTACTAGAGACCCATAGAGACCCATGTACTAGAGACCTATAGAGACCCATGTACTAGAGACCCATAGAGACCCATGTACTAGAGACCCATAGAGACCCATGTACTAGAGACCTATGTACTAGAGACCCATAGAGACCCATGTACTAGAGACCCATAGAGACCCATAGAGACCCATGTACTAGAGACCCATAGAGACCCATGTACTAGAGACCCATAGAGACCCATAGAGACCCATGTACTAGAGACCCATAGAGACCCATGTACTAGAGACCCATAGAGACCCATGTACTAGAGACCCATGTACTAGAGACCCATAGAGACCCATAGAGACCCATGTACTAGAGACCCATAGAGACCCATGTACTAGAGACCCATAGAGACCCATGTACTAGAGACCCATAGAGACCCATAGAGACCCATGTACTAGAGACCCATAGAGACCCATGTATTAGAGACCCATAGAGACCCATGTACTAGAGACCCATAGAGACCCATGTACTAGAGACCCATAGAGACCCATGTACTAGAGACCCATAGAGACCCATGTACTAGAGACCCATAGAGACCCATGTACTAGAGACCCATAGAGACCCATAGAGACCCATGTACTAGAGACCCATAGAGACCCATGTACTAGAGACCCATAGAGACCCATGTACTAGAGACCCATAGAGACCCATAGAGACCCATGTACTAGAGACCCATAGAGACCCATGTACTAGAGACCCATAGAGACCTATAGAGACCCATGTACTAGAGACCCATAGAGACCCATGTACTAGAGACCTATAGAGACCCATGTACTAGAGACCCATGTACTAGAGACCCATAGAGACCTATAGAGACCCATGTACTAGAGACCCATAGAGACCCATGTATTAGAGACCCATAGAGACCCATGTACTAGAGACCCATAGAGACCTATAGAGACCCATGTACTAGAGACCCATAGAGACCCATGTACTAGAGACCCATAGAGACCCATGTACTAGAGACCCATAGAGACCCATAGAGACCCATGTACTAGAGACCCATAGAGACCCATGTACTAGAGACCTATAGAGACCCATGTACTAGAGACCCATAGAGACCCATGTACTAGAGACCCATAGAGACCCATGTACTAGAGACCCATAGAGACCCATAGAGACCCATGTACTAGAGACCCATAGAGACCCATGTACTAGAGACCCATAGAGACCCATAGAGACCCATGTACTAGAGACCCATAGAGACCCATGTACTAGAGACCCATAGAGACCCATAGAGACCCATGTACTAGAGACCCATAGAGACCCATGTACTAGAGACCCATAGAGACCCATGTACTAGAGACCCATGTACTAGAGACCCATAGAGACCCATAGAGACCCATGTACTAGAGACCCATAGAGACCCATGTACTAGAGACCCATAGAGACCCATGTACTAGAGACCCATAGAGACCCATGTACTAGAGACCCATAGAGACCCATGTACTAGAGACCCATAGAGACCCATGTACTAGAGACCCATAGAGACCTATAGAGACCCATGTACTAGAGACCCATGTACTAGAGACCCATGTACTAGAGACCCATAGAGACCCATGTACTAGAGACCCATAGAGACCCATAGAGACCCATGTACTAGAGACCCATAGAGACCCATGTACTAGAGACCCATAGAGACCCATAGAGACCCATGTACTAGAGACCCATAGAGACCCATGTACTAGAGACCCATAGAGACCTATAGAGACCCATGTACTGGAGACCCATAGAGACCCATGTACTAGAGACCCATAGAGACCCATGTACTAGAGACCTATAGATACCTATAGAGACCAATGTACTAGAGACCCATAGAGACCCATGTACTAGAGACCTATAGAGACCCATGTATTAGAGACCCATAGAGACTCATGTACTAGAGACCCATAGAGACCCATGTATTAGAGACCCATAGAGACTCATGTACTAGAGACCTATAGAGACCCATGTATTAGAGACCCATAGAGACCCATGTACTAGAGACCCATAGAGACCTATAGAGACCCATGTACTAGAGACCCATAGAGACCCATGTACTAGAGACCCATGTATTAGAGACCCATATACTAGAGACCCATAGAGACCCATATACTAGAGACCCATAGAGACCCATATACTAGAGACCCATAGAGACCCATGTACTAGAGACCCATGTATTAGAGACCCATATACTAGAGACCCATAGAGACCCATATACTAGAGACCCATAGAGACCCATATACTAGAGACCCATAGAGACCCATATACTAGAGACCCATAGAGACCCATAGAGACACATAGTGGGTCATAATAAGCACTCACAGTCTGAGTGAAGGCCTGTTTCTGCAGCTCCTCCACATATCCTGCGGCTGACTCTTCCAACATTGTGCTTGTCATGTTCCCCATCCCAGAGACCTCAGAGTGTTGCTGTGCTCCTACTGCCATCACAGAGACAGAGGCCTCAGAGTGTTGCTGTGCTCCTACTGCCATCACAGAGACAGAGTGTTGCTGTGCTCCTACTGCCATCACAGAGACCTCAGAGTGTTGCTGTGCTCCTACTGCCATCCCAGAGACCTCAGAGTGTTGCTGTGCTCCTACTGCCATCACAGAGACAGAGTGTTGCTGTGCTCCTACTGCCATCACAGAGACAGAGTGTTGCTGTGCTCCTACTGCCATCGCAGAGACCTCAGAGTGTTGCTGTGCTCCTACTGCCATCACAGAGACAGAGTGTTGCTGTGCTCCTACTGCCATCCCAGAGACAGAGTGTTGCTGTGCTCCTACTGCCATCCCAGCTCCTACTGCCATCCCAGAGACAGAGTGTTGCTGTGCTCCTACTGCCATCCCAGAGACAGAGTGTTGCTGTGCTCCTACTGCCATCCCAGAGACCTCAGAGTGTTGCTGTGCTCCTACTGCCATCCCAGAGACCTCAGAGTGTTGCTGTGCTCCTACTGCCATCCCAGAGACCTCAGAGTGTTGATGTGCTCCTACTGCCATCCCAGAGACCTCAGAGTGTTGATGTGCTCCTACTGCCATCCCAGAGACCTCAGCGTGTTGCTGTGCTCCTACTGTCATCCCAGAGACCTCAGAGTGTTGCTGTGCTCCTACTGCCATCCCAGAGACCTCAGCGTGTTGCTGTGCTCCTACTGCCATCCCAGAGACCTCAGCGTGTTGCTGTGCTCCTACTGCCATCCCAGAGACCTCAGAGTGTTGCTGTGCTCCTACTGCCATCACAGAGACCTCAGAGTGTTGCTGTGCTCCTACTGCCATCCCAGAGACCTCAGAGTGTTGCTGTGCTCCTACTGCCATCACAGAGACCTCAGCGTGTTGCTGTGCTCATACTGTCCCTGCTGTGATCTGTTGTTTCTGCTGTTGTTGCTGTTGTTGTTTCTGTTGTTGTTGCTGCTGCTGAGACACTGCGGTGGTGGTTGTCCCAGAGGCTTCAGTGCTGCTGGTGTGACTGCTGACAGTGCTGAGACGTGGAGTTAGAGAGGACTGGTCTTCCTGTTTAACTAGCAGCAACGAGGAGGACTGGGGCTTCACGCTGACAGTCTGAGAGGAGAAGGAGGAGATCTCTGCGTTCGCGACGGGCGAGTCAGACGGCGCCAGGATCTGCGTGGGCACTAGCTGTTGTTTCACCGTTACTCGACAGGGGGCGCTCTCCGGTCGGGCCGGCGTGCTTTGTCTGGCCGGGACCCTCTTGACAGCGGCGGTAACCACTGGTCTGGGGTCAAAGGTCACACCTAAAGGTTGCTGGGAGATGAAGACACGCTTCACAGGGATCACGTGGGAGGAATCCAGACCAGGGCCGGTTCGCTTCCGAGGACTCATAGAACGTGACGCACAGGAGGAGGAGTCTCTAGCAGTCAATAGGGTAACAGCCGATAAGCCATTGGACGAGGAGGACTTTCCGCTGACGCTAGGAGTGTTCTGATTGGCCGAGGGCACAACAGTCAAATAAAAAGGACTTTCTTGGTGACAGTTGGCGGTGCTGCTGTTGTTATTGCTGTCCTGCTTGGTCTCTACCCTAATAGTCGCTGCATTGGTGGCAGAGGTGGGAGGGGAGCTAGAGGAAGGGTAGCTTTTGGTCCTGGCGGCAACTCTTTCAGGTCCTGGGGAGCATATGACCAGGAGCGAGGGTTCGCTGGACGCTCGGTACTTAGTGGCCCTCTCTAGACGATTGGACCCACCGGGGGACTTCTGTATGGCGCTCAGTTTACCAGAGTTAACGCCCGGGTTATTGTCAGTGATGATGGCCTCAGGAGCCACTGTGGAGACTGGGGCGCCAGGCCGTACTGCAGGGCATTGTGGGGTAGCTGTGGGGCCTCCCTGGCTCTGTCCCTGTTGCTGGACCTCCTCTAGGGCAGCGATGGTGGTAAAGGTGGTGGTGGTTCCCACCCCGGCCGAGGCTGAAGCTTGCCTGAGGACCATACTGTTACTGCTGGTACTGATAGTGTTGCTCGGGGTCAGGGAGATGGCGGTCATCTTGACCACGTTGACATGGGAGCTGAGCTGGGGCTGGATCACGTGGTGGGTTTTCATGGGGCTGTTGGTGATGAGCAGGGTGGGGGGGCGAACGCAGGGGGATGGCCCCCGTGGCAGAGGGCTTGGGGAGGATCTGGGGGTACCTATGGCGTCAGGAGATGGAAATAAACAAAGGCAACTGAACTTTATAGGGCTGGTTTCTTGGACTAAAAAACATGCTCAATGGAGAATGTTCATTGAATTAGCTTTTTAGCTACAATGGCTATGATTGAGGGATGCTACTGTATCTAGAACCTGAAAGGGTTCTTCGGCTGTCCACATAGGAGAACCTTTTGAAGAACCTTTTTTGGTTCCAGTTAGAACCTCCGGTTAGAACCCTTTTGGTTCCAGTTAGAACCTCCAGTTAGAACCCTTTTGGTTCCAGTTAGAACCTCCAGTTAGAACCCTTTTGGGTTCCATGTAGAACCCTTTCCACAAAGGGTTGTAAGAATATTTTGAAGAGAAATACACAACGCAGAGGACGAGAGGTCAATACAGTACTAAAGGTCAAGAGGACGAGAGGTCAATACAGTATTAAAGGTCAAGAGGACGAGAGGTCAATATAGTACTAAATGTCAAGAGGACGAGAGGTCAATATAGTACTAAATGTCAAGAGGACGAGAGGTCAATACAGTACTAAATGTCAAGAGGACGAGAGGTCAATACAGTACTAAAGGTCAAGAGGACGAGAGGTCAATACAGTACTAAAGGTCAAGAGGACGATGTCAATACAGTATTAAAGGTCAAGAGGATGAGAGGTCAATACAGTACTAAAGGTCAAGAGGACGAGAGGTCAATACAGTACTAAAGGTCAAGAGGACGAGAGATCAATACAGTACTAAAGGTCAAGAGGACGAGAGGTCAATACAGTACTAAAGGTCAAGAGGACGAGAGGTCAATACAGTACTAAAGGTCAAATCAAATCAAATCAAATGTATTTATATAGCCCTTCGTACATCAGCTGATATCTCAAAGTGCTGTACAGAAATCCAGCCTAAAACCCCAAACAGCAAACAATGCAGGTGTAAAAGCACGGTGGCTAGGAAAAATTCCCTAGAAAGGCCAAAACCTAGGAAGAAACCTAGAGAGGAACCAGGCTATGTGGGGTGGCCAGTCCTCTTCTGGCTGTGCCGGGTAGAGATTATAACAGAACATGACCAAGATGTTCAAATGTTCATAAATGACCAGCATGGTTGAATAATAGTAAGGCAGAACAGTTGAAACTGGAGCAGCAGCATGGCCAGGTGGACTGGGGACAGCAAGGAGTCATCATGTCAGGTAGTCCTGGGACATGGTCCTAGGGCCCAGGCCAGTTGAAACTGGAGCAGCAGCATGGCCAGGTGGACTGGGGACAGCAAGGAGTCATCATGTCAGGTAGTCCTGGGGCATGGTCCTAGGGCTCAGGTCCTCCGAGAGAGAGAAAGAAAGAGAGAAGGAGAGAATTAGAGAACGCACACTTAGATTCACACAGGACACCGAATAGGACAGGAGAAGTACTCCAGATATAACAAACTGACCCTAGCCCCCCGACACATAAACTACTGCAGCATAAATACTGGAGGCTGAGACAGGAGGGGTCAGGAGACACTGTGGCCCCATCCGAGGACACCCCCGGACAGGGCCAAACAGGAAGGATATAACCCCACCCACTTTGCCAAAGCACAGCCCCCACACCACTAGAGGTGGTCAAGAGGACGAGAGGTCAATACAGTACTAAAGGTCAAGAGGACGAGAGGTCAATACAGTACTAAAGGTCAAGAGGACGAGAGGTCAATACAGTACTAAAGGTCAAGAGGACGAGAGATCAATACAGTACTAAAGGTCAAGAGGACGAGAGGTCAATACAGTACTAAAGGTGAAGAGGACGAGAGGTCAATACAGTACTAAAGGTCAAGAGGACGAGAGGTCAATACAGTACTAAAGGTAATTGGAAATAGTGTTGTTTTTTATGTAATAGGGGATTAATGATCAATGGGTCAGAGACATGAGAGGAATTTCAGTCCGGGACTCATAGCTACATGGTTAGTTCTCATTGGTATACATTGAGCCTGAAATAGGATACTTGTTATTTGGCCATTGGCCCAGTTTTATTGCAAGGAATTCTAATTGGTCAACCACCGGCTAGGGTTGGGTTATAAACTACATCCTGTCACTTTGTTCACTGGAGATAATCACTGAAGAGAATCACTGAGAGAGAATCACTGTGGAAAGAATCACTGAGGAGAGAATCACTGAAGAGAATCACAGAGAGAATCACTGTGGAAAGAATCACTGAGGAGAGAATCACTGAAGAGAGTCACTGAAGAGAATCACTGAAGAGAATCACAGAAGAGAATCACTGTGGAAAGAATAAATGAGGAGAGAATCACTGAGGAGAGAATCACTGAGGAGAGAATCACTGAAGAGAATCACTGAAGAGAATCACTGAAGAGAATCACTGAAGAGAATCACAGAGAGAATCACTGAGGAGAGAATCACTGAAGAGAATCACTGAAGAGAATCACTGAAGAGAATCACAGAGAGAATCACTGTGGAAAGAATAACTGAGGAGAGAATCACTGAGGAGAGAGTCACTGAAGAGAATCACTGAAGAGAATCACAGAGAGAATCACTGTGGAAAGAATCACTGAGGAGAGAATCACTGAGGAGAGTCACTGAAGAGAATCACTGAGGAGAGAATCACTGAGGAGAGTCACTGAAGAGAATCACTGAGGACAGGGGAGAACCAATACCTACCTCTCAGCATAATATCCATGATTTGTCCTCTTTGAATAATTGTTTTTTTTCTCCCCTGATTTGCTTTGGGGTCTGTGTCCTTGAAGAGTAAATTCAACTGCTAACAGGGTTCTACATGGAACCCAAAAGGGTTCTACCAGGAACCAAAAAGGATTATCATATGGGGACAGCTGAGGAACCCTTTTGGAACCCTTTTTACTAAGAGTGTAGGGTGGGCTTAATCTGTGTCCGGAAAACCGTCCAATAGTGTATCTAAAGTATTCTGTAGAAATAAAATCTATTATTATGATAAATGATGATGATGATGATGATTCTCATTATTACCTGTGCCTAGCCAGGCGGTCTCCCACGGGGCTGGCTGAGATGTTCTGGGGCGTTTTAGGGGACTGTCTGTGGGTCAGAGACTGGGTGTGGGTGACCACCTGGAAGTTAACCGTTGGCATGACCTTCCCCTCGGCGGTCTCCCACAGGGCTGTCTGTGGGTCAGAGACTGGGTGTGGGTGACCACCTGGAAGTTAACCGTTGGCATGACCTTCCCCTCGGCGGACCCCACCGGGCTAAGGGATGTCATCAGCTGCCTGCTCCTCTGGACCTGCCGGGAGAAACACACAGTGGGAACATGGTAGGCCGCTTGTAATGCCACGGGTCAGGGGTTCGATTCCCGAGGCCACCCATACGTAAAATGTAGTCAGTGTGACTGTAAGCATCTGTTAAAAGATCTAGATGACTTATTATTATTATTACTGGTGAAGGAGGAAGTAACACTACTCAGGCATAGAATATGGGCCCAAGGTCATGTAGATCTGGGCCCAAGGTCATGTAGATCTGAGCCCAAGGTCATGTAGATCTGAGCCCAAGGTCATGTAAATCTGGGCCCAAGGTCATGTAGATCTGGGCCCAAGGTCATGTAGATCTGGGCCCAAGGTCATGTAAATCTGGGCCCAAGGTCATGTAGATCTGGGCCCAAGGTCATGTAAATCTGGGCCCAAGGTCATGTAAATCTGGGCACAAGGTCATGTAAATCTGGGCACAAGGTCATGTAGATCTGGGCCCAAGGTCATGTAGATCTGGGCCCAAGGTCATGTAGATCTGGGCCCAAGGTCATGTAAATCTGGGCCCAAGGTCATGTAGATCTGGGCCCAAGGTCATGTAGATCTGGGCCCAAGGTCATGTAGATCTGGGCCCAAGGTCATGTAGATCTGACCAAATAGCAGAATTGTTCAGGAGCTATCCATCGCAGCGCCATTCAATAAATTGTTGCCTTATCTTTCCTTTTAAAACTGAGCATGTCGTCTAAAACCAGTATCAATCTTATCCCATCGTACCGTGATGGGGCTGGGGACGGTTGCCACCACAATACCAATGGTAGGTTGCGGTGAAAGCAGGGCAGGACTTCCACAGGGGATAGCTGGCCCTGGGGTGCTGGCCTCGGTCCTCCTGGCCTGGTTCTGTCCCTGTCCCTGGGCCTCTCCAGGCAAGGGGGACTGGAGCTTCTGCTCCTGCTGTTTCTTCTGGATCTTCCTCTGGAGCTGCTGCTTGGCGTCTACCGAGGGAGAGGCCAGCGTCTTCATCTGCGGCTGGAAGGACGAGGCCTCGGACGTAGGCACGAACGCAGAGGTTGGCGTGGGAGTCTTCAGACCTGGTGAGATATACAGATGAGAAAAGTGATTTCTCAACATGCCTGAGAAATGGGTTTTAAAAAATGTGTTGAACCAACTACAGCTTGACACACGAGCAAGACTCCCAACTTCATTCCCATCAACAGCCCGACACCTAGCCCCATTACCCGTGGTTGTCTGTTTAGCGTTGCCACGGACTTGGTGCCAATGTAGTGTCCGTTGAGTGACTATTGACTGTTGAGCCCCTTGTTGACTGTGGCCATCAACAACACCCAATACCGTCTCTACCACCATCCCCATTAGCCATGCCTACCTGTACCTTCCAACCCACCATCCCCATTAGCCATGCCTACCTGTACCTTCCATACCACCATCCCCATTAGCCATGCCTACCTGTACCTTCCATACCACCATCCCCATTAGCCATGCCTACCTGTACCTTCCATACCACCATCCCCATTAGCCATGCCTACCTGTGGGAGCCCCAGTCATGACGGTGAGGGCAGCCATAGACTTGGTTCCTATGTAGTGACTGTTGAGCAGGAAGCGAGCCAGGTCCTCCACGGCATCAAACTGTCTGCTGAGGACCTTCTGAGCCCACTCACACACCAAGCCACAGGCCGCTGAGCGCATCTCATCCTCCGCACTGGGAGACTGGCCCGACGATGGCTCCATCGGCTCACACTGGGGAGAAGAGGGTTAATTAAGTAGGGGAAGAGTTCAGATATGATATCATGTCTGGAGTTTGGGGAAGAGGTCATTCAGATATGATATCCTGCCTGGAATTTAGGGAAGAGGTCATTCAGATATGATATCCTGCCTGGAATTTAGGGAAGAGGTCATTCAGATATGATATCCTGCCTGGAGTTTAGGGAAGAGGTCATTCAGATATGATATCCTGCCTGGAGTTTGGGGAAGAGGTCATTCAGATATGATATCCTGCCTGGAGTTTAGGGAAGAGGTCATTCAGATATGATATCCTGCCTGGAGTTTAGGGAAGAGGTCATTCAGATATGATATCCTGCCTGGAGTTTAGGGAAGAGGTCATTCAGATATGATATCCTGCCTGGAGTTTGGGGAAGAGGTCATTCAGATATGATATCCTGCCTGGAGTTTGGGGAAGAGGTCATTCAGATATGATATCCTGCCTGGAGTTTGGGTGGATTTACTAGGAATGAGGTCAATTCCATTTCAATTTAGATCTAAACTGAAATTCAAATTCAAATTTTCCTCAACTTGCTTCTCAGTGAGATTTGGAATTGGATTATCAGTTTACTTCCTCAATTGAAATGGAACTGACCCCAACCCTGATGAAATGGAACTGACCCCAACCCTGATGAAATGGAACTGACCCCAACCCTGATGAAATGGAACTGACACCAACCCTGATGAAATGGAACTGACACCAACCATGATGAAATGTAACTGACCCCAACCCTGATGAAATGGAATTGACCCCAACCCTGATGAAATGGAACTGACCCCAACCCTGATGAAATGGAACTGACACCAACCATGATGAAATGGAACTGACCCCAACTATGATGAAATGGAACTGACACCAACCATGATGAAATGGAACTGACCCCAACCCTGATGAAATTCAACTGACCCCAACCCTGATGAAATGGAACTGACCCCAACCCCTGATGAAATGGAACTGACCCCAACCCTGATGAAATGGAACTGACCCCAACCCTGATGAAATGTAACTGACCCCAACCCTGATGAAATGGAATTGACCCCAACCCTGATTAAATGGAACTGACACCAACCTTGATGAAATGGAACTGATCCCAACCCTGATGAAATGGAACTGACCCCAACCATGATGAAATGGAACTGACCCCAACCCCGATGAAATGGAACTGACCCCAACCCTGATGAAATGGAACTGACCCCAACCATGATGAAATGGAACTGACCCCAACCATGATGAAATGGAACTGACCCCAACAATGATGAAATGGAACTGACCCCAACCCAGATGAAATGGAACTGACCCCAACCATGATGAAATGGAACTGACCCCAACCCCGATGAAATGGAACTGACCCCAACCATGATGAAATGGAACTGACCCCAACCCTGATGAAATGGAACTGACCCCAACTAT
Organism: Oncorhynchus nerka; assembly: GCF_034236695.1. Taxonomy (NCBI): domain Eukaryota; kingdom Metazoa; phylum Chordata; class Actinopteri; order Salmoniformes; family Salmonidae; genus Oncorhynchus; species Oncorhynchus nerka. The sequence goes on from NC_088404.1 coordinate 5,873,021, forward strand.
GATGAAATGGAACTGACCCCAACTATGATGAAATGGAACTGACCCCAACCCTGATGAAATTGAACTGACCCCAACCATGATGAAATGGAACTGACCCCAACCCTGATGAAATGGAACTGACCCCAACCCTAATGAAATGGAACTGACCCCAACTATGATGAAATGGAACTGACCCCAACTGTGATGAAATGGAACTGACCCCAACCGTGATGAAATGGAACTGACCCCAACCCTGATGAAATGGAACTGACCCCAACCGTGATGAAATGGAACTGACCCCAACCCTGATGAAATGGAACTGACCCCAACCATGATGAAATGGAACTGACCCCAACCACGATGAAATGACCCCAACCCGATGAGATGGAACTGACCCCAACCCGATGAGATGGAACTGACCCCAACCCCGATGAAATGGAACTGACCCCAACCCTGACGAAATGGAACTGACCCCAACCCTGATGAAATGGAACTGACCCCAACCCTAATGAAATGGAACTGACCCCAACTATGATGAAATGGAACTGACCCCAACCTCGATGAAATGGAACTGACCCCAACCGTGATGAAATGGAACTGACCCCAACCCTGATGAAATGGAACTGACCCCAACCACGATGAAATGGAACTGACCCCAACCATGATGAAATGGAACTGACCCCAACCACGATGAAATGGAACTGACCCCAACCCGATGAGATGGAACTGACCCCAACCCCGATGAGATGGAACTGACCCCAACCCTGATGAAATGGAACTGACCCCAACCCTGACGAAATGGAACTGACCCCAACCCCGATGAGATGGAACTGACCCCAACCCTGACGAAATGGAACTGACCCCAACCCTGATGAAATGGAACTGACCCCAACCCTGATGAAATTCAACTGACCCCAACCCTGATGAAATTCAACTGACCCCAACTCTGATGAAATAGAACTGACCCCAACCCTGATGAAATGGAACTGACCCCAACCATGATGAAATGGAACTGACCCCAACCCCGATGAAATGGAACTGACCCCAACCCTGATGAAATGGAACTGACCCCAACCCTGATGAAATGGAACTGACCCCAACCATGACGAAATGGAACTGACCCCAACCATGATGAAATGGAACTGACCCCAACCATGATGAAATGGAACTGACCCCAACCCCGATGAAATGGAACTGACCCCAACCATGATGAAATGGAACTGACCCCAACCCTGATGAAATGGAACTGACCCCAACTATGATGAAATGGAACTGACCCCAACTATGATGAAATGGAACTGATCCCAACTATGATGAAATGGAACTGACCCCAACCCTGATGAAATTGAACTGACCCCAACCATGATGAAATGGAACTGACCCCAACCCTGATGAAATGGAACTGACCCCAACCCTAATGAAATGGAACTGACCCCAACCCTGATGAAATGGAACTGACCCCAACCATGATGAAATGGAACTGACCCCAACCATGATGAAATGGAACTGACCCCAACAATGATGAAATGGAACTGACCCCAACCCAGATGAAATGGAACTGACCCCAACCATGATGAAATGGAACTGACCCCAACCCCGATGAAATGGAACTGACCCCAACCATGATGAAATGGAACTGACCCCAACCCTGATGAAATGGAACTGACCCCAACTATGATGAAATGGAACTGACCCCAACTATGATGAAATGGAACTGACCCCAACCCTGATGAAATTGAACTGACCCCAACCATGATGAAATGGAACTGACCCCAACCCTGATGAAATGGAACTGACCCCAACCCTAATGAAATGGAACTGACCCCAACTATGATGAAATGGAACTGACCCCAACTATGATGAAATGGAACTGACCCCAACCGTGATGAAATGGAACTGACCCCAACCCTGATGAAATGGAACTGACCCCAACCGTGATGAAATGGAACTGACCCCAACCCTGATGAAATGGAACTGACCCCAACCATGATGAAATGGAACTGACCCCAACCACGATGAAATGGAACTGACCCCAACCCGATGAGATGGAACTGACCCCAACCCCGATGAGATGGAACTGACCCCAACCCCGATGAAATGGAACTGACCCCAACCCTGACGAAATGGAACTGACCCCAACCCTGATGAAATGGAACTGACCCCAACCCTAATGAAATGGAACTGACCCCAACTATGATGAAATGGAACTGACCCCAACCTCGATGAAATGGAACTGACCCCAACCGTGATGAAATGGAACTGACCCCAACCCTGATGAAATGGAACTGACCCCAACCACGATGAAATGGAACTGACCCCAACCCTGATGAAATGGAACTGACCCCAACCATGATGAAATGGAACTGACCCCAACCCGATGAAATGACCCCAACCCGATGAGATGGAACTGACCCCAACCCCGATGAGATGGAACTGACCCCAACCCTGATGAAATGGAACTGACCCCAACCCCGAAATGGAACTGACCCCAACCCCGATGAGATGGAACTGACCCCAACCCTGACGAAATGGAACTGACCCCAACCCTGATGAAATGGAACTGACCCCAACCCTGATGAAATTCAACTGACCCCAACCCTGATGAAAAACTGACCCCAACTCTGATGAAATAGAACTGACCCCAACCCTGATGAAATGGAACTGACCCCAACCATGATGAAATGGAACTGACCCCAACCCCGATGAAATGGAAACCCCAACCCTGATGAAATGGAACTGACCCCAACCCTGATGAAATGGAACTGACCCCAACCCTGATGAAATGGAACTGACCCCAACCATGACGAAATGGAACTGACCCCAACCATGATGAAATGGAACTGACCCCAACCATGATGAAATGGAACTGACCCCAACCCCGATGAAATGGAACTGACCCCAACCATGATGAAATGGAACTGACCCCAACCCTGATGAAATGGAACTGACCCCAACTATGATGAAATGGAACTGACCCCAACTATGATGAAATGGAACTGATCCCAACTATGATGAAATGGAACTGACCCCAACCCTGATGAAATTGAACTGACCCCAACCATGATGAAATGGAACTGACCCCAACCCTGATGAAATGGAACTGACCCCCCAACCCTGATGAAATGGAACTGACCCCAACCTCGATGAAATGGAACTGACCCCAACCGTGATGAAATGGAACTGACCCCAACCCTGATGAAATGGAACTGACCCCAACCATGATGAAATGGAACTGACCCCAACCTGATGAAATGGAACTGACCCCAACCATGATGAAATGGAACTGACCCCAACCATGATGAAATGGAACTGACCCCAACACGATGAAATGGATGATGAGATGGAACTGACCCCAACCATGATGAGATGGAACTGACCCCAACCCCGATGAAATGGAACTGACCCCAACCATGATGAAATGGAACTGACCCCAACCCGATGAAATGGAACTGACCCCAACCTGATGATGAGCCCCAAATGATGAAATGGAACTGACCCCAACCAATGATGAAATGGAACTGACCCCAACCCAGATGAAATGGAACTGACCCCAACCATGATGAAATGGGAACGATGAAATGACCCCAACCATGATGAAATGGAACTGACCCCAACCCTGATGAAATGGAACTGGCCCCAACTATGATGAAATGGAAACCAACTATGATGAAATGGAACTGACCCCAACCCTGATGAAATTGAACTGACCCCAACCATGATGAAATGGAACTGACCCCAACCCTGATGAAATGGAACTGACCCCAACCCTAATGAAATGGAACTGACCCCAACTATGATGAAATGGAACTGACCCCAACTATGATGAAATGGAACTGACCCCAACCGTGATGAAATGGAACTGACCCCAACCCTGATGAAATGGAACTGACCCCAACCGTGATGAAATGGAACTGACCCCAACCCTGATGAAATGGAACTGACCCCAACCATGATGAAATGGAACTGACCCCAACCACGATGAAATGGAACTGACCCCAACCCGATGAGATGGAACTGACCCCAACCCCGATGAGATGGAACTGACCCCAACCCCGATGAAATGGAACTGACCCCAACCCTGACGAAATGGAACTGACCCCAACCCTGATGAAATGGAACTGACCCCAACCCTAATGAAATGGAACTGACCCCAACTATGATGAAATGGAACTGACCCCAACCTCGATGAAATGGAACTGACCCCAACCGTGATGAAATGGAACTGACCCCAACCATGATGAAATGGAACTGACCCCAACCACGATGAAATGGAACTGACCCCAACCCGATGAGATGGAAATGGATGGAACTGACCCCAACCTGATGAAATGGAACTGACCCCAACCCTGAAATGGAACTGACCCCAACCCGATGAGATGGAACTGACCCCAACCCTGAAATGGAACTGACCCCAACCTGATGAAATGGAACTGACCCCAACCCTGATGAAATGGAACTGACCCTGATGAAATTCAACTGACCCCAACTCTGATGAAATAGAACTGACCCCAACCCTGATGAAATGGAACTGACCCCAACCATGATGAAATGGAACTGACCCCAACCGTGATGAAATGGAACTGACAACCCTGATGAAATGGAACCCTGATGAAATGGAACTGACCCCAACCCTGATGAAATGGAACTGACCCCAACCATGATGAAATGGAACTGAACCATGATGAAATGGAACTGACCCCAACCCGATGAAATGGAACTGACCCCAAATGAAATGGAACTGACCCCAACCATGATGAGATGGAACTGACCCCAACCCCGATGAAATGGAACTGAACCTGATGAAATGGAACTGACCCCAACCATGATGAAATGGAACTGACCCCAACCCTGATGAAATGGAACTGACCCCAACCATGATGAAATGGAACTGACCCCAACCATGATGAAATGGAACTGACCCCAACAATGATGAAATGGAACTGACCCCAACCCAGATGAAATGGAACTGACCCCAACCATGATGAAATGGAACTGACCCCAACCCGATGAAATGGAACTGGCCCCAACCATGATGAAATGGAACTGACCCCAACCCTGATGAAATGAACTGACCCCAACTATGATGAAATGGAACTGACCCCAACTATGATGAAATGGAACTGACCCCAATGATGAAATTGAACTGACCCCAACCATGATGAAATGGAACTGACCCCAACCCTGATGAAATGGAACTGACCCCAACCCTAATGAAATGGAACTGAAATGAAATGGAACTGACCCCAACTATGATGAAATGGAACTGACCCCGTGATGAAATGGAAACCCCAACCCTGATGAAATGGAACTGACCCCAACCGTGATGAAATGGAACTGACCCCAACCCTGATGAAATGGAACTGACCCCAACCATGATGAAATGGAACTGACCCCAACCACGATGAAATGGAACTGACCCCAACCCGATGAGATGGAACTGACCCCAACCCGATGAGATGATGATGAAATGGAACTGACCCCCCCGAAATGGAACTGACCCCAACCCTGATGAAATGGACCCCAACCCTAATGAAATGGAACCCAACTATGATGAAATGGAACTGACCCCAACCTCGATGAAATGGAACTGACCCCAACCGTGATGAAATGGAACTGACCCCAACCATGATGAAATGGAACTGACCCCAACCACGATGAAATGGAACTGACCCCAACCCGATGAGATGGAACTGACCCCAACCGTGATGAGATGGAACTGACCCCAACCCTGATGAAATGGGACCCCAACCCTGACGAAATGGAACTGAACGATGAGATGACCCCAACCCTGAAATGGAACTGACCCCAACCCTGATGAAATGGAACTGACCCCAACCCTGATGAAATTCAACTGACCCCAACCTGATGAACTGACCCCAACTCTGATGAAATAGAAACCCCAACCCTGATGAAATGGAACTGACCCCAACCATGATGAAATGGAACTGACCCCAATGATGAAATGGAACTGACCCCAACCCTGATGAAATGGAACTGACCCCAACCCTGATGAAATGGAACTGACCCCAACTATGATGAAATGGAACTGACCCCAACCACGATGAAATGGAACTGACCCCAACCCGATGAGATGGAACTGACCCCAACCCCGATGAGATGGAACTGACCCCAACCCCGATGAAATGGAACTGACCCCAACCATGATGAAATGGAACTGACCCCAACCCCGATGAAATGGAACTGACCCCAACCCTGATGAAATGGAACTGACCCCAACCATGATGAAATGGAACTGACCCCAACCATGATGAAATGGAACTGACCCCAACAATGATGAAATGGAACTGACCCCAACCCAGATGAAATGGAACTGACCCCAACCATGATGAAATGGAACTGACCCCAACCCCGATGAAATGGAACTGACCCCAACCATGATGAAATGGAACTGACCCCAACCCTGATGAAATGGAACTGACCCCAACTATGATGAAATGGAACTGACCCCAACTATGATGAAATGGAACTGACCCCAACCCTGATGAAATTGAACTGACCCCAACCATGATGAAATGGAACTGACCCCAACCCTGATGAAATGGAACTGACCCCAACCCTAATGAAATGGAACTGACCCCAACTATGATGAAATGGAACTGACCCCAACTATGATGAAATGGAACTGACCCCAACCGTGATGAAATGGAACTGACCCCAATGATGAAATGGAACTGACCCCAACCGTGATGAAATGGAACTGACCCCAACCCTGATGAAATGGAACTGACCCCAACCATGATGAAATGGAACTGACCCCAACCACGATGAAATGGAACTGACCCCAACCCGATGAGATGGAACTGACCCCAACCCCGATGAGATGGAACTGATGAAATGGAACTGACCCCAACCCTGATGAAATGGAACTGACCCCAACCTGATGAAATGGAACTGGCCCCCCTAATGAAATGGAACTGACCCCAACTATGATGAAATGGAACTGACCCCAACCCGATGAAATGGAACTGACCCCAACCGTGATGAAATGGAACTGACCCCAACCCTGATGAAATGGAACTGACCCCAACCACGATGAAATGGAACTGACCCCAACCCTGATGAAATGGAACTGAACATGATGAAATGACCCCAACCACGATGAAATGGAACGATGAGATGGAACTGACCCCAACGATGAGATGGAACTGACCCCAACCCTGATGAAATGGAACTGACCCCAACCCTGATGAAATGGAACTGACCCCAACCCCGATGAATGGAACTGACCCCAACCCTGACGAAATGGAACTGACCCCAACCCTGATGAAATGGAACTGACCCCAACTATGATGAAATTCAACTGACCCCAACCTCGATGAAATGGAACTGACCCCAACCGTGATGAAATGGAACTGACCCCAACCCTGATGAAATGGAACTGACCCCAACCACGATGAAATGGAACTGACCCCAACCCTGATGAAATGGAACTGACCCCATCCATGATGAAATGGAACTGACCCCAACCACGATGAAATGGAACTGACCCCAACCCGATGAGATGGAACTGACCCCAACCCCGATGAGATGGAACTGACCCCAACCCTGATGAAATGGAACTGACCCCAACCCTGACGAAATGGAACTGACCCCAACCCCGATGAGATGGAACTGACCCCAACCCTGACGAAATGGAACTGACCCCAACCCTGATGAAATGGAACTGACCCCAACCCTGATGAAATTCAACTGACCCCAACCCTGATGAAATTCAACTGACCCCAACTCTGATGAAATAGAACTGACCCCAACCCTGATGAAATGGAACTGACCCCAACCATGATGAAATGGAACTGACCCCAACCCCGATGAAATGGAACTGACCCCAACCCTGATGAAATGGAACTGACCCCAACCCTGATGAAATGGAACTGACCCCAACCATGACGAAATGGAACTGACCCCAACCATGATGAAATGGAACTGACCCCAACCATGATGAAATGGAACTGACCCCAACCCCGATGAAATGGAACTGACCCCAACCATGATGAAATGGAACTGACCCCAACCCTGATGAAATGGAACTGACCCCAACTATGATGAAATGGAACTGACCCCAACTATGATGAAATGGAACTGATCCCAACTATGATGAAATGGAACTGACCCCAACCCTGATGAAATTGAACTGACCCCAACCATGATGAAATGGAACTGACCCCAACCCTGATGAAATGGAACTGACCCCAACCCTAATGAAATGGAACTGACCCCAACTATGATGAAATGGAACTGACCCCAACCTCGATGAAATGGAACTGACCCCAACCGTGATGAAATGGACCTGACCCCAACCCTGATGAAATGGAACTGACCCCAACCGTGATGAAATGGAACTGACCCCAACCCTGATGAAATGGAACTGACCCCAACCATGATGAAATGGAACTGACCCCAACCACGATGAAATGGAACTGACCCCAACCCTGCCCCAACCCAGATGAGATGGAACTGACCCCAACCCTGATGAAATGGAACTGACCCCAACCCTGACGAAATGGAACTGACCCCAACCCCGATGAGATGGAACTGACCCCAACCCTGATGAAATGGAACTGACCCCAACCCTGACGAAATGGAACTGACCCCAACCCTGATGAAATGGAACTGACCCCAACCCTGAAGAAATGGAACTGACCACAACTCTGAAATCTACATGTACTTGTTCTGAAATGATTATGGTCACTTCCTGGGAAAAAAAAATAAAAAAATGCCATCATGTAAACTTACCCCGTCATCTGATTTTTGATTTTTGTAAGTCCAAGTTGGGCAGAGAAGGCATGTGAACAAAAGCTTTCTTCCTCAGTCCACTATAACAGTATTTAGATACCCTACCCATGCCTGGGAAGTTCAGGCCATACCCTACCCATGCCTGGGAAGTTCAGGCCATACCTCACCCAGGCCTGGGAAGTTCAGGCCATACCCTACCCATGCCTGGGAAGTTCAGGCCATACCCCACCCATGCCTGGGAAGTTCAGGCCATACTCCACCCATGCCTGGGAAGTTCAGGCCATACCCTACCCAGGCCTGGGAAGTTCAGGCCATACCCTACCCATGCCTGGGAAGTTCAGGCCATACCCCACCCAGGCCTGGGAAGTTCAGGCCATACTCCACCCATGCCTGGGAAGTTCAGGCCATACCTCACCCAGGCCTGGGAAGTTCAGGCCATACCCTACCCATGCCTGGGAAGTTCAGGCCATACCCCACCCAGGCCTGGGAAGTTCAGGCCATACTCCACCCATGCCTGGGAAGTTCAGGCCATACCCCACCCATGCCTGGGAAGTTCAGGCCATACTCCACCCATGCCTGGGAAGTTCAGGCCATACCCTACCCAGGCCTGGGAAGTTCAGGCCATACCCTACCCATGCCTGGGAAGTTCAGGCCATACCCTACCCATGCCTGGGAAGTTCAGGCCATACTCCACCCATGCCTGGGAAGTTCAGGCCATACCCTACCCAGGCCTGGGAAGTTCAGGCCATACCCCACCCAGGCCTGGGAAGTTCAGGCCATACCCCACCCATGCCTGATTACTTCTGCCAAATTTAAGGCCCTGCCCGAAATCCAAAATTCATTAGCTGCTCCTCTCTGTCTGTCACTAGCTTCCTGCGCGCAGCTCGCTCGCTCTGCATGCACTCTGCTCATGGCGGCTCTGAGTCTGTGAGTAACCATAGCAACGGCTCCGCTTGGGCTCTGCTCTGCTCAACGAAGCAGCAGCAGCAGCAGAACCCTGAGAAAATGTCTCAACTTCAATGGTAAATGGTCCTGTGTGGCTCAGTTGGTAGAGCAAGGCCCTTACAATGCCTGGACTGCGGGTTTGATTCTAGGGGGCCACCCATACAAAACATTAAGTCTCCTTGGGATAAAAGCATCTGCAACATGACATATATATATATATATATATATATATATTATTAATAGATGAGAGAAAAAGGAAAAACAAGAAGTTACCTTTTATCATTGCCGTTGCTGGGACCAGAAGGCAACTTCAAGTAGAGGTAGAGTTTCTCAACGTCTGCAAACGTCTCAACATCGTGCTGTAAAATGAGAGGTAGTAAGAGAAAAGGGAAACAAAACATTTAGTACTAACATACTATATTGCCATGGGAACCAACCTGCTTCACTGTTGCCAGTTACTACCTCCTTTAGTGGAATGTACTGCTTGTAGTTTCAGGTAACTGCCAAAATAAAGGAAACTCCAACATTCGAGTGTCTTAACAGGGTGTTGGGGGGGCCACTACGAGCCGCCAGAACAGATTCCATGCTGAATTGACATGGATTCCACAAGTGTCTGGAACTCTATTGGAGGGATGAGACACCATTCTTCCAAGAGAAATTGCATAATTTGATGATTTGTTGATGGTGGTGGAAAACGCCGTCTCAGGCACCGCTGCAGTATCTCGGCAGGTAGCCTAGTGGTTAGAGCGTTGGCCCAGTAACCAAAAGGTTGCTAGATCGAATCCCTGAACTGACAAGGTAAACATCTGTTGTTGGGGGCATTGTCATCCGACAGGGCCATAACCACGGTAGACAAAATAATCGACCTCCCAGCTATTTTTATACATGACCCGAAGCATGATGGGATGTTAATTGTTCAATTAACTCAGGAACCACACCTGTGTGGAAGCACCTGCTTTCAATATACTTTGTGAGTGTTGCCATTATTTTGGCAGTTACATGTCAGTCTTTCTAGATAAGACTAAAATGTCATGTAAACACTACACATGTTGCTGGCCCACTGACAACACGTCTTAGATTCCTACTACACATGTTGCTGGCTCACTGACAACAAATAGAGTTGAGGTGTAATGTTTACTGTTAATTTTTGTTGTTTTTCACTTTATATATATTCACTTTGTATGTTGTCTACCTCACTTGCTTTGGCAATGTTAACACATGTTTCCCATGCCAATAAAGCCCTTGAATTGAATTGAATTGAATTGAGAGAGAGAGAGAGAGAGAGAGAGAGAAGGGGGAGAGAGGGGGAATATAGAGAGAGAGGGGGGAGAGAGAATGGGGAGAGAGGGGGGAATATAGAGAGAGAGGGGGGAGAGAGAAGTAGGCCTGATTCTATATGCCTTGATATAGCGCTGCATCCCTGGCTGTGTGGCTGTGCATGACGCCGGAGTACCCACCGTTTGATGATGAGGAGCGTATAATCTCTGAATAACCATCCACCCCTTTAACTAGGAGAACCTACTGGATCGACGATAGACCATGTCGGTTAAGGCTATGATTTGACAGCACTTGAAATGTATAAAATAAAAGAAAACAGCATGCGGGAATAAAATGTTTAAAAAGTGATTATTTGCAGAGAGAAACTGACCACTGCCGCAATCAGCGAGCGCGCCTGCAGCAGGCTCCGGCTCCAGAGGCGCATGCGCGGTAACTGATGGAATGAAGCTGACAATGTAATTCCGCCCAGATACAGCATCAACATTTCGTTTATTAAATTGATAATAACAGTATAGTAACTGAATAATGACCGTTGTAGTAATAACATTATTATAGCAGTATAACATTATAATAAGAGTATTTGAATAAAGGCTTTACCAGTGGTGGAAAAAGTACCCAATTTTCATTCTTGGACCGATTTTCAAGTTCTCTATTTAAAAAATGTAGCTAATTGAATCTGATTGTCAAAAGGTTGCGTGACTTTGGATCCACACAGGGCATCTGAACACACAACATACATTTGGATGATGTTCATTACATTTTGGGTGTTTTATTTAACTTTTGTTCACCTGAGGTGTTCCCTTGCCCAGTGATTAGAAATGAATGGGTGAGACTGCAATTAGTGTCTAAAATTAAGTTCAGGCGCATTCATCAGATGGACACACTTCCTCTCCCAGACCCCCACGTGTGTGTGTGTGTGTGTGTGTGTGTGTGTGTGTGTGTGTGTGTGTGTGTGTGTGTGTGTGTGTGTGTGTGTGTGTGTGTGTGTGTGTGTGTGTGTGTTCCCCAATAGAATCTTTCCTCCACGGAACCACACCTGTTGGCATTCTCACAAACAATCACAACATTGTTTCAATAATACATAGACATTTTCTCTCAGCTCTGGTATATAAAGCTCTTTTGAGGCCTTGCTCACAATTCATTCTGGGGCAGCACAAAGACCAAACGATATACTGTATCTGAGGCTCCTGATGAGGTAGCCTAGTGGTTATAGCATTGGGCCAGTACACGGAAAGGTTTCTAGATCGAATCCCCGAGCTGACAAGGTAAAAATCTGTCGTTCTACCCCTGAACAAGGCTGTCATTGAAAATAATAATTTGTTCTTAACTAACTTGCCTAGTTAAATAAAGGTTCAATTAAAAAATCATATATTTGATCATGACACTGGTGATGAGGAGTTAAACAAAATAGACTGATAAATAGCACAATATTTTTCATCTGAATACTTGTTATAGTCAAAAACGAGTTGTATGAGCTCAGGTCAATGAGGCCTACAGGTCATAAATAGCAAATAGAAGTTCAAAACGTGTAATGTTCACAAGAACTTAAATTTCTAAAACGATTTAACACAACATTAGATAATAATATATGTATTATTATGGATTTATAATCAGCTATAATGGGGCGGTCATTTTGGACCTGAAACACAGAATTAATTAACACCAAACGAACACAACAGGAGGGTTAATAGAAAATGACTCAAGTAAAAGAGAGTCACCCAGGACAATCATACTTGAGTAAAAGTTTTTAAAAGTATTTGGTTTCAAATATACTTAAGTATCAAAAGTAAACGTAATTGTTAAAATATACTCAAGTATCAACAGTAAAAGTATAAATCATTTCAAATTTCATATGTTAAGCAAACAAGACTGCACCATTTTCTTGTTTTTATTTATTTAAGAACTTAGTTCACAAACAAAGCATTTGTGTTTAGTGAGTCAGCCAGATCAGATGCAGTAGGGATGACCAGGGATTTTATTTTTTAAGTGCGTGAATTTGACTATTTTCCTGTCCCGTTAAGCATTCAAAATGTAACTAGTGCTTTTTTTTGGTGAAAAGGAAAATGTATCGAGTAGAAAGTACATTATTTTCTTTAGGAATGTAGTGGAGTAAAAGTTGTCAAAAATATAAATAGTAAAGTAAAGTACAAATACCCCAAAAAACTACTTAAGTAGTACTTTAAAGTAATTTTTCTTTTAAAATAATTTTTCTTTACACCACTGGTCTTTACTCAACCCAAGCTAACGTGCAACCACCAATTATTTTCCGCTAGTTCTTGAATGTTTTGCGAACAGAATTAGGACTACCGTAATGTTACGGGAATTATATTGTAATCGATTCAATTCTGTAAACGTGACGGCTACTTAAAAAATATATATACGTTTTATTCACACTGAAATTGAAGTATTACTAACTTTACTGTCGATAAATGTAGCTAGGCAGGCTGAGCTAATTACATATTTTACTTGTCCAATATTGCCATCTTCTTGTCAACTCTGGTGTTGCAGTTTTTTCCTTTATTGTCATTATTACAGTAGGCCAGTAGGGGGCACTTTTCCCTCAAATTAGACCCTAGTGTCCCAAGGGCTGTGATTGGAGACATTGACGTTGCTCTGTGTAGGATGGCTCTGTGGTCACGTAACTCTTGTTTCAAGAGTAGGGGTGTTAACCCGGTGTATTGATAACATGTATAATGGTTTATGACGCCGTTATAAACATTCCTCAATGACCATGACCACCTAAAACCTAATCCTCCAATTGGCTCATTCATCGCCTCTCATCTCCCCTATCGTGTAAATTATAATATCCTGTGTTTTCAGTCAACCGTTGGTAGAATAAGGTTTATTTATATAAAATCTTCCAAAATGTTGTTTTCTTGTTGTTTTCTCTTTCTCTTTCTGATTCCCTGTTCCTTCATGGGAATTATTCTCTATGCATTGACTTCCCGGTCAATCTCCTGTCACTTCTCATCTGAGTCCAGCAGAGAGGTCATCTGACCGTTTGTTTGTCCATTTTGTCCTTTAGGTAACGGATGTGAAACGCTAGTTTAGTTAGCGGTGGTGCAAGGGCCGCGATGGGTAACGATGCTTCGTGGGTGACTGTTGTTGATGTGTGCAGAGGGTCTCTGGTTCGCGCCCGGGTATGGGCGAGGGGACGGTCTAAAGTTATACTGTTACATTTAGGTTATTTTTGGTTATTTCATTTGTAACGTTCCAGAATCATCTTCCTCAGGGCAATCTGCATGTTTCCATTCATGCACAGCACCTCTGACAATCCCATGACATACATCCTATCTTTGAAAGACCAATAAACTATTTATGAATAGTGTACATAGCTAAGTATTGACAACCTGTATAATGGTTTATAACACCATTATATAAAAATTTATAAGCACTTACCAATGGCTTATCAATTAATATGTTTTTATTTATTTAACCAATCACTTGTTGTCTTTCTGTTTATTGATTATCTTATTCATTACCTATAAAGAGTTTTGAGCATGCGAAACAAACCAATCAATAGTGTGACTGTGAAGTCGTCCAAAATGGCACCCTACATTGTGTTCCCTATGTAGCGCACTACTTTTGACCAGGCACATAGGGAATAGGGTTCAATTTGGGATATATATCCCATTGTAACCCTGGTAACCAGTAAACGAACCAAAAATCAAAATCAAACTTTATTTGTCACATGAGCCCGAATACAACAAGTGTAGACTTGACCGTGAATTGCTTATTTTACAAGCCGTAAAACCAACAGTGCAGTTCAGGGAAAGAGTTTAGAAAATATTTACAAAATAAAACCAGGTCAAAGTGTTGCCTCAGGTATGGTACTCGCGCTAATGAGACGCAACATGGCTAGTTTAGCCACCTCTGAACGGTAGATCTGTAACCTTAGTTCACACAAAGCAACCTAATCAACATTTTAAAAAATGGGTATCTTGGGAAGTCTGATAAAGGCATAGTTCAGCCATAAAATGTATTTAGAGGAAAGCTTGAGGAAATTATTATTTTGAGCTATAATCCTGACATTTTTTTCGGTTACAA